>NC_092336.1:517873571-518215714 GCF_046630445.1 Rutidosis leptorrhynchoides | reverse complement strand
AAGTATTTATTTAAAGATAAAATTATGCAGATAGTCCCTATAGTTTACTCAAATTTTCACGCGTAGTCCCTAAACTTTTTTTCATTGGTAGTCATTTAAATTGTAATTATTTCTGTGGATCATCCCATCGTCAGATGACTATGACTGTTAAATTTTTCCACTAAATTCAGTCATGTGAGTTGCACGTGGGGGTAAAATAGTCTTTTTCTCCGTTAACTTATTTAGATTTATTTTATGGTTTTGCAGCGCTTTCTATGTGGGAACTTCATCGCTAGAAGAAAGTTTAAGCATTGAATCATGTTGTACATTTAGAGGTAGTTTCTCCAAATTAAATGCCAAAAATGGCAACATCATATGGCAAACCTACATGTTGCCAAACAATTACGGTAGCAAGGACGAATACGCTGGTGCCGCCTTATGGGGCAGCAGTCCGTCCATCGACAAACACCGCAACACAGTCTATATTGCCACTGGTAACTTATATTCAGCCCCACTAAATGTCACACAATGCCAAGAAGCACAAAACAATCAAACAACACCTACAGAAAAAGATAAATGCATAGAGCCCGAAAACCATTCAAATTCAATCCTAGCGCTCGATTTGTATTCAGGGGATATTAAATGGTATCAACAGTTAGGAGGTTACGATGTATGGTTTCGTGCTTGTAATAATCTTTCAACTTCAGGGTGTCCGCCTGGGCCTAATCCAGACGCAGATTTTGGTGAAGCACCAATGATATTAACCGTTAATAGTCATGGAAACAAGCATGATATTGTGGTTGCTGTACAAAAAAGTGGGTTTGCGTGGGCTTTGGATCGTGACAACGGTAGTATTGTATGGTCTAAGGTAATCCGTTTAAAAATACGACGCGTTTGACCCAGGACCCATTTCAACCCAAAATCATTTTTGACCCGTTACTCAAACCGACCCAACCTGAGATGTTTGCCAGGTATATGTATAAGGAGCAATGGAGGATGTTTTAAGTATTTATAGAAATTTTGAGCCCGTAAAATTGTTATTGTAGGAAGCGGGACCTGGAGGGCCCGGTGGAGGAGGTACATGGGGATCTGCAACCGATGGAGAGACGGTTTACACCAACATTGCCAATAGTGGACGAAGAAACTTTACGTTAAAGCCATCAAATACTACAACGACTAGCGGTGGATGGGTGTCAATGGATGGCACGAACGGCAATATATTATGGTCAACCGCAAATCCAAGTAATGCGACTGCAAGTGGCCCTGTGAGCTTAGCCAATGGCGTTTTGTTTGCTGGATCAACTAACGGGAGTGGACCTATTTATGCTATGAGTGCTGCAACCGGAAAAATTTTGTGGTCCTACAAAACCGGAGCCAGTGTGTATGGTGGCATGTCCATAAGCAATGGTTGCATTTATGTTGGAAGTGGTTACAAAGTAAGTGTAGGACTTTATAATCCTGCTTACACTCCTGGAACAACATTATTTGCCTTCTGCATTCTTCCATAGCAACAATAGATTGTATAAAAATAAAAATTAAATACAGAGATGGATATGGTTATGTATTGTTTAACGATAGCATGATAATAGAATTAGAACTCAAGAAATCACACAAAAGTGCCATTTTCCAACATTGTTACAAACATAATACAATGCATGAAAACCATATTAATATGACCTTAGGTATACATGAGTAATTAGTCATCATTCATTATACAATCCCCTTTGATTTACAAGTAGAATGATTGAATTGTAACAAACAAACTACCGTATAGAGCCCTAATACCTCGAATGTCGCCTGGACTCAAGCCTTATGTTACCCTTGAATTGAAACTAGGCCACATTATTGCATTCTTAAGTCTTAACTTGGCTATGACCATGTCCAAGTAAGTGTCCTGTTGCCTGTATGCCAAACTTTCGATTTCATAAGCATTTGCTACGGCTCATTGAAAACTTATCTTTATGTCGGCACCTTTCGTAAGTTCTTGCTCTTGAAAACGTCAAATATTTTTTTTGAACAGCATATTTCAAAACGTGAAATATTGAGAAGCAATTGTCCATTTGATAATAGCTCGTGCAACGGGAGGCATGAATCGACTAGGGAAATTTGATCCAAAAGCTAAATTAGATGCCTTTTCCCTAGGCCATGAAAACAAGTAAGAAAGTACAAGCAAAAAAAAAAAAAAAGAGTTTAGACATCATAACAGGACCGTCTTTGATACATGTGTAGAGTGTGCAATCGCACTCAAAGTTTTATACATGCCCAAAATCTTAAAATATTATAATGCATATTTTTATATATATATATACTAGCAGAATCATATTGAAATAAAAAATTTAAATTGTAGTTAACTAGTTTACAGAGTACGAGTTTAAAAAAAAAAGGTAATTTCTTATTATTAGACCCATTAGTCATTTCAATCTATAATAAAAAAAATGATGGTGATTCAAGTCATTTTAATTGGCCCAGTTCAACTGTATATTAAATCATGCATTCATCTCTATACATGATACGTAGTTACATTTATACAAATACATATATATATATATATATATATATATATATATATATATATATATATATATATATATATATATATATATATACAAGGGGGTTCATTTTTATGACTCAAATAGGAGTTCTCAAAATCATTGAGACGGTCTTTGATCATTACAGAATGTTACATAGTTAAGACCTGTAAGCAATATCTTCTATACTTGATTCATATAATATAACTTTTAATATATCCAAATCCATGAAAATGAATGAGAATAGTTATGATAAACTGTATTTATAATTAAACCAAATGTCAAGTGACATGCGCGCTCGATTTTAATATCTATATCTATATCTATATCTATATCTATATCTATCTATAATAATTTTATAAAGCATGTGCATGTGTCACATGTATATTTTTTTTAACCATTAAATCATTTCTTTCAACGACCCTCATCATTTGCACGTAATACACACGTTTGGACGGAAACCCGAACCCGATCGACGGTACCCGGGAACACAGTCGGAGTAGAGATCCGTGAACGAATCCGGTAAAACTTCCCTATAGGGTCAATATATACCACTATTATTGGTATTCAATTGGTTTAAAGAAAATCATGTCATCTTTAAGGATCGAACCCATGACTTCTCCCTATCCCATGATATAAATTACATGGAGAGAACCGGTAAACTATGACCCAAGTTCACCTGCTATTCAGCTAAATTAACCTTTAATCATCTCTCTAATTAATCCAGATTAATTTAATTATCCTGACAAAATTACACGTGTCCATGTTATACTAGGGTTTGCAAAGATCACCCATTTGAATAATGCTCACGACTAATCTGCTAAAACCGCTCCGATTACAATGAATGATACGATTTTCGGTAAAACTGAACGATCCTTGATTATAAACAAACAACCATTGATTTCCATTTGTCGGTTACGAGTCTGCTGATACGAAGATGCCAGAATGCCACAATCGATCCTTGATTTCAAATCAATTGTAAGCAGATTGAATAAAGGTATCAAGTATGTCAATTTGAAAGACACCTGGTTCAAGTCGCGGACGATGATTGATTTGTCTATATCTGATCATGTGTGCGTCCATATATAATCATCCAAAGTTCCAGAGCAGGTAACGAATTAACTATTTTTTTAATTTTTTCAAAGTAGATTCATGTGCTGTCATTTCGAATTTTGGATTAATATGCATATTATTCATTTTTCATTTGAAAGCGAATAGTATGAATTAAGTGTTTTTTCATTTGTAACGTTGCCCTGTTTGTTTGTTAATGCACATACAGAACACAACTTTGCACAAGAAGTGTTTGCTAAAATCCTTGAATGAATATATAACGTTGCAATTATGTCTGGACTACTATTGTATCATATTTGAATAGTAAAGTGTAATGAATATCATGTTGTGTTCAACTTTTCATTCCACACTATTTGCTACAAGTTACCACTAAACCTCAACATAGTGCAAGTTGAATCTTTTTAGGTTGTGTTGATGAATATGTGAATTTAGTACGCATGATACTCAAGGATATCTAAACTCAATCCCCCGGAAACACTACGTCATGGACAGAGGCGAAACTAGGATTTTTTTGACCGGGGGCAAAAAATTTTTTTTAAACCGTAGCAATTTTTTTGGATACAATTTGAAGATTTTGGGGCAAAAGTTAGAGATTTTGGGGCAAAATTTGAAGATTTTGGGGCAAAAGTTGGAGAATTTGGGGCAAAATTTGAAGGTTTTGAGGCAAAATATGTTGGTTTGGGGGCAAAAAAAAAAAATCCACCGGGGGCAAAGTCGAAAAACCCAAAATTTTTACACTGAAAAAAAAAAACCCCACCGGGGGCGCCCGCCCCCCCTGCCCTTCATCATTTTCGCCTCTGGTCATGGAGACCTCCGACTGATGTCTCAATTTGAGTATTTTTGTTGTTTTAGGGAATTTACTTAAAATTACATTCTCTAATTTTTGTAAAGCACAACAAAATGGGTGAGTCATGTTGGTTTTGTCATTATGAGCTATGATCTATTAAAATTTAACACATGTTTAATCTACTTCAAGATAATTATGTCATGCATATGTATCTTTATATTTGATTGGATTATCATGTGTTTTTGGACTTTGAAATCTAGAATGTGTGCAAATTTGTATTTTGTTTGTGACTGTTGTTCATGTGTTAATGTTGATCATTTTTTATAGGCTCTTGGCTAAGTGCTTGGTATTACAATGTGAGGTATGCATTCACATGATCACTGAATGATCTAGAATGAATATATAAATGTTGCAACTCTGACAAGTTTCGATTCGAGTGGAGACTTAATGATCTCCTACACGACATTTCGATCAACCCTCATATTAAGAAGCTTAAGCTGGTGTGCTGATTTTTTTCTGAGATACTTAAAGGTATTTATTCTATGGGATTTTTATTGCTATAATTCAGATATAAAGTCTATCACCTGATAAACATCACTTTTGTCATTTCCCTTTAACTATTGTTTTGATGATCTAAACTACAAATTCAAAAAAGAAGAAAAAGGCATTTTATTATCAATAACCTGTTTACAAGAAAGGCTAACTTTCTTCTTTTACAACAACAACAAAAAAACTCAATTCCACAAAAGTGAGGTATGAGGGAGGTAAGATGTAGACAATCCTTCCCCTATCATAGAATAAAGAGAAGTCATTTCTCCACCCAGTGTGAAACACGTTAAGAGTAGAGAAAAACCTCTCTCTCAATGTTCTAAGGATAGATTGCTTCTGAATGGACCTCTGGCCAATAAGTAAGTTACTAAAAAAAAGGCTGAGTCGCCATGAAAATGGTAGAATCAAATATTCATGGGTATTAAACCTGCTTGAAGTTCAATTTGAGCTCTAAGCGACAGTTCGCCAATAAATCGACGTTTGCTACCTTTCTTCTTTTAGATGAACAATTATGACAGCGGCCTCTGCAGGAGAAACATGCAGTCGATCCCCAACCCTTTGTGTGAAAGTATTTGAATTTCTACCATAGTAGTGATGTTTATCATTTTTTGCTCAAGTTTTGGACACTTGACCCGTTTGGGTCAAAAAGTGTCAAATTGGGTAATGACAAGCGTGGACATGTCCACTACAACGAGTTATGTATGTTTGCAAATTTTGGTGTTTTAAAAACGTGTTTCGGGCATGATTCGGTGAAAAGGGGAATTTATGACCCATTTGGGTAATATAGGCTAAATTTGACCCGTATGCAACGATTTTGAGAAACGGAAGTCACCAACACGCCTAAAATGTCATTTTCAAGTTGTGACATGAATTTGGTTAGCTCAGGTTAGCTGGATTCAAATTTGACTCGTCAACAGAAAGTTTTAGTATTTTAGTAAAAGTGTCAAAAATGAATCTCGGGTCTACTTTGCGAGCTTGTAAGTTGAAGGTGGCTAAGTTTTGGTAAAAACTAATAATTGAGTAAAAAAGTAGACCCGGCAGGCCTTAAACTGACGTATGATACATGTGATTTGGTTGAGTATAAACAGGTTCGAAAGAGCGTTTAAAATGGGAGTTGGTGGTTGAGATATGTTGTTACCATCAGTTAACATAGCAGCAACAGCACAGCTCTCGAGCTGTTTTCGCAAACCTATAATTTATAAACCGTAACTCCATTTTTAACATATAAATAGTCTATATATATAAAGATGGGAGAGTGTATTTTCCAATGGTCATGGCCTAATGTGTTATATCGGATCGTGTGGGACCAAAATCAGTTGTAAAGTTGATGTCCTAAATTTTTTTTTTTGTCTATTTTTGAGTATTGGTTTAATGTCGTTTCAATTTCACATGTTATCTTTTCCACAGTTAACCGATAAATCAGATGCTAATGTAAAACATGCTATCTTGAAGTGTAAATTAAACTTTTGTTTGCAGCGAAGTCGCAACAACAAACATGAGTTCAGCTGGGTTTTACTTGAGAATGACCAAAGATGAGCATTTATTCTCTTCTCCTAAATTTATGATCATGTTATTTACATCATTATTATATTGAAGATGATGATTCTTTGATACAAAAATATATTGTAGTAACTTTCATTGAATGCTTGAGAGAATTTGAAATACGAGCATACGTTGTAGATGTAGTCCCCAGTGTGTTATTCATCGTGACATTGGTAACATGTGAAAACTGGCCCGCAATCTTTAGCTATATTCAATGTATAGTAAATGAAGTAAAAAAAAAAAATGTATTATAGATGTTTAAGTTAGCCAACTTTTGGTCATGTACTTAATTATATACTTGCTACTTTTTGTATTAATATGATAGCTACACGAATTTTGCAGGTTGCGTCTTTACCATATGTTACAAATGTAACAAAAGACGTTCAATTGCGTAATCTTTAGCTATATTCAATGTAGAGTAAATGAGGTAAAAAATGTATTATAGATGTTTAAGTTAGCTAACTTTTGGTCATCTACTTAATTATATATTGCTACTTTTGGTATCAATATAATAGCTACACGAATTTTGCAAGTTGCGTCTTTACCATATGTTACAAATGTAACAAAAGACGTTCAATTGCGTACTTAATGTATAACACATACAATCTATACAAACATTAACGTGTTAGTATACTAATTTTTTAAGCTACCGTGAGACGCACGGGTTCTTAATATAGTTTACAAATATTGCAGCAACTACAACTAGGAGCAATTTAACTAGACGAACTAACAATTCTATTAGAGAACAACTTTGCTAAACACAAGCTTACACTTCAACCATTTATTTTTTTAATACTTACAAATTTCACCTTCTGATTTTCTCTTGTTACACGTAACATCATTAGTTCAGTACAGTTAACCGCACGAATCATTTTCCCACATATAAACAGCAATAACAAAAATATACATGAAATCTTTTGAATTTATACAAGTTCTCATCATTTCGATTCCACATAAAAATAATATAAAGCGTATAACAGATAACTGTACAAAGATGAAGACCTGGAGGGTGTTTGAGAATGCGATTTAAACAAGATTTTTTTATTTTTGAATGGCGATATCGGTATCACCTAGAGGAGACTTAACCACCTGCGCGATCATATACCACTCACTCACACGTTAAAGGGGATACCCAATTCGCAGCGATATTGGCAGTACCATCGAAGGTTGGGAAACACCACCCCCAGACCTTACCAAATCGCATTGACGTTGACACTACCATC
The DNA here is from genome assembly GCF_046630445.1 of Rutidosis leptorrhynchoides. Taxonomy (NCBI): domain Eukaryota; kingdom Viridiplantae; phylum Streptophyta; class Magnoliopsida; order Asterales; family Asteraceae; genus Rutidosis; species Rutidosis leptorrhynchoides. The sequence continues at coordinate 518,208,035 of NC_092336.1, read as the reverse complement.
AATGGATGAAAAACTCCCGCTTGGAATGAGAATCGAACATGGGTTGGCAGTGTGCCCCTGGTTGAATCTCAAGACATACACTCAAGCCAAGGCTTCGGTGTTGAACAAAATTTTTTAATTATTACATTTTTTAGATGCAAATAACTAGTTAATATTGTTTGGTACAACAAATTTGAAAATCACTTTTTTTACGATAAGAGACCATGAAACCACGTTTTTGTAGAAGTTACATACTAGCCACTACACCGAAAACGTGGAAATGAATTTACTTGTGTTTTCATCAAAAATACGGTCTATTATATTTTTGGATAAACATTGAATATGAATATTGAATACTGAATATTGAATATTGAATATTGAATATTAATGTTATTTTAAAAGGTGTCTTCTTTAGTGAGAAGGTTTCTTAGTTAGGTCCAAGAAAGTTCAAGATATAGCTTGACTAATATACTAAGACTAGAGACTAGAGATGAGAGTGCACGATCTAATACGTATTGTTATTACTTAGTATTATATATTATATTACTTCTCAATTAATATTGTTGGTGCATGAATCCCAAGTTCTATATTGTAATACGTTCTATTTGTTATGTCGTTTACATTTCAGTCATGTATGAACATTAATGGTTGATATATTGTGTTTGATATAATTAACCAATGCCGAGAAATGGTTTAGAGCTGATTGGTGGCAGCTCAGACCATCGACCGATGGTAGAGACCATCGGTCGAGGGACGAAGACCATCGGCCGAAGGTCAGAGACCATCGACCGATGGTCACTGCAGATATATATAAATATGGGTGTCGGGGTTTATTGTTATGTTACTAACCCTACACTCTGTGGCCGACCTTTAGCAATTCTGCAAGTATTCCAGACCAAACCCCAACCGAATACATACCCTTAGGCGTCGATTTCATCAACGTTTTGTTGGTTTTCTTGATCCCGAAGAGTAAACGTATTCTACTCAATATAGATTAGTGATTTCCGCCTCTAATCTACGTATAACGATTAATCTAAGATCCGTTTAGCGTCTACAAAGTGGTATCAGAGCTGTGGCTTGCTGATCTAATCGTTTTTAGTCGAATTCGTGTTTTTATTATTAGGGTTTTTGGTCAAAACGGGTTTTTCGATCAAACTTAAAATTTTTACGTGTTATTTCAGTGTTTTTGAGTCTTATTAAGTGTCTGTGTTAGTGTTTTAAGTCAACTCACTTACATCCGTTCGTCTCACTTAGAACCGAAGGAGAGTTTGTCATATCTTAGAGAAGTTTGTCTTTACCTACGGCCGTTTGTCGATAGACCATCGACCGTTCGTCTTATACCATCGACCGAAGGACTTATAACTCACATACTGCTTAATCAGTACTTACCATCGGGTGTAAGACATAGTCTACCGACCGACAGTCATCGACCATCGACCGACAGTCACTGACTATCGGCCGACACTCTCTTAATACAGAATCTGAAAATAAAAACTTAATCACACTTAATTAATCAGAATGTCAGACACTAATGAACAAGTGGCTAATGAATACAGTGCTCTCGTGATAGCACTTGGACTTCAAAAAAATGTTACTTTCCGAGAGTGAGTCAGGAACTACGAACAAGGTTCCAAAACTTGAGAACCTCAAAGACTTCTTGGACTGAAAAACCCAATTTATGTTTTACTTGAATGGTGAACAGTATAACTTGGAGTGTAAGTGTTATGCTCAGTTTACTCAGGCATTGTCAAAGGACATTTTTCAGCAGTTTAAGAATAGGAACAAGACTTCATATACACTTTGGCTTGCTCTTCAGTCAGCCACAGAGGGTACTGCAACTTACCGTGCAACTAAAGGTAAGGTTTTGAAAGATGAATGGAGGGTGTTTGCTGCTCTTCCTTCAGAGACTCTTGCACAGACCTTGTCAAGATACCGACTTCTTATCTCTGAGATGACTGATTATGGAATTGAAGTGTCAGATACTAAGGCTATCAGGGTTTTGAAAGATGGTCTTCCTGAAAGATGGGATACTAAAATTGAACAGATTCAGAACAGGTACATTGCATCAGGTCGAACGTTGACATTGACAGCCTTTACCTCCAAGCTTATGGAAAAGGATGTTCAAGTTGAAGCCAAGAGAAAAAGACTTGGTACTGTAGCTGCTTCTTCCACTGTTGGGTCATCTTCAGGAGCACATGCTCCATTACAAACAGCTTACATTTCAACCAATACTTCACAGACCTCGGCACCGCAGTCAGTGTCTGGGTACTTTTAAGCTAAATCAAAAGCACTGAACTCATCTGCTAAAACAATTGATTCCTCTCCTATACAACAGAGTCAGAAATCCATGCTTAAGACTGAGAATATCAAAAAGAGACCTCTAAAATTGATTCAGGAGGATATGGCATTTGCAACTATTGTTGTCAACTCTTACAACGATATGATTAGTGGGCAAATAGTTAATGGTCATCTTGAGAGTGAAGATTATGATCAGATCGATGAGGATGAGTTGGAGAGAATGGATATCTTGTGGGCAATGGGTAGTATTTTGAGACGAGCTTGAAAGTATTTGAAAAGAACAGGTCAGAGAACTTTGAGTGTTAATCGAAACACTAAGTTTTGTTTTGATATGTCGAAGGTTAGATGCCATAATTGCGATGAAAATGGTCACTTCAAGAGGACGTGTACAAGACCTCCTAAGCCTGGTTTTCATAACCCATTTCATACTACTTCAATTGAAGCGAATCCCAAGCATACTAGTTCAACTGTTGAGAAGGATGCTGCTGCTAGTGGTCAATCTAAAGCCTTGACTACTACTTATGCTGATGAGGTTTGTGACTGGTCTATTTCGGTAGATATTAAGAAAGCTAATGTGGTTTTTGTTGGTAAGAGTGAAGCTGATATAGAAGAAGAAAGGGTTGTGAGAAAGAATGCAGGTTCTGTTGGTAAATATAATCCTAATTGCAATTGCTATGTTTGCGAATGTGATGCTAGGATGAAGAGGGTTAAAGAGATGATGAAGATGTGTCTTAAGAAGAGGATTAAGGATCGTCTGTATGATAAGTTCCGTAAAGCTAAGGACTTGTCTGATTTGGAGTTTACATCCGAATCTTTCGATAAGGACGAGCCCTTGGATCTTGATGTACCTTCCCGCACATGGTTCAAAAAAGAAAAGGAGGAGTTGGTTATGGTTTGTAGCAACAGTGCTGATCAAAAGGTTGTTTCGGTGAAAGATTCTGAGGGTAATGCTAAGGTTGTAGGCGTAGAAGGTTATGATGCTGACTATTTGGATAGTACGTGTTAAGAGTCTGAATCAGAATTAGATGCAGATTCACAAGATGGTAGAAATGATTATGCTTTCATGGCCAACACGTCTGCTAATGACAAGGTATGTAATGATCCAGTTTCTGTATGTTCTAAATGCATTGACCTAGAACAGGAAATAGCTAGACTTGAATGTGTAGTTTCTAAGCTTAGTGAAATTCCTGTTTCTTGTGAAACTTGTCCGAAGCTTAGACTTGAACTTAAGAATTTGAGTCTTGAAAATTAGACAAACAAAAAGAACTATGAGGATGTTGTCTACTACCTTAATAAATAGAAAGAGTATGTTGATGTCATTAAGGCGTTAGAGAATCAGGTAGGTCACTTGAAAGCAACAGTTGTAGATGATCAGAAAGTGATTAATTTGTATTTGAGCCAGATAGAAGCACTTAAGGTAGAGAAGGATTCATATAAGTTAAAGTATGAGTCAGAAAAGGCATGGATTGATAATTGGCAGAAAACATCATATGTGATGCAGACCTTTAACCATACTAAGTCTGAAAAACATCAAGGTTTAGGTTATAATCAGGTTACACCACCATTTATGAATGAGTATGTTAAGAAGCCTATTGAAAAATGTAAGGATGAGACTGTAGAACAGCAGTTTAGTGAGCCTAAAGTGACATCCGTTAAGATCAAAGGTGAGGATGTTGAAAGTAAGAAACCTTTAGATGTTGTCTATGAAATGGAGTCCAATACTGATATCGACACCGAAAAGGACAGCAAACCTTTTGAGCTTGTGACTAAACCCATTACGATTCTGAAGAATCCTAAGAACACTAGTAAAGGGAGTGATAGTCAGAGAACTCCGATAAAGAGTGTTGAAAAGCCCAATCAAACTAGAAAGAAGAACACTCAGTTCACTCCTGTGAAGTTTGTAAAGGAAAGTAGTGCATTGGATTCTCATGTTGTTGATCCTAAGACCGAACATCCACCAAAAGGTGAGAGTTCCACTTCCGGCAACATGCCGAAGTATGTTCCCCCTAGTCGTTGACAGACTGTTAAGCAACAAGTTGCATCACCCCCACCGACTAGACAACTGACCACAACACCTAGGAGACAGTTTTCACCACCTAGACGTAATGTGTTTAATGTTAATAAGTTTGGTAATGTTAATTGTTACAATTGTGGGATGTTGGGACATCGAGCTGGGAACTATAAACCCATTAATCAGGCACCACACAAGAAGATTGATCTTAGTCCTAAACGTGCTTTGAATAGTAGATCATCTTCGCTTGTGTCTAAATCGTCTTCTATTCAAACAAATGTAATTAAAGATTTTTAAACAAACGATTACTACAGGAAACCATTACCTAAGAATACTGTTTGGATACGAAAATCAGAAGTGACGATAGGTCCTTCTGGATCTAAGGGACGATGGGTCGAGTTGCCAGTGGTTGGTGTTGATGGGAAACCACTGCCATTAGGGCATGGGTGGCCCTCTCTAACTAATCTCCTTATTTTCATGTGCAGGTCGTCTACAATCCACGCTGCAGTACATGAATTGTCGATAGTGGGGCGTCCAGACACATGACAAGGAACTTGTCCTTACTTTCTAATGTTAAAACAATGAATATTTTGAAGGTGGTGAAGGAGGTTTTATTACTGCGCAAGGGGTGATAGCTAACAAAAATGTCAACTTTGATCAAGGTTGTAAAATAGGCAAGTCGGGGACGCATCGGCCTTGCTAAAAAATGACGCGTCGGACGCAACGGGGACGCAACGGCGACGCAACGGGCGTTGAATAACGTTGACTTTTCAAAATAGTTTTATTAAATATGTATTTATATATAATATTATATAGATCGAATCTTAAAATATAAACTATATTTACAATAAACATGAACAATTACCAATTATTAACACTATTACAAAAAAAAAATAAAAAAAATTGACCGACTTGGACCGATTTTGACCGAATTTTTTTGAATTTGACCGACTTTTTCCGACTTTGACGACTTTTTACCTTTGACCGACTTTTTAGCACCGACGCATCGCCCATGCCAAAAAAACGACGCGTCGGCCGACGCATCGGTCAAGTCGGCCGAATTTTGCAACACTTTCTTTGATAAAGTAAATTTTGTGGAGAAGATGTCGAACAATCTGCTTTCCGTTTCACATGTGGCTGACAAAAAGTATACAATTGTATTCGATGAAAAGTTTTTTTTATATCTTAAGGAAAGAGTTTGTGATTCCGGAAGACATGATTTTGATGACCGCTCCAAGGTGTAAGGATCTTTATATTCTTGATATGCGTAAAGCTCATGTTAAAGCAGCTACAGGTCATCAGGCTTTCGTTTCTAAGGCTACTGAATAAGAGTCTATCATTTAGCACAACCGTATGGGTCTACTAGGTTCACAATGGACTAGTTGATGGTGTTAATGTTAAAAGTTTTCACATTCCTGAAGGTTGTCTTCCGTGTAAGCAAGGGAAACATGTTAAGAAGTCTCATGCTACCAAGAAACATCATTCGGTTAGTGTTCCTCTGGAATTGTTACACATGGATCTCTTCGGTCCAGTTAATCGCAAAACTATTACTGGAGATGTTTACTGCTTGGTGATTACTGATGAATATTCGCGTTTCTCATGGGTTGTTATGTTGAAGAATAAGTCAGATACTTTTGAGCACATTAAAGTGTTGATTCTGAAGCTAGAAAGTCTGTGTAAGCTGAAAGTGAGAAAGATTCATACAGACAATGATACGGAATTTAAGAATAATCAGATGCTGCAGTTTTGTAATGAAAAAGGGATACAGCAACAGTTCAGTCCTGCTTATACGCCACAGTCAAACAGTGTGGCTAAGAGAAAGAATATGACGCTTATAGAGACTGCTAGAACGATGTTAGCTGATTCGTATTTTCCTATTACATTCTAGGGTGAAGCAGTCAGTACAGCTTGTTATGTCATGAACAGAGTGCTAGTGGTAAAGCGACATGGGAAGACTTGTTATGAATTTTTGCACAGGAGAAAGCCAAATATTAAACATCTTGAACCTTTTGGTGCTCCTTGTACTATCCTGGTACGGAACACTGGAGGGAAATTTAATCCTAAGGCTGTTTCTAGTATCTTCTTAGGCTATGGGAATCCTAACAAGCGAGTGTACAACACCGAAACCAGATGTGTTGAAGAAAGATTTGAGGTTGATATTCAACGTAACGCTTCTGCTCATGTCAGTAAAGGATTCGCATGGCAACTCGAATATGATAAATTGTTTGATTCTTTTAATCTTCCACCAAAAATTTCTGACGTTGAAGTCATTTCTCAGATGTTGTATGATGCTCAAAATTCTACAGAAAAAGTCATATCGATTCCTAGTCAAACTCATAATCAGATTCATGGTACTCAACAGAGTCCGATTCCAAGTCCACGGCAGAGTTCTCAAGGTGATAAATCTATTGCAGATCCTAATGTGGAAATAGTGTATGAAACAAATGAAGACAGTGATTTTGAGGAATTAGAGGATAGAAACACAACACAGTTGACAGAAGAACATCTGAATCCTCTTTATGGTCAACCACCAACTGTAACAGTGTCTGAACAGCCAACTGAAGCAGGAGGTGTACGTAGGTCAAACTGTGTTATCATGCCTCCGAAACGTCTGGATGATTATTTTGTAGATACAAGGGGTATTCCTCGTATTGGTATTCGTCATACAAATACACATGAAGCATCTACGTCTGACGTTCTGACTACATCAGAAGTTCCTGTGGTGAGTGAAAGTTCAACGGAATCAAAAGATGAAGAGACTGCGAGAGCAAATGTAGTGACAGCTTTCTATTCTTCTTTGAACAAGACGGGTAGAGTATTTGTGCATGCGCATTCTTGCTATGTTTGTCAAATTGAACCTAAAGATGCCTACGAGGTATTACAGTATGATGAATGGGTAAGCGCAATGCAAGAAGAGTTGTTGCAATTTAAGCATCTGAAGGTTTGGAAGTTAGTTAATCCGCCACATGGTTACCAACCCTATAGTCTTCGATGGGTTTTGAAAAATAAGAAGGATGAACAGGGTATAGTGATCAGGAATAAGGCGAGATTGGTTGTGAAGGGATATCAACAAATCCCTGAAATTGATTATGATGAAGTGTTTGCTCTAGTAGCTAGACTGGAGGCGATTAGAATTTTCTTGGCGTTCGCATCTTTTATGGGGTTCAAAGTCTATCAGATGGATTTCAAGAGTGCGTTTTTGTACGGTGAAATCAATGAGAGAGTTTTTGTTGAACAACCACCTGGTTTTGAAGATCCTTATTTTCCCGAAAAGGTATATCGACTTGATAAGGCACTGTATGGGCTTCATTAAGCTCCAAGAGCGTGGTATGCTACTTTGTCCAACTACATGCTTGAGAATGGTTTCAGAAGAGGTCTGATTGATCAGGCACTTTTCATCAAAAAGAAGGGACAGCATCTCATGCTGGTGCAGATTTATGTTGATGATATCATATTTGGATCAACAACTCAGTTGATGGTTGATGAGTTTGAGAAGGTCATGCAATGGAAGTTCAAAATGAGTTCCATGGGAACTATCAAGTTTTTCTTAGGTTTGCAGGTAGCTCAGACGGATAAAGGCATATTCTTGCATCAAACCAAGTATGTTGCTGATATTCTAAAACATTTCCAAATGGAAGCTGAGAGACCGGCTAAGACTTCGTTGTCGGGGAATCACGGTATTTCACCAGATTGTGAAGGTGCTAAGGTGGATCAGACTCTGTACAGGGAAATAATTGGGTCTCTAATGTGTCTTACAGCTTCTCGACCGGATATTATGTTTGCAGTTTGCTCGTGTGCTCGTTATCAAGCGAACCCAAATGTTCATCATATGCTCGTGGTTAAAAAGCATCTGAGATATTTGAAAGATAAACCAAGTTTGGGGTTATGGTACCCATGTGATGATGGTTTTAAGCTTACGACATATAGTGATTCAGACTATGGCGGATGCAAGAAAGATTTCAAGTCAACTTCTGGGGGATGTCAATTTTTGGGAAGCAGATTAGTTACTTGGCAATGTAAGAAGCAGACAGCAGTGGCTCAGTCTACTTGTGAAGCTGAATATATTGCTGCAGCAAGCTGTCTATCTCAGGTCATCTAAATTCAACAGCAGCTACATGACTACGGTTTGCATATTTCTAACACTCCTATTTTTGTTGATAATACTACCGGCACGGCTGTCACTAAAAATTCTGTTAATCATTCTAAAACCAAACACATAGGAATTAAATACCATTTCATTAGAGACTGCTATGAAAAGAAGTTAATAGACGTAGTGCAGATAGACACTACAACCCAAAGGGCTGATCTCTTCACGAAAGCTTTTGATAAACCACATTTTGATTTCTTGTTGAAAGAAATTGGTATCAAACTTTTGAAAGATGTTGCAACGACCCGATTTTTTCGACTTTTAATTATATTTATTACTTTCATGAAACTGCATATTTGTGCGTGCTAATTTAGATTTTATTCTGGGATCATTAATTATGTTAATTACTTTCGTTAATGCCTTACAACGTGTTTTTAAGTACTTAGTTGCTTAACATGATCCTTGAATGCATTTATGACTGATAGTGTCACTTATTATTTAAAACGAGCTACGTACTTGGTATACGTTAAAATTTTGTCATAATTGCAATATTATGACTGCGTAAACATAATTGCTATTTATTTATGACAATTACTTGGCTTTATGGTTCCTTAATCATGCTTAGTGTTTACTAATGCTTACTAGTTACCTTAATGGACTTAGCACCTTAATGGATTTCCATGGCCCAACCTACTCAACTTAGTGGACCACTTAATGGGTTAATTAGCCCATGTAATCATAATTAAGTCCATGTAAGTAATGAGACAAGTATCATGCATGCTTATGTACTAAGGCTTGCATTATGTCTCAAACCACCCAACATGTCAACATCACCTAGTACCACCATCATGGACCACACCAAGCCACACCACATGAGGCCAAGATGGTCCTCCCATCCCCTCCCCAACCGTCAGCACCCACCACCCCATCACCACCACTTTATTTTTTTTAAAAAAACTCTCATTTCTCTCATTTTCATTTCATTCAAAACACACACTTCTCTATACTTTCTCACTCTAAAATTCTCTCTCAAATACTTGAAGAACATGTAAGTTCTTAACTTCTTTTTTTATTTCTTTTCTTACTTTAATTCATGAATCATCATCATCATGAACAAAGATTCAAGTTTTGTAACTTGAATCTTCATTACCCTTGTAAGATTCAACTTTGTTTTGAAGAATCTTCAAGAACATGAAGGATTCAAGCTTTTTAGCTTTGAATCTTCATAATCTTGTTAGATCTAAGTTTATTAACTTAAGATCTCTTTATTTATGTTTAAAGATCAAAACCTATGTTTACGATCTTCATGTAACTTGTAGATCCAACACTTTACTTTATGGATCTTCAAGAAAATTTGAAATACAAGCTTACTAGCTTGATTTTTCTACAAAAAGTTAGTTAAAGATCCAAGTTTACTAACTTATGATCTTCTTTAATTTGTTGTACTTTAGCTTTGTGACTTGTGTTTTCTTGAAACAAAAGATACAAGCTTACTAGTTTGAGATCTCATAAGTGTTGTTAGGAATCCAAGCTCTCTAGCTTAGGGTTTCATTTTTTTGTTTGATCTAAGTTGTGTAACTTATGGTCTTCTACTTTATTTAAATAAAAGTTCATTAGCTTGTGTTCATTTTACTTTACAAGATCTAAGTTTCATAACTTATGGTTGTGTAAAAGTTGAAAGTATAAGTGTTATGACTTAGGGTTTCACCAAGAACATGATATCTAGACTTTGTAGTCTAAGGTCTTTAATATTTAGCTAAGATCTAAGTTCTATAGCTTAAGGTCTTGCTTATTTAGTTTGATTCAAAGTTTATAGCTTAATAGAAATTGTACTCTTGTTAAAACTAAGAAATTGATGTAACTTTGGTTCATCACCTTGCTCAAACTCTCACATGAGTTGTGTTTTATTTCTTAGTCTTAACTTTGTATGTTGATGGTTAAACCTTGGATAAAGTGATGCTAAAACATCAAGAGTTGTACACTTGAAGCTTATACGCATCAAGGATGAGAACCGTGATGAGCATCAAACACCAAGAAACCCACCGGAGCACTTTCTTTCTATTTTTTAAGGTCTGATCAGGCCCCTGGGCTTCTGGAAAAGCTGATTTCCAGATAGTTCGGTTCAAGTAGACGACTTTTCGTTTAGGCCTCGCCTAAATCCGATATACGGTTTAGGATTTATAGCCTTCTGAAAGCCACTACGCCATTGTAACGTTGTGCTGAAATTTCTGACCTACTCGCACTTAAACTGTCGCCACGGTCAAATGAAGACGAGTTAGGTTTTGGAAATTGGTCAGCGGTTAGAGGACTCACATACGGAGCCTTGGCCACTGGTCTCACATCATTTCAGTTTATATAGAGGTCGTAACAGCTGAACGAAGTCAGCTATTGTTTCGATCTCTATTCTTGATTGAAAACTTACTTTACTTTTTACGTACGATGATGATAATGATGATACTTAAGGCTTAACTTACGTACTTTTAAACCTTTTGGGACGATTTACTGACTTAGTAACCTTTGACTTAGGTTGACGACCCTTCGGACCTACTTACTAGCTTACTTATTCATACCGATTTTACTGCACCTTCACTGTGAGTTATAGCTTCCCTTTTTACCTTACTATTTTTGGGACTGAGAATACATGCACTTTTTATGTTTTACTTACTAGGCACGAGTACTTAAACTTTATATATGTGTGGGTGATATAACGGCATAAATTTTCCCCTTAGCTCGGTAACGTTTAGTCATTGGTTTATGAACCGGTGAACGCGAATCTTAGATATGGATCCATAGGGTTTGACATCCCCACTCGGGCTAGTCGCGCTAGAATTTAACGGGTGTTTAATACTTCGTAAACTTACGCACTCGCCAAGTGTACTTTTAGGGGGTGATATTTACGTTAAGTTAGTTACCAAGTGCCCACGGTTAAGCATATACTTTACATACTGTTTTGAATACGAAATCTCGTGACCTACATTACATTACTGTTACAATTAAACTATAGCTCACCAACATTCGTGTTGACTTTTAAGCATGTTATTTCTCAGGTGCTTAGACGTTTGTCGCTTCCGCTGTACTAGACTCTCGGTGTTAGATTTCCGCTGCTTATTTAGAGATGTCTCAAACATGGAACTTTTTACTTTGCATTCAAAACTTATGTTACATTTGAACCATGGCTATGTAATGACCTTCGTGTCACGTACTTGTGTTAACGCTTTCTATTCGTAGAAGCATGCTATCTTTTGTAAAACGCTATCTTTTTATGAATGCAAACTTGTTTTAAAACAACATATAATGTTGTAACCTTGTGATGGACCTGTTGTTGATGATCCGTATACGTTAATTTTGTACGAGACATCAAATTTGGTATCAGAGCATTGGTTGTAGGGAATTAGGTTGCATTAGTGAGTCTTGACCGAGCCGAGTAGGATTCGCTAATAGGACTAATCTATAACTTGCTTGTTTACTAGTTACTGCGGAACTTTGTAACGACCCTGGATTTTCTAACTTTTATTAATAATAATTATTATTAATGCTTGCGTTTTAATAAATGTATTTTTATACATTTACTTGTTACCGTAATTGACTTTACATGTCCCGACTCGTCTTTGTGACACACGTGCTTTTCTCGAATAATATTTCGAATATTATTCACGTTCATGATTAATTATTATTAATCATTTTTAATTAACTAATGTTACTAGTTAATTACTTGGGCTTTATTTATTTAATTGTTGCATACTTACATGGACTCATGTTAATGGACTTGGAAGCCCACCCTACTTTTCTTAATGGACTACTAGTTAGCCCATCATTAAGCTAGTGAATTATTAAGGCTTAAACTTAGATTAATTAAGCTAATGAGGAGGCAAAGTTGTCACAAGCATGCTAGTAACTCTGTCCCATACATTTAACTTTAAACCATTCTAAGCTTACACCATCTTCCCATGAATGAAAGTGAGTTTTGACCTTTCCCCTTTTGTGCCCAAACCGTCGGCCTTGGGATGGCATGGAGAGTTCAATTTTTTTCTTTCTTTTGTTACTTATACACTAGCATTCATCTCATTTTACACACATACTTACACTACTCTTTTCTCTCATCTTTTTCTCTCTAACTTGTAAGTAACAAAGCTTTATTTTCCTTCTTTTTCTTCAATTAAAACCGATTATACATCATCATCATTTACTAGTTTGTAGTTTATTGTTGTATGTTGTTGTTAAAGATCAAGTTCTATAACTTGTATCTTCATGTAATCTTGGTTATTTCCATCTTTTGTTTGATGAAGAACCAAGAACAAGAATCAAAACTTGTTAGTTTATGGTTCTACACTTAAATGTTATAAGATTTAAAGTTCATAAGCTTTATAATCATACTTGTGTTCATGTTTAGTAGACTTGAAGTTTATTTCCTTAAGATCCAAACTTTGATTTGAATCTTCTCAAGTATGAAACAAACATGAACATAATACTTGTAACTTTAGTTTATTTCATCATTTTATTTATTTAAAGTTGTGATGTTGCTAATTTGGTCAAGTATTACTAGTTAATCTTGATCTCATCTTTCTTGAAACTAAAGTTAAACTTGTAAGTTCAAGAACATAGAAGTATAACTTTCTAGTTATAACTTCATACACTTATGTTGGATCTAAGTTTCTATAACTTATGGTCTTCCAAATTTTTTTAAAACAAGAGCTTATGAGCTTATATACATTTTACAAGATAAAAATCTAAGTTTCATAACTTATGGTTTTATTAAAGTGAAGATCCAAGTTCTATAACTTAGGATCTAACTTAAGAACACTAGATCTAGACTTTCTAGTCTAGGATCTTCAAAATCTAACTAAGAACTAAGTTCTACAACTTAAGATCTTGTTTATTTAGTTTACTTTGGTTCATCAAACTACTTACAACCCTTAATTGAGTTGTGCTACATATCTTAGACTAACACTAGTGTTATGATGGTCAAAACTTGGTTAAGATGATGCAAACACATCAACGAGTTGTACACTTGAAGCTATAAGCATCAAGGATGAGAACCGTGATGAGCATCAAGCACCAAGAACCCACCGGAGCACCTTACCTACTGTTTTCCGGGTCTGATCAGTAACCTGGTGTCATACCCTGTCCTAATCCATCCGGACGAAGTCCATATCGATTATAAACGATTCACAATAGTTGATTACATCGCGAGGTACTTAACCTCTATATGATACATTTTATAAACATTGCATTCGTTTTTGAAAATACAATCTTTCATTTCATCGAAAGTTGACAACATGCATACCATTTCGTAATATATCTTACTATAATTGACTTAATAATAATCTTGATGCACTCAACGACTCGAATGCAACTTCTTTTGAAATATGCCATGAATGACTCCAAGTAATATCTTTAAAGTGAGCAAATGCACAGCGGAAGATTTCTTTCATACCTGAGAATAAACATGCTTTAAAGTGTCAACCAAAAGGTTGGTGAGTTTATTAGTTTAACATAAATAAACATTTCCATCATTTTAATAGACCACAAGATTTCCAGTTCTCATAAATAAACGTCCCATGCATAGAGACAAAAATATCAGTCATATGGATTGAACACCTGGTAACCGACATTCACAATATGCATATAATAATATCCCCATCATTCCGGGATCCTCCTTCGGACATGATATAAATTTCGAAGTACTAAAGCATCCGGTACTTTGGATGGGGCTTGTTGGGCCCGATAGATCTATCTTTAGAGTTCGCGTCAATTAGGGTGTCTGTTCCCTAATTCTTAGATTACCAGACTTAATAAAAAGGGGCATATTCGATTTCGATCATTCAACCATATAATGTAGTTTCAATTACTTGTGTCTATTTCGTAAAACAGTTATAAAAAACAGCGCATGTATTCTCAGTCCCAAAAATATATATTGCAAAAACATTTAAAAAGGGAGCAAATGAAACTCACCATACTGTATTTTGTAGTAAAAATACATATGACGTCATTTACAACTATAGGTTTGGCCTCGGATTCACGAACCTATATCATTTATATAAATTAACACACATATTTGTAATCGAACAAGTTTATATATATATATTACTTTATTAGTTATATCATTTTTATATTAATAACCTATATGTTTCATATAGTCATTTTATATATTTAAAATAATTAAAAATATAGATTTTGTTATGTTATATATATATAGAAAATTATATCTTTTTTGTTATACAAACGATATATTTAATAATTAACATATATATATTTAAAATAATTAAAAATATAGATTTTATTAAATTAAAAATATTTTATATATATATATAGAAAATATTTTAAAATAATTTTATGTTATATATATATAGAAAATATAGATTTTTAAAATAATTAATAATTAATTATTAAATATATCGTTTAATCAATATTATTCCGAAAATATGTTATTTTAGAAAATATGTTAATCAATATTATTATTATTTTAGTACTATTGTTATTAATTATATATATATGTTAATTATTAAATATATCGTTTGTATAACAAAAAATATATCTTTTTTGTATATATATATATATATATATATATATATATATATATATATATATCGTTTGTATGTTAAAATTATAATAATAGTACTAAAATAATATTAGTAATGATAAAATAAAAAAAATAATAATAGTGATAATAGAGTTAAAAATGATACTTTTTAATAAAAATGTTAATTTTAATAATAATAATAATAATAATAATAATAATAATAATAATAATAATAATAACAATAATAATAATATTGATAAAATAATAATAATGATAATAATAATAAAAATATTGGTAATCTAATAATAATAGTGATGATAGTTTTTAATGATAATAATTATGATAATAAAAATAATAATAAAAGTACTTTTGTTAATATTAATAAATAAATAAAAAAAATGATAATTTTAGTGATAATACTAATAATAATATTAATAATAATAATAATAATAATAATAATAATGATAATAATAATAATAAAAATGATAATGAAAAATAAGGCTACCTTTCAAGATAAGCCTAAAAAATAACGCCATTGCCCAGGGTCGAACCCTAGACCTCCCAATTATATGACCCACCTCCTAACCATGCCTCTAATGTTACATTTCTGATTATAATCATCCCATAATTTCATTTAATCTATTATCCGTTTCTTTCTTCTACTTCAAAATTACCTATGTCCACGTAATTGTTACTTCCATCACCATTGTATCATTCGGCCAAATATAGAATACCATATGGATTTCGGCCCAACAATAAGGGCTTACTCTCGGCCCATCACTTGTAACCATGTCTAGCTGTTAATTATCAAAAAAAAAAAAAAATGTAAGAGACTGAATTCGAACCCATGACCTTTCGTTAAACACCCATTCACCCAAACCATTCCTCTATCCATTTCATTCCTGTTTTACAACCTAAACTAATTCTTTTACCCATTCTTCCTTTCATCTCTCCTCCATCATCTACAACATCGTCATCTTCAACATTGATCACCATCATCATAATGCATCGACCTCATGTAACTTCACAGCATCACCATCATTTTCGAATATCATCATCCATTACACCGATTGTGTAACCATTATCCTAACCATATATCGTCCCATCATGATTACGTCTAATCCTCTATCATCATCTTTAACACCATCATTATCTCGAAGCATATTCATATGATCCATCACTTCCATAAACATCATCATCATCGTTGTATTATCTTCCTACTCATCATCTAATTTTATCATCATCTTCGTGTGATATCCATCGTCACTTCAATTATCAACATCGTTAACATCATCATCATATAATCTATCTTGCATCACCATCGTCTTTTTTGTTTGTTCTGGAAACAGAAGTAAGTAGCAACAACAATTGATCGAATGTGGTGGCGGTTTGTAGGGTAATGGTTGTTCAAAGGTGATCGTTGGCATGGGTTGCGATAAAGATGGAAACGAAAATGGAGAAATTTAAAGGTGCTCATCTTGATTGTTGATTTAAATGGGGACAGAAAATGAATTGTGGTTCGACAACTAGAAACAAGGTGCCGGAGTGATGGTTGTGAAATAAGATTAGGAGAGAGAGAGAGAGAGAATGGTGGTGTGTGTGCTCACGATGGTGGAGGTTTGTTGTGAAGACCCGTCCTAATCCATCTGGACTAAGTCATCAACATTTGATCCCAGAGCGATGATCGACTCCAAGTAATGTCCTTAAAATGAGTAAATGCATAGCGGAAGATTTTTTCATACCTGAGAATAAACATGCTTTCAAGTGTCAACCAAAAGGTTGGTGAGTTCATAGGTTTATCTTAAAACAATAAAATTCATCATTTTGATAGACCACAAAATTTAAATGCTGCATGGTACAAATGGGCCCGAATCCTATACCCACCTGTAATGTACATGCGATATCTTTTAAATACAGTACACCTTTCTCGTGTATGAAACCATCTTTCATAAATCTTAGTAACCGTACACATAACTCTTGCACACAAAAAAACATACACATAACCTGTGCATAAAATCATTCTCTCGATACATAACATTCATATCAATTGGTGGCAATTATCATGTCCACATAATTCAACAGTGGCAATTATCATGTCCACATAATCAATGGTGGCAATTATCGTGTCCACATAATCAATGGTAGCAATTATCGTGTCCACATAATTCAACAATAATACACAGAACTTCTGTCTGTATAATAATTCATTCGAGAAATGTTTTGCTTGTGTCTATCTCGTCAAACATTTATAAAACCATTTCATGCATTCGCAGTTTAAAATATATTTCAAAAGCATTTAATAAAGCAGTTGTAAAAACAGCGCATGTATTCTCAGTCCCAAAAATATAAAGAGTAAAAGGGAGCAAATGAACTCACGCATATAAATATTGTAAAACAGTTATTAAAACAGTGCATGTATTCTCAGCCCAAAAATGTAATGAGTAAAAGGGAGCAAATGAACTCACACATATAAATATTGTAAAACAGTTATTAAAACAGTGCATGTATTCTCAGCCCAAAAATGTAATGAGTAAAAGGGAGTAAATGAACTCACCTAATGTATTTTGTAGTAAAAATACATAGAACGACATTGAACAAGTATAGGGTTGGCCTCGGATTCACGAACCTATATCATTTGAATATATATTATTACACATAATTGTGATCGAACAAATATATTATTATTAGCGATGTATTTGTCATTTTCATAAAATTTGTGTTCCATTGATAACTTAAATATACTTATTTTATATACCTTAAATAACTAATAATATAATGATAGAGTTAGGTTATATGTATTAGATATGATTTTATATAATTTAATAGTCATTTTAATAATAATACTGATACTTGTAATAATTAAAATGATAATAATAATAATGATAATTTTAATAAATATACAAATGATAATAGCTTTATTGATAATAATTCTAATGAAAATTCTAAAGATGATAAAATATTAATAATAATAATTTTTCGTTCGAATCATGAATTACATTATAATTTTAAATCATTAGGTTTTATAATTACTGTGGTAATCTAATTATACCACCTTTGTATATTCCTAATTATATCTTAATTATCTTAACTGTAAGCATATACATCTTAATACATCTTAATGTTAATCATTTCTAATATCGTAATCGAAATCATAATATATTGATAATACTAATAACAAAATGAAAGTGATAACTTTTAATTATACGAATACTAGTGATGTTATAAATAATAATAATGATAACAAATATAATAATACTAATACTTCATAACAACAACAACAACAACAACAACAACAACAACAACAATAATAATAATAATAATAATAATAATAATAATAATAATAATAATAATAATAATAGTAGTAATAATAATAATAATAATAATAATAATAATAATAATAATAATAATAATAATAATAATAATAATAATAATAATAATAATAATAAGGTAAATAAAGAGACTACCTTTAGAAAAACAGCAAAAAGAATGTTCCTGCCGGGATTTGAACCCGTGACCTCCTGCTTGTTACACACTCCCTTTTACCATCTGAGCTACTGCCCATTATTCGAAGTAATATTGAAACTATTAATATTTAACCCGTAAATTTTCAGTTTGGCCCAACAACTAAATAACTCTCGGCCCAAGTGAAAAACATGATCCTAGTTTAAAAGATCATGGCCCAACAGAGAAGTGAATTGCGTGGCCCAAACAGGAAATGAGGAATTCGGTTTCTCCAATATTATGAAACGTTTCAAAGAAAATAAAAAAAATAAAAATAAAAAATAAAAAAACGGTGGCCATCTGTTTGCATGTTACTCAACCTAAAATAATAGGATTCCTTTATCCTCATGTACCATCTTATATTCCCACCAAATACAAAAATATGGTCGGCCATAAACTGAGTTTGTCCCACACGCATTTTGTACAATCTATAAGTATTTTAATACAATTAAGTTGACAACACCTCAAACCAATATGTGGTTCTTATCTTCATTTGAAAACAGAAACGGAAGTAAGTTGGCAGCAGCAAAAACAAGCGTAATATTTTGGGTTGTTCGTGGTGATCGTATATGGTAGTAATAAACAGGAGGATAACCGTAGTAATAGGAGTTTCGATAGGCTTCATGAAGAAGAAGAAGAAAGAAAAAAGAGAGAAGAAAGATAGAAAAATTTGATGGGTGTTAGATGGTGGTTATTGTGGTGGTGATATTGTTTGTTGTCGAACACAAGGGTTGTTTGGGTCTGTTGGAGAGCAAAAGACATAGATAAAGGGTTGTGGTATTTTAAAAGGGTTTGATAAAAGTGGGTTTCAAGGTTTTTATTGGTTGAAGAAAACAAAAATGATGGTGATTGTGACCGATGGCTGAGTGATGAAAGGAGAGTGTGAAGGTAGTTGCAGACGGTTGTGGTTGGGCCTCGATGAAAATAGATACACAGAAGTGAGTTTTGTGTTTTAGGATGCATTGTAGATAAGTGTATATATGTACAGAAATAGAGATTTGAAACGGGAAAGTACAACGGTTACATGGTGGTTTAATAATGTTTAAATACGATAGCAGGAGTAGCAAGGTTGAAGATTTACGGTGATGGTCTTGAGAAACAAAACAGAAACCGACGCATAAGTAGTAGCTGGGTTTGTGTTCGGTGAACCTGAAAGAACCAGAAAATAATACGTATGATGGAGTGGTGATTAGGGTGTTTTGGGTTCACAAAGGTGGTGTTGTTTGAAACAAGAGTTAGATAGAAGGCTGTGAAGTGTGTTTTAAATTAATAAAGCTAGTAGTAGATTGAATGATGTACACCTCAACTGAATTGATTAATTTATTTGAGGAGTTGGTTCACGAGTTCACAATCAGACAAGATGAAACAGAAAAAAAAAAAATTTGAAAGGAACCCCTAACTAAATCAGATAATTTCAAAACTTGAAATCTGATTTGTAGCAAAAATTTGGATCTTGTCTGCGTGTTGAAATCGACATATAACAATTTTTGGACAGACTCTAAATCAAATCCAATTTCTTAATGATTCTTAACAAATTTACATTATTAATTAATTTTTATATAATATTAATAATTTATAAATATAAATACATTTGTAATGATAGAGTTGTAATATCATTAAATAGAAATATTAATTCTGTTAATGTTACTAATGATAATTATCATGATAGTAATAATATTAATAATTTTTTTTATTAATAATATCAAAATAATACTAATATGAATTAATAATCATGGTAAAGTAATGATAATAATAATTTTATATAAAAATATTAATTATATTATTATTAATGTTAATGGTAATAAAAATAATAATTTTTAATGGTAAAGGTAATAATACCTAGTAATAATACAAATAATAATTAAGATACAACAAGTTACATGTATCAAATTTCAATATTATAATTTTAATAATATTACTAACACTAGTATTATTGCTAATACTAATATAGTAATTTTAACTTGTACTTAAATCTATTATGTAAATATTACATTTCATTAATTATGTGATACTTATATTATATAATTAACATTTTTAAATATTTAGTATTTATATATATATATATATATATATATATATATATATATATATATATATATATATATATATATCACAACATACATACAACATTAGTTGTGTACAGAATTCATATGCATATTTATATATTTATTTTGATAACATTTTACTTATTTTGTATATTACTCTACATATTTAATTCAAGTGATTAAATGATATTATATTAATTAATATATACACTTATATTTATATTCATATATATATTTATTTACATTTTTATTTACACACAATTGTTCGTGAATCGTCGGATCAGTCAAAGGGTCATTGATGACATGAATATAGATTTCAAAGTTTTCGAGACTCAACATTACAGACTTTGCTTATCGTGTCGGAAACATATAAAGATTAAAGTTTAAATTTGGTCGGAAATTTCCGGGTCATCACAGTACCTACCCGTTAAAAGAAATTTCGTCCCGAAATTTGATCGAGGTCGTCATGGCTTACTATAAGAATGTTTTCATGACGAATGTGAGTTGATAAATAGAGTTTTATCATCATTGAGTAATATAGATAACAGAATTTGATTACGCGAAGAGTATAAATGAAGCTATCGCAATAGAGTGAAATGAGTAACGTATATTCGTTTTAACCGATGACGTAATTATGATTGGTTTCCGAAACTTAAGGGATTTAAAGAAAATCTTCATAATAAGATTTGGTTCTTCGACGATTAAGAAAATCAAGATCTCCTTTGATTTAATGCGATAATCTGTTTCGATTGTTATGTCAGATATTTTACTATAAATCCACCCCCTTCGTTCCCTTATTTCCATATCTCATACCTTCTATTCTTTCTCCTCCAATTCATATTTTTAAAACATTCATCAATATGCTCCATCCAATACTGATTCTTAATATACTCATAACTTTCATATCTTTCATTCTTCTTTTTCATCTACTCCCGGAGGATTTTATTTATTTTTACTATTACCTTGGGGTTATAGTAATTTTAATTGTCCCGTGCCTTTACGTGGCAATACGTATTGATATGCATGGTTTGTAATTTATGTGTTGTTGTCGAGCTTTATATTTTCTTTTATAATTCGGAGCTCTTTGCCTTTTTATTCTCTTCTCGACTCTAAGTACTACGAGTAATGGCCAGAATTTATAGGTATGGATTTTGAAATGAACATAGTTAATGTTCTAAGAAGAAAATCATAATGGCACGATCTTGATTTGGTAATTTACCAGAATATCCGAAAAGATAGAACTATCAAGAAGATATGTTGTTAATATGTTTAGAGATTGGGTAGAATGTAAGAGTCGTGTAACATGGCACATGATGATGTTAGGGTCTGTGAATCATCACGTTTCGTTAGAAATCAGCATGACCTAATGTAATATAATCACGTTGATCAAGTGTCATTATATTATACTAACTCATGCATCAGTTCCCAACACTACTTCAAAAACATCCATATTTCAAATTCGAAGGTTCGCAGAATATAGAAACTAAAACAGTTTCCTTTTATGATATAATACGGATAGCGCAGAGAGGTAATTAATATCGAACGAGAATATTTATGAAGATATCTTCAGAAATATTGAGGATATTAATAAAGAAGGGTACGATGATATCTTAGGATTTCAGAATCAAATTGTGATGAAAAAATTCATTCACGATGATTTAGAGTGGTTAAGGAGTAAGGTATTCGTTAAAGATTTCATCATACATTGAATCATTTAGATTCTTTGAAGTTAAACTTATTCTTTGTGATTTGTCCACGGCTTCTTTCATAGTTTCGCATAATCCGCTTTTCGCTACTAAATTTTCTATCAAGCGTTCCTAACACTCCATTCTTTATCATCAAACTTCTGATGGTTAAGGTCATTTACGGTTGTCTACTGTTTCTGCTGCTTCATTCAGCTTTTTCAACATTCAGAGTATTGATTTGTAGACTGAGTGCTTTTCAGGATTTCAGATGAAAGATCATAATTCTAAGAGATGAATGTTATACATATAACTGTTGATGTAGACATGCTGTGAGTTTTCAAAGTACTGATTGCTGATTCCCGGTAATTGGTATGTCAGTTCTCGTTACAAGATGTGGATGAGTACATGATGAGACTTCAATAGATAAATATAGTGATTTGTCGGAGAGATTTAAACCAAAGAGCAACGAGGTTACTGGTACGTCTGCTGGTAATATGATGGAATATAAAAGGTTCCCCGGTAACAATAAAAGAGCACGCGTATATATTAACGTTATAATAAGGTTGTTTCGTACAAAAAGTCAAAGTTGTCTTGCTGGAGCTGTGACAAAATTGGCTACTTTGAAAAGGGATTGCAAAGTTATTTTGGGTAATAATAACGCTAAAGGAATTAGCACAGCTACGCATTAAACGTTTACTCAGTTTTCGAGAGTTTTCAGGTGCATAACAATATGCATCGATCTTTTCTTCCGTAGATGAAGTGCGGTTGGTTCCTCCTCTCGATTGAGGTGTTTTCAAGGATTATGAAAGGTTTGAACGCATATTGTAATCGTCAAGATACAAATGAGGTTTAAGATGAAATCAAGTGGCAAACTTGAAGAAATGTTTAGTTTCATATGTTATAATCAATATTTTTATTCATTTTAATTGTCCAATAATATTAGTCCACAGTCGATAGTCCACATTGACAGTCCAATAATTCATATACAGTTTAATATATAATATTCGAATTAATTAATATGTATCATGACCCGTGTACATGTTTCAGACTCGATCACAACTCAAAGTATATATATTATTATAGAATCAACCTCAACCCTGTATAGAGAACTCGATCATTACTGCATATAGAGTGTTTATGGTGATTCCAAATAATATATATAGATGCGTCGATATGATATGTCAAAACCTTGTATACGTGTCCCGATATTTAAAGTGCGTAAAATAAATAACAGAAATTAAATGACGATAAATAAAGTGCGTAAAGTAAATAACAGAAATTAAATAACAATAAATAAAATTGCGAGAATTAAATTGCGATAAAATAAATTGCGATAATTAAAATGTAATACGGAATCAACAGTTAGCTAGGAACAGTTAGCTAGGATTTTGTTAGCGTGGATTCTTAACAAAATTTCATATTGTTAATTAGTCTGTTTCTAATCAATTTTTATTGTGTCCATTTTTTGCTTCATTATGTCACTTGTTGGATTCTGATATGTCAAAATCCTAATATGAAATTGAATTTGAATGAAAATAGTTATTCTTTGGTGAACGGATACGTATATCAGTGGATGTAAGTAGGATAGTATATGACTTGTTGAAACAGATTCGAAGAACGTACAATGTAACTTATTAATGTGAAATTTAAATATTCCTCGGGTATTACCTACCCGTTAAAAATATTTTAACCATTAACAGTTTGTACAAGAGAATTTTTAATTACAATCTTTATGAAAACATATATACATATATATTTTCTTCAGATGTATTCATGGATTTAATGAGTCAATATGATATTAAACTCTTTTGATTTACGTTAGAACAAGAATATATAATCTCTAAAATATTAGAGATTACATATTCGTCATGATGAACGAAGATAAATGATGTAGAACGTCATGTAGAACGATGATTATGCTCGGGGTACCGATTGTGATGTTGAGGCGTGTCTTGTTGTGGTTTGTGTTGTTGCTGGTGGTATAGTTGATGCCGTTGATGTTGCTGAAGCTGGTACATTTTGCACCATATTTCCCAAGACTACAACTCGGGCGCGAAACTCATTGACTTTATTACTCCGGGATGATTGTCGGTATGAACGAGCGAATAAATAAGGTTTTGAATCTAACTTGTGATATAGTCGTGGCGAGATACTCTGGAAATGAGAGAGAAAAGAGTGTTACGAACAGGTTCGCCGGTAAGTGCTTCAGGTTCTTCATCAAGAGTGCAGGTTGGTGAGTGGAAAGGAACGCCTTCTTCTCGTCGCCATCGGTTAAGTCAACTATGAACCCATCAGATAAATTGGGGATGGATGATTGGTTGATTCATTCTGGTGTCACTGCTTTCGGAGCTTAGGTGAAACTCCATATCGGAATAGCTGTCGGAATAACTATCGGAATAGCTATAGAAATCTGAGGAACTCGAACTGGTTGAGGGATTCATCTCGTACAATCAGATGAAGGATTTTCGATAAGAAATAGATTATAGGATGTAGATTAGTACCCTGCAATACATAATTTACATATGCATATATAATACTAAAATCCCATAAGCTACGGAGGAATCTACGGGAGCTGTCAGGCAAGGGTAACAATAACAGATACGCTAAGATATGAATTTATCTATACACTGTCTATGCAATAGAGGCAGTAAGACGTGTCTAGACTTTAAGGATGATAAGTAATTAATTTTTGACACTAAATGATAAGCAAAACTTTTGACATGCAGACACGGTCGAAGTCCAGACTCACTAATGCATCCTAACGACTATCAGTTAGACTTACTAATGCAAGACCTGGTTCACTAAGACCACCGCTCTGATACCAACTGTGAAGACCCGTCCTAATCCATCTGGACTAAGTCATCAACATTTGATCCCAGAGCGATGATCGACTCCAAGTAATGTCCTTAAAATGAGCAAATGCATAGCGAAAGATTTGTTTCATACCTGAGAATAAACATGCTTTCAAGTGTCAACCAAAAGGTTGGTGAGTTCATAGGTTTATCTTAAAACAATAAAATTCATCATTTTGATAGACCACAAAATTTAAATACTGCATGGTACAAATGGGCCCGAATCCTATACCCACCTGTAATGTACATGCGATATCTTTTAAATACAGTACACCTTTCTCGTGTACGAAACCATCTTTCATAAATCTTAGTAACCGTACACATAACACTTGCACACAAAAAAAAACATACACATAACCTGTGCATAAAATCATTCTCTCGATACATAACATTCATATCAATTGGTGGCAATTATCATGTCCACATAATTCAACAGTGGCAATTATCATGTCCACATAATCAATGGTGGCAATTATCGTGTCCACATAATCAATGGTGGCAATTATCGTGTCCACATAATTCAACAATAATCCATAGAACTTCTGTCTGCATAATAATTCATTCGAGGAATGTTTTGCTTGTGTCTATCTCGTCAAACATTTATAAAATCATTTCATGCATTCACAGTTCAAAATATATTTCAAAAGCATTTAATAAAGCAGTTGTAAAAACAGCGCATGTATTCTCAGTCCCAAAAATATAAAGAGTAAAAGGGAGCAAATGAACTCACGCATATAAATATTATAAAACAGTTATTAAAACAGTGCATGTATTCTCAGCCCAAAAATGTAATGAGTAAAAGGGAGCAAATGAACTCACGCATATAAATATTGTAAAACAATTATTAAAACAGTGCATGTATTCTCAGCCCAAAAATGTAATGAGTAAAAGGGAGCAAATGAACTCACCTAATGTATTTTGTAGTAAAAATACATAGAACGACATTGAACAAGTATAGGGTTGGCCTCGGATTCACGAACCTATATCATTTGAATATATATTATTACACATAATTGTGATCGAACAAATATATTATTATTAGCGATGTATTTGTCATTTTCATAAAATTTGTGTTCCATTGATAACTTAAATATACTTATTTTATATACCTTAAATAACTAATAATATAATGATAGAGTTAGGTTATATGTATTAGATATGATTTTATATAATTTAATAGTCATTTTAATAATAATACTGATACTTGTAATAATTAAAATGATAATAATAATAATGATAATTTTAATAAATATACAAATGATAATAGCTTTATTGATAATAATTCTAATGAAAATTCTAAAGATGATAAAATATTAATAATAATAATTTTTCGTTCGAATCATGAATTACATTATAATTTTAAATCATTAGGTTTTATAATTACTGTGGTAATCTAATTATACCACCTTTGTATATTCCTAATTATATCTTAATTATCTTAACTGTAAGCATATACATCTTAATACATCCTAATGTTAATCATTTCCAATATCGTAATCGAAATCATAATATATTGATAATACTAATAACAAAATGAAAGTGATAACTTTTAATTATACGAATACTAGTGATGTTATAAATAATAATAATGATAACAAATATAATAATACTAATACTTCATAACAACAACAACAACAACAACAACAACAACAACAATAATAATAATAATAATAATAATAATAATAATAATAATAATAATAATAATAATAATAATAATAATAATAATAATAATAATAAGGTAAATAAAGAGACTACCTTTAGAAAAACAGCAAAAAGAATGTTCCTGCCGAGATTTAAACCCGTGACCTCCCACTTGTTACACACTCCCTTTTACCATCTGAGCTACTGCCCATTATTCGAAGTAATATTGAAACTATTAATATTTAACCCGTAAATTTTCAGTTTGGCCCAACAACTAAATAACTCTCGGCCCAAGTGAAAAACATGATCCTAGTTTAAAAGATCACGGCCCAACAGAGAAGTGAACTGCGTGGCCCAAACAGGAAATGAGGAATTCGGTTTCTCCAATATTATGAAACGTTTCAAAGAAAATAAAAAAAAATAAAAATAAAAAATAAAAAAACGGTGGCCATCTGTTTGCATGTTACTCAACCTAAAATAATAGGATTCCTTTATCCTCATGTACCATCTTATATTCCCACCAAATACAAAAATTTGGTCGGCCATAAACTGAGTTTGTCCCACACGCATTTTGTACAATCTATAAGTATTTTAATACAATTAAGTTGACAACACCTCAAACCAATATGTGGTTCTTATCTTCATTTGAAAACAGAAACGGAGGTAAGTTGGCAGCAACAAAAACAAGCGTAATATTTTGGGTTGTTCGTGGTGATCGTATATGGTAGTAATAAACAGGAGGATAACCGTAGTAATAGGAGTTTCGATAGGCTTCATGAAGAAGAAGAAAGAATAAAGAGAGAATAAAGATAGAAAAATTTGATGGGTGTTAGATGGTGGTTATTGTGGTGGTGATATTGTTTGTTGTCAAACACAAGGGTTGTTTGGGTCTGTTGGAGAGCAAAAGACATAGATAAAGGGTTGTGGCATTTTAAAAGGGTTTGATAAAAGTGGGTTTCAAGGTTTTTATTGGTGGAAGAAAACGAAAATGATGGTGATTGTGACCGATGGTTGAGTGATGAAAGGGAGTGTGAAGGTAGTTGCAGACGGTTGTGGTTGGGTCTCGATGAAAATAGATACACAGAAGTGAGTTTTGTGTTTTAGGATGCATTGTAGATAAATGTATATATGTAGAGAAATAGAGATTTGAAATGGGAAAGTACAACGGTTACATGGTGGTTTAATAATGTTTAAATACGATAGCAGGAGTAGCAAGGTTGAAGATTTACGGTGATGGTCTTGAGAAACAAAACAGAAACCGACGCATAAGTAGTAGCTGGGTTTGTGTTCGGTGAACCTGAAAGAACCAGAAAATAATACGTATGATGGAGTGGTGATTAGGGTGTTTTGGGTTCACAAAGGTGGTGTTGTTTGAAACAAGAGTTAGATAGAAGGCTGTGAAGTGTGTTTTAAATTAATAAAGCTGGTAGTAGATTGAGTGATGTACAACTCAACTGAATTGATTAATTTATTTGAGGAGTTGGTTCACGACTTCACAATCAGACAAGATGAAACAGAAAAAAAAAAATTTGAAAGGAACCCCTAACTGAATCAGATAATTTCAAAACTTGAAATCTGATTTGTAGCAAAAATTTGGATCTTGTCTGTGTGTTGAAATCGACATATAACAATTTTTGGACAGACTCTCAATCAAATCCAATTTCTTAATGATTCTTAACAAATTTACATTATTAATTAATTTTTATATAATATTAATAATTTATAAATATAAATACATTTGTAATGATAGAGTTGTAATATCATTAAATAGAAATATTAATTCTGTTAATGTTACTAATGATAATTATCATGATAGTAATAATATTAATAATTTTTTTATTAATAATATCAAAATAATACTAATATGAATTAATAATCATGGTAAAGTAATGATAATAATAATTTTATATAAAAATATTAATTATATTATTATTAATGTTAATGGTAATAAAAATAATAATTTTTAATGGTAAAGGTAATAATACCTAGTAATAATACAAATAATAATTAAGATACAACAAGTTACATGTATCAAATTTCAATATTATAATTTTAATAATATTACTAACACTAGTATTATTGCTAATACTAATATAGTAATTTTAACTTGTACTTAAATCTATTATGTAAATATTACATTTCATTAATTATGTGATACTTATATTATATAATTAACATTTTTAAATATTTAGTATTTATATATATATATATATATATATATATATATATATATATATATATATATATATATATATATATATATATATATATATATATATATATATATATATATATATATATATATATATATATATATATATATATATATCACAACATACATACAACATTAGTTGTGTACAGAATTCATATGCATATTTATATATTTATTTTGATAACATTTTACTTATTTTGTATATTACTCTACATATTTAATTCAAGAGATTAAATGATATTATATTAATTAATATATACACTTATATTTATATTCATATATATATTTATTTACATTTTTATTTACACACAATTGTTCGTGAATCGTCAGATCAGTCAAAGGGTCATTGATGACATGAATATAGATTTCTAAGTTTTCGAGACTCAACATTACAGACTTTGCTTATCGTGTCGGAAACATATAAAGATTAAAGTTTAAATTTGGTCGGAAATTTCCGGGTCATCACATTTGTGGTGGTTATGGGTTACACGATGGAGGTAGCCACGAGTTGGTGATGGTTCTCGGTTATATGGTAGCTAGTTGCAGCTCATGGTGGTTGGAAATGGTACTACGGTGGAAGGTGGTGAGGTTATTGGTGATGAAAGATGAACGTGGGTTTTGGGTGATGTTTGATGGTGTCGAGTGGTGGTGATGATTGCCGGCAGAGGTGAGTGGCGGTGCTAGAAGGTGGTCGATTGTTTTTCCCTAAACCTCTTCGATGTGTATACATATATATATATATATAGATATATATTATGTAATATATTTAATATTAATAATTAATAATAATTATAATAATAACTACTCACTAATCAAGTGGAATGATTGGAACAGTAATTCACATGATTCTTGAAATAAACAGTTGGCAGCCAGATGTTTTGGAGTCTTCGACAGTTTTCACGGGGTGTGTCCATTGCTAAACAGTTAACGTATAAAAGTGTTCCTAAAAATCTCAAATTTTAAAGTTAAGTTAGTTTAATTATTTCAGTCATTACCTATTTGAAACCTGATCAAAAAGGTTCGAAAATTATTTATTTTCTGTTTCGATTTATATGTACGGAGTACTAATATTTAAACTTAAAAAGGTAAAAATACTTTTAACAATTCTAAAATCTTCGTAATCGATTTACAGTTCAACTTTTATTTCAATCCTTCATGAACATGTACTATATCTATATTAAAACTAATAAAACGTCAACCGAGTGTTACAGACATTTACTAATTAAGCTCGAAATCATTTATTTTTAATATATTCTCTTTCTATATATAAATAGTTTTAAAATAGCAAGTTTAATTTACTAAAACAAATATATTATATATTTTTAAACAATTAGATTTAATATAACGTTATATATTTACAAGTAATTTTTATATACATAATTTTATATATATCTATATATTTATAAATATAGTTTTCCATTACATCGCTTATTATTTTATATATTTATTTTCAACAATTAAATCATATATTATTTCAAATAATAATATTTTCAAATTAATGTATATGTATCTATTTATATATAGTTGTTCGTGAATCGTCGAGAATGGTCGAAGGTCAATTGAATATACAAAACAGTTTAAAGTTTTTGAGACTCAACATTACAGACTTTGCTTATCGTGTCGGAATCATATAAGAATAAAGTTTAAATTTGGTCGGAAATTGCCGGGTCGTCACAGTACCTACCCATTAAAGAAATTTCGTCCCGAAATTTGAGTGAGGTGGTCATGGTTAACCATAAAAATGTTTTCCTGACGAATATGAGCTGATAAATAGAGTTTTATCATTATTGAATAATACAGATAAAATAATTCGATTATTTGAAGAGCACGAATGAAGTTAACATAAAAGGGTGAGATGAGGAAAGTCAAGGTTGCCTTAACTTTTGACGTAGTCACTGTTGAATTTAGAAAGTAAGGTTCGTCTTAACTTTTGACGTTGTCTCGATTGAATTCCGGAATTCAAGGGATATAAAGAAAATCTTCGAAATCCAAAAGATTTTATTCTTCGGTGAATAAGGAAATTAAGATCTCTATAATTAAATGCGATGATTTGTCCCGATTACTACATCTGATATTTCCACTATAAATTTACCTTTTCTGTTCCATTAGTTTTCACCACTTCTATACTCAATTCCCAAATCCAAAAGATTGGGAAAATGCTCAATCCAATTCTAATCCTTGTCCTAATCCTGACTGTCGTAACAATCATTCTCCTTTTCCAACATCCACAGGATGAATCTGTTTATTTCTACTATGCTCTAGGGATTATTGTATTTATAATCCTCCCGTGTCTTTATATTACTATACGCACTGATATCCACAGTTTGTAATTTTCGGTGTTGTTGTTGGGCTTTATATTCTTCCTTATATTTCAATGTCCCTATTCCTGTCTCCTATAATCACTGTCATCCACAGTTAATACTCCCCCCTATTTGATGCGATTTATACTCCAATTTCTGTTTCGGAGCTTTGTCCCTTTGTTTCTTCTTCTTGCGATTGTGCATCTCTTATAATGGTCCAGAATTCGTAGATATAAGTTTCAGAATGAACATTGTTAATGTTCTAAGAAAGAAACGGTAATAGCACAATTTGACTTGTCAAATTACCAGAATTCATGGAAAAGATGGGACTATCAAGAATATATTTTCTTGATATGTTCGGAAATTTATCAGAATGAAAGAGTTATGTAACATGACACATGTTGACGTTATAATCTGTGAATCATCATGTTCCATTTAGAAGCTCAGCATGACTTACTGTAATATAATCACGTTGATCAAGTGTCATTATATTATACTAACTCATGCATCAGTTCCCAACATTACTTCAATAACATTCATATTTTAATCTCGAAAGTTTACAGAATATAGAAACTAACAGTTTCTATATGATGTAACACTGATAGCACGAAGAGATTAATGATTTCAGATAAGAATAGTTATAAAAATATCTTCAGAAATATGGAGGATATTTATAATGAAAGATTCGATAATATCTTTGAATATTTAAGATCAGAGGATGATGGAGTCTATTGTCCGCAAGGGTTTAGGGTAAGGAGCAAGATATTCGTTAAAGACTTCAGCAGGCATTGAATTATTTGGATTCTTTGAAGTCAAACTTATTCTTTGTGATTTGTCCACGGCTTTCTTCATAGTTTCACATAATCTGCTTTTCGGTACTAAATTTTCTATTGAATGTTTCCGATATAATGATACACAGGAAGCACGAAGAGGTATATAATTTCGGACGAGAATATTTATGAAAATATCATCAGAAATATCGAAGATATTGATGATGATATTTTGGAATTCCTAGGTTCGATGGTTGATGGAGAAATATTTTCTGCAAGATTTTAACATGACTTCGGAGCAAGATATTCTCTAAAGATTTCAACGGATCCAGAATTACCTGAATCCTTTGAATATAGGGTTTGGTCCTTGTATTTATCCTTGGTCTCCTTCATGGGTAGCTCAATCTGTTTTTCAATACCCAATTTTCTATCGAGCGTTCCTAACACTCCTTTCTTTATCATCAAACTTTTGGCCATTTAGACCATCTACCATTTTTCTGTTTCCTCTGCATTTAATGCTATGATATCTGAATCATCAGTTATTAATCCGAGGTGGTTTCAAGAGAATTGTGTTTTTAGATGATTAAACGCTGATGGTAATATGGTGGAATATGAAAGGTTCCCTGGTAACAATAAAAGAGCACGCGTATATATCAACGTTATAATAAGGTTGTTTCGTACGAAAAGTCTAAGTTGTCTTGCTGGAGCTGTGACAAAATTGGCTATTTTGAAGAAGAACTGTAAGGTTATTTTTGGGTAATAATAACACTAAAGAAATTAGCACAGTTATGTGGTAAACGTTTACTCAGTTTCCGAGTATTTTTCAAGTACATAACTATATGCATCAATCTTTTCTTCCGTAGATGAAATGCGGTTAGTTCATCCTCTCGGTTGAGATGTTTTCAAGAATCACGAAAGGTTTGAACGCGGATTGTAATCGTCAAGATACAAATGAGGTTTAAGATGAAATCAAGTTACAAATGATGTTTTAAGATGAAATCAAGTGGCAAACTTGAAGAATTGTTTAGTTTCATATATTATAATTAATATTTTAATTCATTTTAATTGTCCAATAATATTAGTCCACAGTTGACAGTCCAATAATTCATATAAAGTTTAATATATAATATTCGTATCGTGACCCGTGTACATGTCTCAGACTCGATCATAACTCAAAGTATATATATTATTGTAGAATCAACCTCAACCCTGTATAGAGAACTCGATCATTACTGCATATAGAGTGTCTATGGTGATTCCAAATAATATATATAGATGCATCGATATGATATGTCAAAACCTTGTATACGTGTCCCGATATTTAAAGTGCGTAAAATAAATAACAGAAAATAAATAACGATAAATAAAATTGCGAGAATTAAAATTGCGATAATAAATTGCGATAATTAAAATGTAATCAGTTAGCTAGGAACAGTTAGCTGGAAACAGTTAGCGTGGATTCTTAACAAAATTTTTCATAGTTAAATCGTTTGTTTCTAACAAATTTTATTTTGTCCAATGTTTTCTTCATTATGCCACTTGTCGGATTCTGATAGGTCAAAATCCAATTATGAAATTGAATGAAAATGGTTATTCTGTGATGAACGGATTCGTATAGTTATGGTTGCAAGTAGGATAATAAGTGACTGTTGAATCAGATTCGAAGAATGTACAGTGTAACTTATTAATGCGAAATCTAAATATTCCTCGGGTATTACCTACCCGTTAAAATATTTTCACCATTAACAGTTTGTACAATAAAACTTTTAATTACAATCTTTATGAAAACATATATACATATATTTTCTTCGGACGTAATCATGGATTTAATGAGTCAATGTGATATTAAACTCATCAGATTTACGGCTAAAACTAGAGTACATAATCTCTAAAACATTAGAGATTACATAATTTCCATGAAGGACGAAGATAGCTTATGTAGAACGATTCGTAGAACGATGATTATGCTTGAGGTATAGATTGCGAGGTTGAGACGTGTAATGATGTTGTTGTTATTGGTACTGGTTTATGCTGCTGGTGCTGCTGATGGTGGTACGGTTGCTGTCGGTGCTACAAGTGTTGTTGATGCTGAGGTTGGTGATGATGTTGGTGTAGTAAGTATAGCTTGTAGATCACGCACCATTCTTGTCAGGGTTTCTATCCTACCCTCTATCATTTCTATTCATCCACTCATCTGATTTGATAGATCTTGATTATCAATTCGAAGTTCCCTAACTTCTTCTAATATTCCCCTTTTATTGGTATTCGAAAGTAGAGGTTGAATATTTTATGAGATTGCAGTAATGCGACCTTCGAGGTGGAATATTTTAGCAAGAAGGGTGAATACAGAGTTGCGCATAGGTTCACCAGTGAGTACATCGTTTTCTCCGATGTTAAGAGGTAAGTTTGGTTCGCGGTAGGGCTCGCCTTCTTCATTTATCCATCGAGTGAGTAAGTCTCGGAACCAACCCCATCTCCTCCAGAAAGAAAAATAACTAAATGGTTGAGGCTCTTCTGGTTCATTGACTTCGGAGTCTGCTTCAATATACATCTCAAAATCGCTTCCGAAACTAATGGAATCCAAGCTAGGTGTAAGATCCATCTCTCACGATCAGTTAAAGGGTTTTGATATGAAATGATTTTCGAATATCGAATGATATTCTAATTATATATAGAATATCTATACATACTTCCAAAGATCCCGTGAATTACGGAGAAAATTAAGAAAACGTGTCAGATAAGGTCTACAGTGACAGATACACTAAGATATGTATTTTGTCTATATACTATTCATGCAATCATTGCAGTAAGATATGTCTAGACTAAGAATGATAAGCAGGTAATTTCCTAAGGATGATAATCTGATGATTTCCGATAAAGATGATAAGTAAAACTTTTGACATGCAGACGCGGTCGAAGTCCAGACTCACTAATGCATCCTAAAGACTATCAGATAGACACACTAATGCAAGACCTGGTTCGCTAAGACCACCGCTCTGATACCAACTGTCATACCCCGTCCTAATCTATCCGGACGAAGTCCATATCGATTATAAACGATTCACAACAGTTGATTACATCGCGAAGTACTTGACCTCTGTATGATACATTTTACAAACACTGCATTCGTTTTTGAAAATACAATCTTTCATTTCATCGAAAGTTGACAACATGCATACCATTTTGTAATATATCTTACTATAATTGACTTAATAATAATCTTGATGAAATCAACGACTCGAATGCAACGTCTTTTGAAATATGCCATGAATGACTCCAAGTAATATCTTTAAAGTGAGCAAATGCACAGCGGAAGATTTCTTTCATACCTGAGAATAAAAAAGCTTTAAAGTGTCAACCAAAAGGTTGGTGAGTTCATTAGTTTAACATAAATAAACATTTTCATCATTTTAATAGACCACAAGATTTCCAGTTCTCATAAATAAACGTCCCATGCATAGAGACAAAAATATCATTCATATGGATTGAACACCTGGTAACCGACATTCACAATATGCATATAAGAATATCCCCATCATTCCGGGATCCTCCTTCGGACATGATATAAATTTCGAAGTACTAAAGCATCCGGTACTTTAGATGGGGCTTGTTGGGCCCGATAGATCTATCTTTAGAGTTCACGTCAATTAGGGTGTCTGTTCCCTAATTCTTAGATTACCAGACTTAATAAAAAGGGGCATATTCGATTTCGATCATTCAACCATATAATGTAGTTTCAATTACTTGTGTCTATTTCGTAAAACAATTATAAAAAACAGTGCATGTATTCTCAGTCCCAAAAATATATATTGCAAAAGCATTTAAAAAGGGAGCAAATGAAACTCACCATACTGTATTTTGTAGTAAAAATACATATGACGTCATTTACAAGTATAGGGTTGGCCTCGGATTCACGAACCTATATCATTTATATAAATTAACACATATATTTGTAATCAAACAAGTTTATATATATATTACTTTATTAGTTATATCATTTTTATATTAATAACCTATATGTTTCATATAGTCGTTTTATATATTTAAAAATATAGATTTTGTTATGTTATATATATATATATATATATATATATATATATATATATATATATATATATATATATATATATATCGTTTGTATGTTAAAATTATAATAATAGTACTAAAATAATATTAGTAATGATAAAATAAAAAAAATAATAATAGTGATAATAGAGTTAAAAATGATACTTTTTAATAAAAATGTTAATTTTAATAATAATAATAATAATAATAATAATAATAATAATAATAATAATAATAAAAATAATAATAATAATAAAAATAAAAATAATAATAACAATAATAATAATATTGATAAAATAATAATAATGATAATAATAATAAAAATATTGGTAATCTAATAATAATAGTGATGATAGTTTTTAATGATAATAATTATGATAATAAAAATAATAATAAAAGTACTTTTGTTAATATTAATAAATAAATAAAAAAAATGATAATTTTAGTGATAATACTAATATTAATAATAATAATAATAATAATAATGATAATAATAATAATAAAAATGATAATGAAAAATAAGGCTACCTTTCAAGATAAGCTGAAAAAATAACGCCATTGTCCAGGGTCGAACCCTAGACCTCCCAATTATATGACCCACCTCCTAACCATGCCTCTAATGTTACATTTCTGATTATAATCACCCCATAATTTCATTTAATCTATTATCTGTTTCTTTCTTCTACTTCAAAATTACCTATGTCCACGTAATTGTTACTTCCATCACCATTGTATCATTCGGCCAAATATAGAATACCATATGGATTTCGGCCCAACAATAAGGGCTCACTCTCGGCCCATCACTTGTAACCATGTCTAGCTGTTAATTATCCAAAAAAAAAAAATTGTAAGAGACTGAATTCGAACCCATGACCTTTCGTTAAACACCCATTCACCCAAACCATTCCTCTATCCATTTCATTCCTGTTTTACAACATAAACTAATTCTTTTACCCATTCTTTCTTTCATCTCTCCTCCATCATCTACAACATCGTCATCTTCAACATTGATCACCATCATCATAATGCATCGACCTCATGTAACTTCACAGCATCACCATCATTTTCGAATATCATCATCCATTACACCGATTGTGTAACCATTATCCTAACCATATATCGTCCCATCATGATTATGTTTAATCGTCTATCATCATCTTTAACACCATCATTATCTCGGAGCATCTTCATATGATCCATCACTTCCATAAACGTCATCATCATCGTTGTATTATCTTCCTACTCATCATCTAATTTTATCATCATCTTCGTGTGATATCCATCGTAACTTCGATTATCAACACTGTTAACATCATCATCATATAATCTATCTTGCATCACCATCGTCTTTTTTGTTTTGTTTTGGAAACAGAAGTAAGTAGCAACAACAATTGATCGAATGTGGTGGCGGTTTGTAGGGTAATGGTTGTTCAAAGGTGATCGTTGGCATGGGTTACGATAAAGATGGAAACGGAAATGGAGAAACTTTAAAGGTGCTCATCTTGATTGTTGATTTAAATGGTGACAGAAAATGGATAGTGGTTCGACAACTAGAAACAAGGTGCCGGAGTGATGGTTGTGAAATAAGATTAGGAGAGAGAGAGAGAGAGAGAGAGAGAGAGAGAATGGTGGTGTGTGTGCTCACGATGGTGGAGGTTTGTGGTGGTTATGGGTTGCACGATGCAGGTAGCCACAATTTGGTGATGGTTCTCGGTTAGGGTGATGTTGCCATGGTAGCTAGTTGCAGCTCATGGTGGTTGGAAATGGTACTACGGTGGAAGGTGGTGAGGTTATTGGTGATGAAAGATGAACGTGGGTTTTAGGTGATGTTTGATGGTGTCGAGTGGTGGTGATGATTGCCGGCGGAGGTAAGTGGCGGTGCTAGAAGGTGGTCGATTGTTTTTCCCTAAACCTCTTCGATGTGTATAGATATATATATATATATATATAGATATATATTATGTAATATATTTAATATTAATAATTAATAATAATTATAATAATAACTACTCACTAATCAAGTGGAATGATTGGAACAGTAATTCACATGATTCTTGAATTAAACAGTTGGCAGATGTTTTGGAGTCTTCTGACAGTTTTCACGGGGTGTGTCCATTGCTAAACAGTTAACGTATAAAAGTGTTCCTAAAAATCTCAAATTTTAAAATTAAGTTAGTTTAATTATTTCAGTCATTACCTGTTTGAAACCTGATCAAAAAGGTTCGAAAATTATTTATTTTCTGTTCCGATTTATATGTACGGAGTACTAATATTTAAACTTAAAAAGGTAAAAATACTTTTAACAATTCTAAAATCTTCGTAATTGATTTACAGTTCAACTTTTATTTCAATCCTTCATGAACATGTACTATATCTATATTAAAACTAATAAAACATCAACCGAGTGTTACAGACATTTACTAATTAAGCTCGAAATCATTTATTTTTAATATATTCTCTTTCTATATATAAATAGTTTTAAAATAGCAAGTTTAATTTACTAAAACAAATATATTATATATTTTTAAACAACTAGATTTAATATAACGTTATATATTTACAAGTAATTTTTATATACATAATTTTATATATATCTATATATTTATAAATATAGTTTTCCATTACATCGCTTATTATTTTATATATTTATTTTCAACAATTAAATCATATATTATTTCAAATAATAATATTTTCAAATTAATGTATATGTATCTATTTATATATAGTTGTTCATGAATCATCGAGAATGGTCGAAGGTCAATTGAATATACAAAACAGTTTAAAGTTTTTGAGACTCAACATTACAGACTTTGCTTATCGTGTCGGAATCATATAAGAATAAAGTTTAAATTTTGTCAGAAATTGTCGGGTCGTCACACCTGGGCTACTGGAAAAGTTGATTTCCAGCTAGTTCGGTTCGAGTAGATGATTTTCTGTTTAGGCCCCGTCTTAATCCGAGTTACGGTTTAGGATTTATGGCCTTCCGAAAGTCACTACACCCTTTTAACGTTGTGCTGAAATTTCTGACCTACTCGTACTTAAACTATCGCCACGGTCAAACGAAGAAGATTTTGGTTCTGGAAATTGTTCAACCTCTAGGGGACTCATATACGGAGCCATGACCACTGGTCTCACCTCATTTCAGTTTGTATAGAGGTCGTGGAGACTGAACGAAGTCAGCTTTTATTTCAAACTCTATTCTTGATTGAAACTTACTTTACATTTTTTGATCAATGATGAATGATGATGATACTTAAGACCAAATTTACATACTTTTAAACCTTTGGGAACGATTTACTGACTTAGTACCTTTTGACTTAGGTTGAGGACCTTTTGGACAAACTACTTGCTTACTTTCCCGAATCAACTTTACTACTTTTCACTGTGAGTTATAGCATCCCTTTTTACTTTAACTATTTTGGGACTGAGAATACTTGCGCATTTTACATTTTACATACTAGGCACGAGTACTTAAACTTATTATATGTGTGGGTTATACAACGGCATAAACTTTCCCCTTATCTCGGTAACGTTTAGTCATTGGTCTTTGAACCGGTGAACGCGAATATTAGATATGGATCCATAGGGTTTGACATCCCCACTCGGGCTAGTAGTGCTGGCATTTAACGGGTGTTTAATACTTCGTAAACTTACGCACTCGCCAAGTGTACTTTTAGGGGGTGATATTACGTTAAGTTAGTTACCAAGTGCCCACGGTTGAACATATACTTTTCATACTGTTTTGAAATAATGAAATCTCGTGGCCTACCTTACATTACTGTTATACTTAAACTATAGCTCACCAACATTCGTTTTAACATTTTTAAGCATGTTTTCTCAGGTGCTTAGAGGTTTGATGCTTCCGCTGTAGTTGTCTTGCTGTGTAGACTCCCGCTGCTTTTGTTAGAGACGTCTCTGCATGAAACGTTTACCTTGCATTCAAACTATGTTACTTTTGAAACAATGAATTTGTAATGACCTACAGGTCTCGTACTTATGTTAATTGCTTCTATTCATAGAAGCATACTTTCGTTTGTAAAACTTATGACGTTGGTTATGACGTCACCCTTTCTTATGAATGCAAACTTATTTTAAAACAACATATAGTGTTTGACCTTGTAATGATCCTGTTGTTGATGATCTGTACACGTTAATTTCGTACGGGGCATCACATTTGGTATCAGAGCATTGGTTGTAGGGAATTAGGTTGCATTAGTGAGTCTAGACAGGACCGAGTAGGATTCACGAATAAGACTAATCCACAACTTGCTAGTTTACTTATTTCTGCGGAACTTACTACATGCTGCTGCTTACTTTTACTGCTATATGTCGTATACAGCTACTTGTTTTCACTACTGCATGCTACTATTTGCTTTCGATTGCATGATACTTTTCGTTATTGCCATGCTACTTACTACTATAGATGATCTAGACTGTCATAGTTACTTTGACTAAAAGTTAATTTTCCTTGTTCATATGTCGGATGTCCGGCCCGTTATCATTTTGGAGAGCGACTCAGACTCATCCGCCACCTCGCCTGCTACTGCTGTCGACACACAGATCCCGTCCTCTTTACCCTCCAGTGACTCTGGCGCTTCGTCCTCTGGGGACAGTAGCCATGCACCCGACCCAGTGATCATCTCAGACGGACACGAGGATCCACAGGAGATTCCAGCTCCACTCATCCCAGGACTCCCTGAGCCATAGCACCATTCCGGTGGTGCTGTGATTCCTGGAGAAAATGGGGAAGGTCCGTTCCGTAATGAGCGTAACCATTGGATCAGACGCCTTCCTGATGGAAGTGTCGTGCTGATTCCACCCGGCCGATACCGACTGATGACCACCGGTCGAGCAGAGCCACCCTCAGATAGTTCAGACGACTCATCATCTGATGACTTCAACGAGGATGATTCCGATGAGGACCCTGAGGAGACGCCCGTGCAGCCGCCCTCTACTCCGCCGAAGAAGCGGTATCATTTTGATGGTACTGTTATCCCAGGGGTTAACGGAGGTAGATCGTTCGTTAACGCACATGGACTGAAGGTTAGGGTCACCGCCCACAAGCGGGTTGTGCCTTACCCTGCCGATCCATTCATGCGTAAGGCTTCCCGATATGCAACATCTACTTCTGGTGCTGGACCGTCTGCACCACCAGCTCCACCAGCATCATCTGCACCACCGGCACCACCTGCACCATCAGCACCACCTGCTCCACCAGCCTCTCCCTCTGTCGAGGAACTGACGAGGGAGGTGGATACCCTCCCTGCTCGGGTAACTGAGCTCGAGGACCAGATGTCCCACATAATGGACATCCTTTACCCACCGTCACCATAGGGCTTTTGTATTAGGTTTCTTTATATAATCCCGTTTGTAGTTTCATTTTTTTCTAATGTATTGTACGAACCTTATGCGGATATATGCAAATTTTAATTAATGAATGGAACTTTGGGTTGTTTAATTTTTGTACGATGTTCCATTTACGTTATTGTATGATGATTTTGTGGTTTCTGAATCTATTTGCATTACTTAATTAGCATGTGCTGTGTTGATTCCATGATTGGATACCGTATACCGAATTATTATTATTTGAATGCTGGATTTTGACTTGAGTCAAAATTTTTGTTTCGAAGATCAATGGCCAACGGGAAGATCAACGTCCACAGCAGCACAGATTGAAGAAATGATAGCTGAACGGGTGGCCGCATCTATAGCGGAAATGAACCCCCAAGCTCCACCGGTTATCCAGCACAATCATAACGGGTGCACATACAAGGAATTCCAAAGCTGTAAGCCCCACAATTTTAGTGGTACTGAGGGGCCAGTTGGACTTACAAGGTGGTTTGAGAAATTGGAAGCTGTTTTCCGTGTAAGTAACTGCTCAGAGACGAACAAAACCAAGTATGCCTCATGTACGCTGTCGGACGGCGCCTTAACCTGGTGGAACACACTTGCTTAAGCTAAGGGTATTGATGAGGCGTATGCTACCTCGTGGGAGGAATTTAAGGGGGCCATGATTGAAGAGTATTGCCCCAGGATAGAGATACAGAAAATGGAGGCTAAGTTCTGGTAATTGAAGGTTGTGGGAACCGATCTTGACGGTTATAACCGTAGGTACCTGGAATTAGATTTGATGTATCGCACGATGGTTACCCCAGAATTTAAGCGCATGGAACGGTATTTGTGGGGACTTCCCAAGTCCATCCAAGGAAATGTCACCTCTTCAAAACCAGCTGACGTCCCGGAGGTTATGCGTATGGCACATACCCTGATGAACCAAATTACCAGCAAGGAATCGGAAAAGGAGAAATCTAAATCGGGTAGTAGTGAGAAGCGTAAGTGGGACAACAACAAGGGGAGGGTCTTTGAACAAAACCCTGCTAAGAGGCACAACGACGGAAGGAACCCTAACCCGAACCCTAGCTCGAACTCTAACTACAAGGGTAGTCTGCCGCAGTGCAAGAGATGCTACAAGCATCACACCGGGTACTGCAACGTGGTCTACGAAAAATGTAAAAGGACTGTGCATATTGGCAAAGACTGCAAGATCACCACCCTGAATGTGAAGACAAACCTTACTGGACCGAGAAAGTGCTATGAGTGTGGACAACCGGGCCACTTCAAAAATGAGTGTCCCAACAAGCGAAAGGATGACGAACCACCGCGTGGCAGAGCTTTCAACGTAAACGCAAGGGATGCCCGTGAAAACCCCGACTTGGTTACATGTATATTCATTATCAATAATCTATTAGCTTCTGTCCTATTTGATACTGGTGCCGATAGGAGTTATGTATGTAGACACTTTTGCTCTAAGACAAATTGGTCGTTAGTTCCTTTAAAGGAGAGTATGCTTGTTGAGGTAGCCAATGGAAAACTTGAGAAAGTTGACCAAATTAGCCGAGGAGCTATTATCAACATAG
Organism: Rutidosis leptorrhynchoides; assembly: GCF_046630445.1. NCBI lineage: Eukaryota > Viridiplantae > Streptophyta > Magnoliopsida > Asterales > Asteraceae > Rutidosis > Rutidosis leptorrhynchoides. Next base: position 518,165,152 of record NC_092336.1, on the reverse strand, counting down.
CTGGTGTGGATTTTGAGATTGACTTGATACCCATTAAATTGGGAAGCTTTGATGTTACTGTCGGTATGGACTGGTTGACCAAGATAAGGGCTAACATTATCTGTGGAGATAAAGCTCTTCGTACACCACACAGAGATGGTGATCCACTGATTAATTACGGAGAGAGATGTAGCTCGAAAATGAATCTCATTAGTTGTATGAAAGCGCAAAAGATCATGAAGAAAGGATGTCTTGCTGTTCTAGCACATGTGAAAACATTAGAAACCGAAGTGAAGAGCGTGGGCGATGTACGAATTGTGAACGAATTTTCCGATGTCTTTCCAGAGGAATTGTCTGGATTACCGCCACCGAGAGCAGTGGAGTTTCAGATCGATTTAGTGCCAGGAGCTGCGCCTGTAGCTCGCGCACCTTATCGACTCGCACCTTTCGAAATGCAAGAGTTGCAGAGCCAATTACAAGAACTGCTAGACCGTGGATTTATCCAACCAAGTTTCTCGCCTTGGGGCGCACCTGTTTTATTTGTGAAGAAGAAGGACGGATCTTTTCGCATGTGTATCGACTACCGTGAACTTAACAAATTGACGATCAAGAATCGGTATCCTCTTCCCCGAATTGACGATCTTTTCGACCAGTTGCAAGTAGGGGTGTGCACCATTTGGTTTTAAACTGAATAAACCAAATATCGAATCGAATCAAAACCCAAATAAATCAAACCGAATTTTTTAAATGGTTTTCGAATCAATCAAAACCGAAACCGAATTCGTAATTCGGTTTCTGGTTTGGTTTTTGGTTTTGAAAATTTCAAATTTGGTTAACCGAAAACCGAATTAAAAACCGAATTCAAATTAATAACATATTAAAACATATTTACAATTATAATATTTATATATTTATATTATATTTGATGTATTATTACATTTTTATTAAACAATAAACATATTATATACCATGTATACTTAACTTAATTCCACAACCGGTATTCCTAATTTATATGTAAGTTTATGCTGGTTAGGATTTTTATTTTTAGTGATTTTCGGTTTTAACCGAAACCAAACCGAAATCAAATTCGGTTTTTGGTTCGGTTTTGGTTATGATTTTGATATTTGAATTTGGTTTCGGTTTGGTTTTCAATTTTGATTTTATAAGTTTCAAAATCGAAAAAACCGAACCGAATAAACCGAAAAACCAAAAACCGAACCGATGAACACCCCTAGTTGCAAGGATCAAGCATTTACTCTAAGATCGATTTGCGATCCGATTATCACCAGTTGAGGGTGAAAGAGAGCGATGTGATGAAAACTGCGTTCAAAACCCGTTATGGTCATTATGAGTTTCTCGTGATGCCATTCGGTTTAACCAACGCACCTGCCGTGTTCATGGATCTCATGAATCGTGTATGCAAGCCATACCTGGATAAGTTCGTTATCGTCTTCATAGATGATATCCTCATCTACTCTAAAAGCGAAGAAGAACATGAACAACATCTTCGTCTAGTGTTGGAACTCTTGAGACAAGAGCAACTTTACGCCAAATTCTCCAAGTGTGAGTTTTGGTTGAAAGAAGTCCAATTTCTGGGTCACGTTGTGAGTGATCAAAAGGTATCAAAGTAGATCCCGTAAAGATCGAAGCTATCAGTAAGTGGGAAACCCCCACTACTCTGACTCACATTCGCCAATTTTTAGGCCTCGCAGGTTACTACCGAAGATTTATTGAAGGTTTCTCTCTGATTGCGCGTCCTTTGACCCCGCTGAATCACAAAGGGAAGAAGTTCATTTGGGAACCCGAACAGGAATCAGCATTTCAAACCTTGAAAAAGAAGTTAACCACCGCACCTATCTTATCACTTCCTGAAGGCAGTGACGATTTCATCGTTTATTGCGATGCTTCGAAAAGTGGTTTTAGTTGTGCACTGATGCAACAAAAAAAGGTTATCGCTTACGCCTCCCGACAACTGAAGATTCACGAGCGAAATTACACAACGCACGATCTCGAGCTTGGAGCCGTTGTCTTTGCATTAAAGCTGTGGAGGCACTATCTTTATGGAACTAAAAGTACTATCTTCACCGACCACAAAAGCCTCCAGCACATATTCGATCAGAAACAACTAAACATGAGACAGCGACGATGGATCGAGATGCTGAACAACTATGATTGTGAACTTCGTTACCATCTTGGCAAGGCCAATGTTATAGCCGACGCCTTGAGCCTAAAGGAGAGGATGGCACCTCTTCGTGTCCGAGCCTTGAACATCACCATTCATTCGAACCTCAATAGCCAGATCCAATCAGCCCAAGATGAGGCTCTCAAAGAGGAGAATATATCTCATGAATACTTGAACATTCTCGCTTCTCGATTTAAAGTTAAGGAAACTGGACTCCAATGCTATGCCGGAAGAATTTGGGTACCCCGTTATGGAGATCTACGGAGCCTTATACTAGATGAAGCCCACAAATCGATATATTCAATTCACCCAGGAGCAGGTAAAATGTACCACGATCTCAAGGAATAGTATTGGTGGCCTAATCTTAAGAAGTACGTTGCAACTTATGTTGGGAAGTGTTTGACTTGCTCGAAAGTTAAGGCCGAACATCAGAGGCCTTCTGGGTTACTTCAGTAACCAAAAATCCCGCAATAGAAGTGGGAAAGGATAACAATGGATTTCATTACGAAGCTACGAAAGACGGTGGGCGGATACGATACCATCTGGGTTATCGTTGATCGTCTTACCAAATCTGCACACTTCTTAGCCATGAAGGAAATGGATACGATGGAGAGACTCGCTTAACTATACATAAAGGAGGTTGTATCTCGTCATGATGTGCCCTTATTGATCATCTCAGATAGCGATCCCCGTTTTGCTTCCAGATTTTGGCGTTCTTTGCAAGAAGCCTTGGGGACTCGTCTCGACATGAGCACTGCGTATCACCCGCAGACCGACGGACAAAGTGAACGCACGATTCAGACTTTGGAAGACATGTTGCATGCATGTGTCATTGATTTCAGAAAGGCTTAGGAAAGGCATTTGCCGCTAGCCGAATTCTCTTATAACAACAGTTATCATTCGAGTATTAATGCCACACCTTTTGAAGCGTTGTATGGCCGAAAATGCCGATCTCCTATTTGTTGGGCCGAAGTAGGCGAAACGCAAATCACCGGACCCGAGATAGTCCATGAAACCACTGAGAAGATTGTCTAAATTCAAGCGAGACTTAAGACGGCCAGTGATCGCCAAAAGAGTTATGCAGACCTTAAACGTAAAGACTTCGAATTCAACATGGGTGACCGTGTAATGTTGAAGGTCGCGCATTGGAAAGGTGTGATCCGTTTTGGAAAACGTGGGAAGCTCAACCAGCGATACATTGGTCCTTTCGAAATCTTGGAGCGTGTTGGACCCGTTGCTTACCGTCTGGATCTTCCGACTCAATAGAACTCAGTTCATCCTACTTTTCACGTATCGAATTTGAAGAAGTGTCTTACTGAACCGGAACATGTCATACCATTGCAGGAACTTACAATTGATGACAAACTCCACTTGGTGGAAGAGCCTGTCAAAATTATAGACCGTGAGGTCAAAACTTTGAAACACAACAGGATTCCGATCGTCCGAGTCCAATGGAATACCAAACGAGGACCTGAGTTTACCTAGGAACGAGAGGATCAAATGATGCAGAAGTATCCTCACCTTTTCCCAACTCCTCCATCTACCTCAGCTTAAACTTTCGGGACGAAATTTTCTTTAACAGGTGGGTAATGTAACGACCCTGGATGTTCCAACTTTTATTAACAATAATTATTATTAATGCTTGCATTTTAATAAATGTATTTTTATACATTTACTTGTTACCGTAATTGACTTTACATGTCCCGACTCGTCTTTGTGACACACGTGCTTTTCACGAATAATATTTCGTGTAACGACCCGACTTTTTCGACTTGCTTTTGTGCCTTGTGTTTTAGCGAAACTGCGTATTTGTGCGTACTGTGCTACTTTATATTCTGGAACCTTTATATACATGGTTTACTTTCATTTATATATTAAAACGTGCCTTAGAGTATGTAGGATACTTAACTTGATCACCGGATGCTTTATGACCGTTAGTGTCATTTGACATTTCGAATAAACCGCGAACTGCGCAAATGTTTAACTTTTGTCGTAATCGGAATATTACGACTACGAAATATTAATTATTATTTTATAATAATAATTACTTGGGTTTTTGGATACTTAATTATGCGTAGTAATTTAATTATGCTTACTAGTTGGTCTTGTTGGACTTTCTACCATGTTGGACTTAAGCCCACCCTACTCTAGCTAGTAGCCCATTTATTTAGCCCACTTATTGATTACTAGTGACCCAATAATAAGTAAGACAAATGCCCATTTATTAGAGGGAACATACTAGCATTTATGTCAAGTATTATCCTTAATGTTACATGGGATCCCAACATAAGCACCAACTTTAGACAACCATTAATCAAAAAGCAAACGTTTGTCCCCCTTGTCCCCCCCTCAAAATCACGGCTACCACCACCACCCTCACCCTCATTTCACTATAAATACAAGCCTTATTCCTCTCATTTTACACTTGCTCTCATTTGTATTTCACACACACTTACTATCTTATTTCCTTTCTAGTCTTTCTCACTCTAAAACTTGTAAGTTTTTGCTTTTCTTCTTCTTCTTCCTTCATCTTTCACGTGACCATCATCATCATCAAAGGGTCTTGCTTTTTAGCTTCCGATCTTGATTATATCTTGTAGATTCAAACATGGATTTGAATCCTTCAAGAACATGGAAGATTCAAGCTTTCTAGCTTTGAATCTTCACCCACTTTGTAGATCTATATATTTTTAACTTTAATCTTGTTATTTTGTTATAAAGATTCAAACTTGTATTTGTAATCTTCATGTAACTTAAAGATCCAAGCTTTATGCTTCAAGATCTTCAAGAACAACCAAGATGCAAGCTTTCTAGCTTGGATCTTCATATCTTTTGATGGATCTAAGTTTTCTAACTTATGATCTCATTATTTTGTTATAAAGATCAAAACTTGTGTTTATGGTCTTCATGTAACTTAAAGATCCAAGCTTTATGCTTCAAGATCTTCAAGAACACTAAAGGTTCAAGCTTTCTAGCTTTGTGACCTTAAAACTTGTGTGAAAGGGATCCAAGATCTCTAGCTTAGGGTTCCATCACTTCATTTGACTTAAATTTTGTTCATACTTGTTTGATTGATGTAAAGTTTGTAGCTTTAGTTGTAAATGTAACTTGTAATTGTGTTAAGACTAAGGATATGATGTAACCTTGGTTCATCATCCATCTAAGACTCTTAAATGAGTTGTGTTCTTACTTGGTCTTAAAATATTGTGTGTTGATGGTAGAATCTTGGTCAAGGTGATGCTAATCTATCAACGAGTTGTACACTTGAAGCTACAAGCATCAAGGATGAGAACCGTGATGAGCATCAAGTACTAAGAACCCCACCGGAGCACCTTACCTACTGTTTTTCGTATCTGATCAGACCACCTGGGCTACTGGAAAGTTGATTTTCAGTTAGTTCGGTTCGATTAGATGATTTTCCGTTTAGGCCTCGTCTTAATCCGATTTACGGTTTAGGATTTATGGCCCTCCGAAAGTCACTACGCCCTTGTAACGTTGTGCTGAAATTTCTGACCTACTCGCACTTAAACCGTCGCCACGGTCAAACAAAGACGAGTTAGGTTCTGAAAATTGGTCAGAGGTTAGGGGACTCATATACGGAGCCATGGCCACTGTGTAACATCCCAACCCATTAACCAACCAAAAACGCGGAATAAAAGAAATTTAAAACTGATCTGGAGGGTGCGCGGCGCGCACAAGGCCTGTGACAGTTCTGATCAAAATTTCCATTTTACGCGAAAAGATCTTCGACTTCCCGACACGTTTAGACTAAATGCTTTTCACAACATATTACAATAGTTAAAATTAACACGTTCCATTAATAAAAAGGGTTTTACGACACCGGGCCCACATATGCCCAAATTACCCTTTAAGTATAAAATACAAGTTTTCGACCACACGACTTTTAATACAAAGTAAAGCCGAGCATGGCGATTGGGGATACGCTACCCAATCCTAATCAATCCAAAAGTAAGCCTTCTAAAGCAACTACGCAAGTCCACTAGTCCTTCGCTTACCCGAGCCACCGCATCCATGCAATCTATAAAAAAAGTCAACAACGAGAAGGTAAGCTAACGCTTAGTGAGTGAAAATATACTACATACATATATATGCATAAAATGGACACGCCACATAAATAAACAAATACCGCATACCGGAGCATCCAAGCATAAAGGAAAGCTAATCTAAGCATACCGTACGATCACTAAGCAACAAGCTAAATATGCATCAACAAACATAAGTTCACCAACGACGATGTGAACAACGCCAAGAAGCTACACCCAAAGGGTTACCTACATCACGACAATACAACAACACATATATATAACAATATATAAACGACCAAGGTTAACCCTTTAACCCAATTCCGAGAACCAAGTACCACAATGAAGATTGGCCGAACTACACGAGCCTTAGAAATCCGAAACCACACGAGATTACTATCTTCACAACATCGAGGTTGGCCGAACTACACGAGCCTTAGTAATCCGAAACCGCACGAGATTACTACCTCAATAAGATGACCGAACTACACGAGTCACCATGAATCCGAACTACACGAGATTCATTTTTGATAAGATGACCGAACTACACGCGTCATCGTGAATCCGAACTACACGCGATTCACTTCTCCAACTCAAACCCATGGTCACGGGATTATAAAATCCACCACATCAGGGTTATCCACATCACGACAATATCAACCCTTCGCCATTGGGGTTACAACATCCAAATCACAACCACGTGTGATAACGTACACACAAACGTGTACCTCGCCAAAGGTGGTCAACCAAAACGCACAACCGTGCCAATTGGACTCATACAAAAGTCCATCAATCCACCTATATGTGAAGTGAGCTCTATAGCCGAAAATCACTTCACCCGACCCGCACCCATCCTACATATACATATGCACATAGGATATTAACACTCACCTTGTCGTCTTGATGAATGCTTCCAAATAATCCGTAACTCGCTGATGGAATGTACCTATTACATTACCATAAATTCCACAACACAATTAGGATGGATTTACAAACTGACCCAATTCAACACTTAGTGCAATTTCGACCCAAATGCACTTTCAAGCACAAACCGCGCCTAAACTAACCAATAATCACTAACACTAGTGACAATGGTCCTAATATGCCAAGTTAACCCAATCATAAGTGTAAAACACTTATAATTCTCATAATCACCCATGAACCCTAATTTTGACCCAATTCCAAAATTAGTCTTTCAAATACACAAATGAGTTCTAACACATCCATAATCACTAAACCTAGTGATTAAACCCAATTACAAGTTCCAATCATAACCAATTTGTTCGCCAACCCATAATCCACCAACAATAACAATAAACCCGATTACTAGCATCACTAAACCCACTTCATGAGTTTAAATGGGTTTCTTAACAATTTAAGTTCAAACCCTAACTTGAATATCAAAATAAAACAATGAAATTCGGAGTTAGAACTTACCACAACAACCAAAACATAGCTAGGAACGAGGTGAACAACTTTAAAACCCGAGACTTTGATCAACTCAAGCTTCTTCTTCACCAAAACCCCAAATCTCTCTCAAGAAATCTCCCTCTCTCTCTCTAGAATGATTTGAGAGTGTTAATGGATGTGAAATGTGATCCAAAATTGAATCTAACCAGCTGATATGGCTTCACATCCCGCCTCAAGTGAAAAGACCAAAAAGCCCCTCATTAAAATCAAAAATAGAAAAAGCAGGATTCTGTCGCTAGGCTAGTGCGCGGCGCGCACCCATGGGCGTGCGCGGCGCGCACCCATGTCTGCGCAGAATCTGAGCTTTGTTTAATTACACAATGCTTCCTGCACTTTATGTAGCATAATTAAACTTCCGTATAATAAATATTAGGGTCTTACAACTCTCCCCCACTTAGAATCGATCAAGTCCTCGTGATCCTCGTCACTTAACCAAACGGACCACACTCCACGGTTCTCAAACATAAGTCCCAAACCGACTTTCCTAAGCAATTCTTCCCAATGAATCGCCTTTATCAACTAAAATCGTCACCCGCGATTCATCAAACCCGTAATCCCGAGCACTAAAACCATGCTCAATCCCTCACACCGGGAAATACTCAACCAGTCTCGAACCGAGATATCAACCCCTAGCATACCATACCAAGTACATCGCTAGTAACCACCGTACATCAAAATAAATCAACCATCTAAATCGACGAAGACCGAAAAGAAGTGAATCCTTACGGATTACCCTTAACACTAAACATCCCTTGTAGTGCGCAATGCGACCAATACGCAACTAGCGTAACATCATAATCCAACGGTTAAAACCGATAGCGCCCAAAATGATTATGGCAATGCTAGATCCCAAGGTGTACAAAATCGACTATTGTCACACCCGTAACAACATGTGAGCGAAACACGGATATCGCATCACTAAACATACAACAAGGCCCTCGCGACCCACTATTGGCGTATCAAACGACCAATAGATCAAACATCATGGTCCTTATGACCCCACCATCGGTGTATAAAACAACCGATAGATTACACAACACAAAGGCTGACCGAAAACACACACGCCTTAGTGAATCCAAACTACACGTGACTCACTACCTTCACCACAACAACAAACGGGATTGGCCGAACTACACGCGCCATAGTTAATCCGAACTACACGAGAGTCACTATCCTAGAGGAATGACCGAACTACACGAGACTCACTCCTCAATACAATGACCGAAACCACACGAGTCATTGGTGAATCCGAACTACACACGATTAACTTCCACAATAAGATGACCGAAACCACACGCGTCATCGTGAATCTGAAACCACACGTGATCCACTACCATGATGAAGTCAGCAGACCCGAAGATCATGCTTCACCAATCTCAACACCGGATGAAGTCAGCGGACTCCGAAAGTCATGCTTCACCGATATAACACTACGCCCATGATGAAGTCAGCGGACCCCGAAGGTCATGCTCCACCAATCGCGTACTCTCATGATGAAGTCAGCGGACCGAGAAGGTCATGCTTCACCAATCAATGATCTCATGATGAAGTCAGCGGACCCCGAAGGTCATGCTCCACCAATTCACGATCCCATGATGAAGTCAGCGGACCCTGAAGGTCATGCTTCATCAATCACCAATACCATGATGAAGTCAGCGGACCCCGAAGGTCATGCTTCATCAATCAACGCCCTTTTGGCCTCGAACGGCGAGTAGCGTAACATCGCGCTCTGCTACGCCATAGTGAATACTAACGAATACGACTAACCATTCACACACTCGAGCAAGAACCACCTATATCAAACATAGGCACAAAACAATAATTCTCTAGAAGAGAATCCGACACACACCTCCCTTAACCGAAGGATTTCACCTTGCTCACCAAACAAGTCCATTATCTCTCAACGAGATTTACCACATTACCACCTCGGTGATAATTCAAATCCAAACCATAAGTACAATTTATCCGAAATTGTAAACTACCACAAATCGACCAAAACCAGGTCTCGACAAAATTTTCCGGATCTACCAAAAGCATCATCCAAAATCTCACACTAAAACTTCCTCGTGCGGAAGTGTAACTCCCCCACTTGGAACTACGTTCCATATCCGCACCTCGTACAACCGTAGAATGCTACCAAAGGTAGACTTTACCAACAATTGGGTTCACACGACCCATCACCATCTCTTGCTCCCACCTTGAGCATACGAAGGATTTCAACCAATCCTTAAACACTTTGAACGAAAAGTGTACCGCAAATTACACCACTCTACTCTCGCAATCATCCAATTGCTTTAGTTTGTCAAATTTCACCCGATCACTCATGTACCTAAGGGTTTCACTTATGTACCCTAAGTACAATATAACCGCAACACAATCGGAGTTGAACACCATGCTAGTAGGTATAAAAGAGGCACCTAATGTCGCATCACGTAGACTCCTTTACCAACATACATCGAGATCAAACACTCGATCTTTTTTGGGTTCCAATCCACCCGACGAACCTCATAGTTCATCAACTTCCACACTATAGCGAACACGCGCTTAACAATCGAACACCAAAACCCATTTCCATGGATTGGTAGAAACATTTCCAAATACTAAGGAATGCTTGGTTGCACCAAGTCTTACGCCCTTCGCCCATTAATCAAAACATCACCATAGGGTACTTCCATTAGGAACCTCACCCATAACAACAATATGCACAACACAAGGCATTTTACAAACTCAAATTCAACGGCACTTAATAAATAATCAAAGGACAGATTTATTAAAACGAAACGCACCTTAACGTCTCCTTGCCGCACCCGTCCCCGCTAACTTGGGACATTCTGACTTACGATGTCCTTCTTCTCTGCAATTGAAGCACACCATACCATCACCCTTTGGTACCGAACATTCCCAAGACTTGTGACCCCTCACACCACAATTGTAACATCTAGCCGCACTGGAATCCGATATACCCGTTCGCGTACCACCCGTGCTCACGCTCGGACCCTTAGTCCTCTTACTTGGAGCACCATACGAAACAACCTTCTTTCACTTGAAGGTTCACTCTTCTTGGATCGTGAATACGACTCGAAACCTCTAGCAAAGGCGAATAATTCCGTAAACGATTTAGCTTGACCCCGGCTAATTTTACTCTTCAAGTCATCATTCAAGGTCCGATAGAAATCTTGCATCAACAAATGATCATTCCCCAAATACTCCGGGCAAAAACGAGCCTTCGCCATAAAGGTCGTCTTGAGAGTATTCAAATCCATAGAACCCTGTTGCAAAATTCGCAACTCATTACGCATTTCCGACAAATCGGCTGAAGTTCGGAACTCCTCGAAGAATTCCTTCTTAAATTCGTCCCATGATAACGCCATAAACGGTTCACCACCGACAAGATCAATCTTACCATCCAACCAATCCTTTGCCCTACCCCGCAACAAACTAGTAGTGAGTCTTGTCCACTTCTCAGGAGGGCATTCAATAGTACGAAAACACCCTTCGACATCCGAGATCCAAGTTGTGCTTATCAAAGGATCCGGTTTTTTGTCGTACATCGGGGGTTTAGTCCTCATGAAGCTCTTAAGACAACGCTCCATTCCACTACTACCTTGAAGTTCGGAATACTTCCTACCCATTTCTTCACGAAACACACTCATTTACTTCGCAACGGCGGCCGCAACTCTAGCGTTAAACTCCACGTCGTTCGTCTCGATCCCATTTTCCGTTGACATTCTAAGGAATGCAAAGCGATTAGATCACGAACGTATAAAGCACACACACAATACCGCCCCCATCTTGCTAAACACTCGTCGTACATCACTTGCTAGACACGATTTGCACCCGTAATAAGGTTTGCAAGTCCTTATTACGCATACACGCCGTATCAGCTCGTTAGTACAACGACCGCCTCGCTCGATGATATATGCAAATGCAAACATAAACAAAACACAACGCAATCACATATTAATAATATCCACATATTAATATAAACGTTAGTCCTCCTACAAACAAGGCACTAACTATAACCCATTCCGACCCGTACTCCTACAAGTCCCGCAACAAATAAGCACACACAAAAGTCTAAGTCTAGGCACCTATCTCAAGTCACCTAAATCCCTTAGAGCATGCTCTGATACCACTTGTAACATCCCAACCCGTTAACCAACCAAAAACGCGGAATAAAAAAAATTTAAAACTGATCTGGAGGGTGCGCGGCGCGCACAACTGCCTGTGCGCGGCGCGCACAAGGCCTGTGACAGTTCTGATCAAAATTTCCATTTTACGCGAAAAGATCTTCGACTTCCCGACACGTTTAGACCAAATGCTTTTCACAACATATTACAATAGCTAAAATTAACACGTTCCATTAATAAAAAGGGTTTTACGACACCGGGCCCACATATGCCCAAATTACCCTTTAAGTACAAAATACAAGTTTTCGACCACACGACTTTTAATACAAAATAAAGCCGAGCATGGCGATTGGGGATACGCTACCCAATCCTAATCAATATAAAAGCAAGCCTTCTAAAGCAACTACGCAAGTCCACTAGTCCCTCGCTTACCCGAGCCACCGCATCCATGCAATCTATAAAAAAAGTCAACAACGAGAGGGTGAGCTAACGCTTAGTGAGTGAAAATATACTACATACATATATATGCATAAAATGGACACGCCACATAAATAAACAAATACCGCATACCGGAGCATCCAAGCATAAAGGAAAGCTAATCTAAGCATACCGTACGATCACTAAGCAACAAGCTAAATATGCATCAACAAACATAAGTTCACCAACGACGATGTGAACAACGCCAAGAAGCTACACCCGGAGGGTTAGCTACATCACGACAATACAACAACACATATATATATAACAATATATAAACGACCAAGGTTAACCCTTTAACCCAATTCCGAGAACCAAGTACCACAATGAAGATTGGCCGAACTACACGAGCCTTAGAAGTCCGAAACCACACGAGATTACTATCTTCACAACATCAAGGTTGGCCGAACTACACGAGCCTTAGTAATCCGAAACCACACGAGATTACTACCTCAATAAGATGACCGAACTACACGAGTCACCATGAATCCGAACTACACGAGATTCATTTTTGATAAGTTGACCGAACTACACGCATCATCGTGAATCCGAACTACACGCGATTCACTTCTCCAACTCAAACCCATGGTCACGGGATTATAAAATCCACCACATCGGGGTTATCCACATCACGACAATATCAACCCTTCGCCATTGGGGTTACAACATCCAAATCACAACCACGTGTGATAACGTACACACAAACGTGTACCTCGCCAAAGGTGGTCAACCAAAACGCACAACCGTGCCAATTGGACTCATACAAAAGTCCATCAATCCACCTATATGTGAAGTGAGCTCTATAGCCGAAAATCACTTCACCCGACCCGTACCCATCCTACACATACATATGCACATAGGATATTAACACTCACCTTGTCGTCTTGATGAATGCTTCCAAATAATCCGCAACTAGCTGATGGAATGTACCTATTCCATTACCATAAATACCACAACACAATTATAATGGATTTACAAACCAACCCAATTCGACACTTAGTGCAATTTCGACCCAAATGCACTTTCAAGCACAAACCGCGCCCAAACTAACCAATAATCACTAACACTAGTGACAATGGTCCTAATATGCCAAGTTAACCCAATCATAAGTGTAAAACACTTATAATTCTCATAATCACCCTTGAACCCTAATTTTGACCCAATTCCAAAATTAGTCTTTCAAATACACAAATGGGTTCTAACACATCCATAATCACTAAACCTAGTGATTAAACCCAATTACAAGTTCCAATCATAACCAATTTGTTCGCCAACCCATAATCCACCAACAATAACAATAAACCCGATTACTAGCATCACTAAACCCACTTCATGAGTTTAAATGGGTTTCTTAACAATTTAAGTTCAAACCCTAACTTGAATATCAAAATAAAACAATGAAATTCGGAGTTAGAACTTACCACAACAACCAAAACATAGCTAGGAACGAGGTGAACAACTTTAAAACCCGAGACTTTGATCAACTCAAGCTTCTTCTTCACCAAAACCCCAAATCTCTCTCTAGAAATCTCCCCCTCTCTCTAGAATGATTTGAGAGTGTTAATGGATGTGAAATGTGATCCAAAATTGAATCTAACCAGCTGATATGGCTTCACATCCGGCCTCAAGTGAAAAGACCAAAAAGCCCCTCATTAAAATCAAAAATAGAAAAAGCAGGATTCTGTCGCTGAGCTAGTGCGCGGCGCGCACCCATGGGCGTGCGCGGCGCGCACCCATGTCTGGGCAGAATCTGAGCTTTGTTTAATTACACAATGCTTCCTGCACTTTATGTAGCATAATTTAACTTCCGTATAATAAATATTAGGGTCTTACACACTGATTACGCGTCTTTTCAATTTACGTAGAGGTCGTAGCAGCTGACCGAAGTCAGCCTATTGTTTTGACCTCTATACTTGATTAACTTACTTAGCTTTTATGATGATGAATGATGATGATGATGACACTTAAACTTATTTTATGCACTATTAAAACTTATAAGGACAACCTACTGACCTAGTAACCTTTGATTTAGGTTGACGACCTTTCGGACCTACTTACTACTCGCACACTTTCATTACCGACTTTACCGCTTTTATCACTGTGAGTTATAGCATCCCTTTTTACTTATACTATTTTTGGGACTGAGAATACATGCGCTTTTTATGTTTTAGTTACTTGACATGAGTACTTAAACTTTACATATGTGTGGGTTATACAACGGCATAAAGATTCCCCTTAGCACGGTAACATTTAACTATTGGTTTTTGAACCGGTAGACGCGAATATTAGATATGGATCCATAGGGTTTGACATCCCCACTCGGGCTAGTCGCGCTAGCATTTAACGGGTGTTTAATACTTCGAGGACATACGCACTCGCCAGGTGTACTTTTAGGGGGTGAAATTTATATTTACGTTAAGTCTAGTTACCATGTGCCCATGGTTATACATATGCTTTTCATACTGTTCTGAAACATTGAAATCTCGTGGTCAATCTTATATTACTATTCCAACTTAAACTATAGCTCACCAACATTATTGTTGACGTTTTTAAGCATGTTTTCTCAGGTCCTTAGAGGTTTGTTGCTTCCGCTGTTAGACTTGCTGTCATGCTGTTTAGACTTGCTGTTAAGGACCTGATGTGTTAGATAACCGCTGCATAACTTAGAGATGTCTCAATTATGAAACTTTTAATTTGCATTCGCAACTTATGTTATTTGAATAATGGCTTTGTAATGACCTCTGTGTCACGTTATCTTTTGTAAAACGCTATGTTTTTATGAATGCAAATTGGTTTTCAAACAGCATGTAGTATTCAACCGTGTAAAGATCCTGTTGTTGACGAATCGTACACGATGGTTTTGTACGGGGTGTCACATTTGGTATCAGAGCATTGGTTGTAGGGAATTAGGTTGCATTAGTGAGTCTAGACCGACCCGAGTAGGATTCACTAATAGGACTAATCTACAACTTGCTAGTTTACTTGTTTCTGCGAAACTTACTGCATACTACTGATTACTTTTACTGCTATGTGATATTACTGCATGCAATTGCTTATCTTTACTGCCATGCGAACTTGCTGTATGCTTATTTCCGATATTGCATGATTACTATCTGCTTTCACATGTTATTTCTATTTAGCGTTGTTATTATTGCCACGCTGTATACTGTTTTAGACAACCTAGGTTGCTGTAGTGCCTAATACGTGCTTGCTTTATGACTTGCTGACACGGAAAAAGTTATTTTTCCTTGTTCAGATGTCGGATGTCCCGCCCGTTATCATTTTGGAGAGCGACTCAGACTCACCCTCCACCTCACCTTCCATTGTTACCGATTCACAGATCCCGTCGTCGACACACTCCAGTGACTCTGACGCTTCATCCTCTGGAGCCAGTGGCCATGCACCCGACCTAGTGATCACCACAGACGGACACGAGGATCCACCGGAGATTCTAGCTCCACTCATCCCAGTACCTCCGGAGCCACAGCCCCATCCCGGTGGTGCTGTGATTCTCGGGGAATACGGGGACGTTCCGTTCCATAATGAGCATAACCATTGGTGTCGACGCCTTCCTGATGGACGTGTTATACCGATCCCACCTTTCAGATACTGGATTATGACTACCGGCTGCCGAGCGCCGCCACCTCCAGCTGTTTTCGACGACTCATCATTCGACGACTCATCCTCTGATGACTCCAGTGACGAGGAATCCGACGAGGACCCTGAGGAGACGCCCGTGCAGCTACCTCTACCCCGCCGAAGAAGCGGTATCGTTTCGATAGTACTGTTATTCCAGGGGTTAACGGAGGTAGGTCGTTCGTTAGCGCACATGGACTGAGGACTAGGGTCACCGCCCGTAAGCGGGTTGTGCTGTGACGACCCAAAAATTTCCGAACAAATTTAAAATTTATCTTTAAATGATTTAATGTTTTCGACACGATAAGCAAAGTCTGTAATGTTGAGTCACGAAAGTTTTGGAACTATATTCATATAATCAATTATTCTTTGACTGTTCTCGACAATTCACGAACAATATATATATGTATATATATATATATATGTATATATATATATGTATATATATGTATATATATATGTATATATATATATATGATTTCAAGTTATTTAGTAAACGATATTAACATTCGATTATTGATTCGATTAATATTTAGATAAGTTAACTAAAACTTTAAAGATGAACCAGTAAAACACTAATTTGCTACAGTATTTTCGAATTGCTACAGTACCCGAAAAGCTACAGTGTTTTCGAAAATCACTATTTGCTACAGAAAAAAAAACTTTGCTACAGTAACTTTGCTATAGTAAAACACTATTTCAAAATGAAAATGTATATATAATATATATATATTAACAAATAGCGAGACGATGATTTTTTAGAAGTAAATGACCAAAACACTCGAAATTTTAAGATATACTTTGAGTGGTATAGTTTATGGATAACTTAAGGCTATATTTTGACAAAGGTACGTGACACGAAACGTAAAATGCAAGTTTTCTATATGTACGAAAGAACGTTCGAAAAACCGAAACCGGGACATAAGTCGAGTGATGACGTACGACTTATCGGAACTAAAATTACAAATCAACTATGCATGTGAATTTAATATAATATATAATTAATTATTTAAATTATATATATTATATATTTATTTATTATGTCGACAAGCTAGATTACAAAAACAATTTAAGCTGGAAATTGATCTCATGCGATCGCATGAGTATTGCACTCTAGAGTCATGCGATCGCATGACCACAGGAATCAGCAAACATCTATAAATTCGAGCGAGTTCAGGCTTAATCACACACACATATATTCATTTTTACTCCGTATTTATTTATTTTATTATTATTATTATTATTATTATTATTATTATTATTATTATTATTATTATTATTATTATTATTATTATTATTATTATTATTATTATTATTATTAAGATTAATATTATTATTAATCTTATTATTAATCTTATTATTATTAGTAGTATTAATATTATGCATAAAATACTACGACGAGGTCTTGAGCGTGTCACTTTCAAAATGGGTTTTCAAGCCGGATAGAGCTAAGGAAATTATGGGTAATGTTTGGGGGTATATTTATGAATCAAACCTAGTGTTTATCATCTCCGTTACGTCTACGTACTTTCCTACAATATTGAATCTCAATATTGATACGTAAGCACTCATATTTTATCTTTTATATATTAATTGTGTATCCATGTCTAGTGCTCGAGTATATATATTTATACATACGTGTATGCTAAATTTTGTCGTTAAATAGTTTATAATACATCACGAATTAAATATATATATTACTGGTAAAAGGAATATGATACACATGTTTTTGGAAAGCTGGCGAAAAATTAATAACTTTTCATTTAGATATCGAATAGTTTCGATGAACGGATTAAAAGATATGATCAACTGAATTATAATTGACGTTAATTGGAATTGCTTTTGAATCTGCAAATAATATTTAAACAACTTGTTTGTAAGATTGATAAATTGGATTTTTGAATATTACCAACCGAGTAAATGAATCCTTATATAAGGTACGTCTCGTTTTGTGGAACTATTGTCAAAATTGACTTTTTGAAACGACTTTGGATAACTTTTGTATGTCGATCTCGAGCATTAGGATTGTGATACACTATGACCTGACCTAGCTTGATAAACATTCATTGACCAACATATGTTCTCTAGGTTGAGATCTACAGTTATTTGGTAATCCGAGTTTCGGTCACATTTTGGTGAACGACTTTATATGCTGCTAAAGTGACTTTCATTTGCTCCCTTTTTAATTGCTTTTGGAATATATATTTTTGGGCTGAGAATACATGCACTTTATTTAAACGCAATGGATACAAGTACATACTAAATTCTACACCGAGTTTGAACTGAAAATCTCTTAGCTTTGGTAACTAGTAACTGCCGGTTATAAGAACTGGTGGGCGCGAGTAGTTATATATGGATCCATAGGGCTTGACATCCCCGTCTCTTCCAGGTATAGAAACCCTAGCCTGAACTATAAAATAGACGTATGCTATTTGAGTTTAATATACATTGGATTGCGTGTATTATACATGTTGGTTGCATGTATGTTAAAATAGGGGTACTTATAATAACGTTAAAGCTTAGTTACCAGGGTGCCCAATCTTGTAGAATATTTTGATAAACGTTTCTGGATGAAACAACTGAAATCTTGTGATCCACCTTTATACACAGATTATGCGAAACATTAAAACTATGAACTCACCAACCTTTGTGTTGACACTTGTTAGCATGTTTATTCTCAGGTTCCCTAGAAGTCTTCCGCTATTTGCTTATATGTTAGACAAGATTTGTGCATGGAGTCATACATGCTTTATTCAAGAAAACGTTGCATACACAAAACCATCATCATGTATCTATTTTGACTGCATCGTCAACGGAAGTATTATTGTAAACTATTATTTACGGTGATTGTCTATATGTAGAAATCATCAGATGTCGAAAACCTTGGATTTAAATATTCATTATGGTATACCTTTTCCAAAGAATGCAATGTTTATAAAACGTATCATATAGAGGTCAAATACCTCTTAATGAAATCGATGAATGACGTATTCGTCCATATGGATTTGGAGCGATCGTCACAGTTGGTATCAGAGCGTTGGTCCTAGCGAACCAGGTCTTGCATGAATATGTCTAACTGATAGTTGTTAAGATGCATTAGTAAGTCTGGACTTCGACCGTGTCTACATGTTAAAGTTTTGCTTATCATTTCTTGTCGGAAATTACATGCTTATCATTCTTAAGTCTAGACACGTTTTCCTACATTTATTGCATAAATAGTGTATAGACAAAAATTCATATCTTAGCGTATCTGTTACTGTAAACTTTTCTTGACATCTTCCGAAAATTTCTCCGTGATTTATGGAATTTGGTATTATATATACATATGTAAATTATGTATTGAAGAATACCAAACTAAATTCAATAATCTAATTCATATCAAAAATCATCTCCCTAATTATACAAGTGGATCCCGTATCTAGTTCAAATTCCTTAAACTCCGACAGCTATTCCGATATGGATATTCACCTGAATTCCGAAGACAGTGTAACCGGAATGGATCAACCAATTAGCCATCATCTATTCTGGATGAATTGGGGATGGGTTCGTAGTCTACTTAATCATTGGAGACAAGAAGAAGGTGATCCCTTCCATCCACCACATTGCCCTCTTGGCGAAGAACCTGAAGCACTTACCGACGAACCTGTTCGAGACACCATTTTCTCTCTCATTTCCAGAGTATCTCGTCACGATAATATACTATCTCAAATTCTGGACCTTATTCATCCGCTCATCCGAACCGCCCATCATCCCGGTGTAGTAGAAGAAGTCAACGAGCTTCGCGCTCGGGTAGTGGCTTTGGAGAATATGGTGCAAAGGTTACAAGCACCAGCAGCATCACCGGCATCAACAGTACCACCGACAACAACACCAACAGTACCATTACCACCACCAACAACATCCGCATCGCAAACCTCAACTTCACAATCTGTTCCACGAGCATCAATGTCATACACACCGTAGTTACCAAGAAATACCAGCAACAATAACCGATGAAGTATGAACTCATTTCCCCTGAAGAAATTTTATGTATATTTAATATATATGAATTTTGAAATCAAAATAAATCTTTTCGTACTAAGCTATTACGTGTGAATCTTAACTGGTAGGTACTACTCGGTTAGTTCATATTACTAATATGCAATGATGTACATCCATCCTTTACAACTTAACTATTATTAACTACAATCTCTGTTTCAACCCAATGAATTTCATTTCATATTAAACCAAGTGTATTAATCAATTACATAATTGATTTTACATTTTCAATTTCGATATACTCGAAACTTACCAGAAAACATCATCTGTGCCTTGTAAGGTTCACAAAAATTCCACGAGCACCAACATCCTTCACTGAGGAATATCAATAAGAATAAATAATGAAGTGTTGATTTCATTAATGAAAAACTCCGCACAGATTATGTAATCTTTAATGTTTTAAAGATTAATCATTTCTAAGTCAAGCCGAAAATCAAATGAGCTTAATATGATATTAACTCATTAAATCCGTATTACATCTGAAGAAATATACATACATATATTTCATAAAGACTGTAATGAAAATTCTTTTGTACAAAATATTACTTGTGAAATCTTTAACGGGTAGGTAATTCCCGGGAAATATATAAGTTCACAATTAATATGTTATACTGTACATTCTTCAACTTTGATTCAAAAATTATTAACTATGCTCACAGCGATATACAATCATTTCCATACAAATTCAATTACATATTCTGATATTCACGGATCAGAATCCAAGTCAAGATTTAACGGGTGACATCATTATTAGATCTCTACATCTTTCAAAGCTATATTTTAACTTTAAAAATGTGAAAGATCCTTTAGCATTGTTATTACTGAAAATAATATTGCAATCCCTTTTCAAAGTATCTAGTTTTACCACACTTTCAACCAGTCAACTTCGACTTTTCAGATTAACCTTATTATAACCTTGACATATACGTTCTTGTTACTGGGGAACCTTTCATGTTCCACCACATTAGCAGTAAATTTACCAACAACTTCATTGATCTGTGACCTTTCGAAAAATCATTATACTCATTGAAACCCACTCACCTACATCTTGTAACAATAATTGCCATACCAATTACCGGGAACTAGCAATCAGTATTTTGAATTTCGCAGCAATTCTACGCCAACAGTTATATATATACATATAATGTCTATCTTATAGACTTACATACTTCGAATGTGAAGTTTCTGAAAAACACCCCAAACTGCGAAACTAGTTCTCCGAATTTTGGAAAAATGCTGATGAAGCAGCAAAAACTGTAAACGACCTTAATAGCCAAAAGTTTGATGATAAAGAATAGTGTGTTGGCAAAGCTCAGAAAAAGAGAAGGTTTGGAACTGGAAAACGGATTGAGCAAAGTATGAAGGAGGCTGTGGATAAATCACAAAGACTAAACCTGCCTTCAAAGAATCCAAGTGATTCAGTATCTGCTGAAGTCATTAACGAATACCTTGCTCCTGACTCTAAACCGTTACGAACAAATCTTCTTTATCATCTTTCGATATTAGAAATTCTAAGATATCATCGTATCTTTCATTATAAATATCCTCGATATTTCTGAAGATATTTTCATAACTATTCTTATCTGAAATCATTTATCTCTTCGCGATATCAGTGTTACATCAGAAAGGAAACTGTTTTAGTTTCTAAAATCTGAAAAGTTTGAACTTAAATTATGAATGTTATTGAAGTAGTGTTGGGAACTGAAGCATGAGTTAATATAATATAATGACACTTGATCAACGTGATTATATTACAGTAAGTCATGCTGAGTTTCTAATGGAACATGACGATTCACAGACCATATCGTCATCATGTGTCATGTTACACGACTCTTACATTCTACCTTATCTCCAAACGTATCAAGAACATAATTTCTTGATAGTCCTATCTTTTCCATTGAATTCTGGTAATTTGACAAATCAAGACCGTGCCATTATCATTTCCTTCCTAGAACATTAACAATGTTCATTCCGAAATTTATATATGCGAATTCTGGACCATTACAAGAGATGCCTAATCACAAGAAGAAGAAACGAAGGGACAAAGCTCCGAAATAGAAATTGGAGTATAAATCGCAGCAAATAGGAGGGAGTATTAACTGTGGATGGCAATGATTATAGAAGACAGAAGTAGGGACATAGAAATATAAGGGGAGATATAAAACCTGATAACAACGCATAAATTACAAACCGTGAATATCAATGTTTATCGCAACATAAAGACACGGGAGAATTAAAAGTACTATAGCCCCAAGAGCAAAGTAGAAGTAAGCAGATTCCTCTGGTGGAAGTTGGAAAACGAGAATGATTGTTGCGATAGTAAGAATAAGGACAAGGATCAGAACTGGATTAAGCAATTTCACAATATTTTGAATTTGAGAATTAAGTATAGGAATGGTAAAAGTGACAAACCGGGAGAAGTTAATTTATAGTGAAATATTTGATAGAGAAATCAAGGCAGATCTCCGCATTTAATTAGAGAGATCCTAATTTCCTTATTGGCCGAAGAATCAAATCTTTTAGATTTAGAAGATTTTCTTTAAATCCCTTGAATCCCGGAATTCAACCAAGACAACGTCAAAAGTTAAGACAAAACTTTAGTTCTCATTTCATTCCTTTTAGGATAGCTTCACTTGTACTCTTCAATTAATCGAATCGTTTTATCTATATTACTCAATAGTGATAAAACTCTATATACCAACTCATATTCATCATAAAAACATTTTTATGATTAGCCATGACGATCACGATCAAATTTCGGGATGAAATTTCTTTAACGGGTAGGTACTGTGACGACCCAGAAATTTCCGAACAAATTTAAACTTTATCTTTAAATGATTTAATGTTTTTGACACGATAAGCGAAGTCTGTAATGTTGAGTCACGAAAGTTTTGGAACTATATTCATATAATCAATTATTCTTTGACCGTTCTCGACGATTCACAAACAATATATATATAACTTAATGTGCATATATATATATATATATATGATTTCAGGTTATTTAGTAAACGATATTAACATTCGATTATTGATTCGATTAATATTTAAATAAGTTAACTAAAACGTTTAAGATGAACCAGTAAAACACTAATTTGCTACAGTATTTTCGAATTGCTACAGTACCCGAAAAGCTACAATGTTTTCGAAAATCACTATTTGCTACTGGAAAAAAAACTTTGCTACAGTAACTTTGCTACAGTAACACTATTTCAAAATGAAAATGTATATATTATATATATATTAACAAATAGCGAGACGATGATTTTATAGAAGTAAATGACCAAAACACTCGAAAGTTTAAGATATACTTTGAGTGGTATAGTTTATGGATAACTTAAGGCTATATTTTGATAAAGGTACGTGACACGAAACGTAAAATGCAAGTTTTCTAAATGTACAAAAGAACGTTCGAAAAACCAGAACCGGGACATAAGTCGAGTGATGACGTACGACTTATCGGAACTAAAATTACAAATCAACTATGCACGTGAATTTAATATAATATATAATTAATTATTTAAATTATATATATTATATATTTATTTATTATGTCGACAAGCTAGATTACAAAAATAATTTGAGCTGGCAATTGATCTCATGCGATCGCATGAGTATTGCACTCCAGAGACATGCGATCGCATGACCACAGGGATCAGCAAACATCTATAAATTCGAGCGAGTTCAGGCTTAATCACACACACATATATATTCATTTTTACTCCGTATTTATTTATTTTATTATTATTATTATTATTATTATTATTATTATTATTATTATTATTATTATTATTATTATTATTATTATTAAGATTAATATTATTATTAATCTTATTATTATATTAGTATTAATATTAGTAGTATCCTGCCGATCCATTCGTGCATAAGGCTTATCGTTGCACACCATCTACATCTAGCGCTGGACCATATGCACCACCTGCACCACCTGTACCGACTGCACCGCCTGCCCCACCATCTCCCTCCGTCGAGGAACTGACGAGGGAAGTGGAGATCCTCCGTGCTCGGGTAACTGAGCTCGAAGACCAGATGTCCCACGTAATGGACATCCTTTACCCACCGTCACCATAGGGCATTGTAGTAGATTTCATTATGTAATCTCATTGTAGTCTCATGTTTTACTCATGTACTGTACGAACCTATGCGGATGTATGCAACTTATTAGTAATGAATGGAACTTAGTGTTGTTTACTTTTGCACGGTGTTCTATATTACGTTACTGTATGGTGATTTTGTGGTATCTATATCTGGTTGCATTGCTTAGTTAACATGTGTTGTGTTGGTTCTATGTTGGTTGCCTTATACTATATTACTATTTATTAAATGCTGGATTTTGACTTAAGTCAAAATTTCTGATTAGTAGAGCAATGGAAAACGGACGAGCAGCACCCACAGTAGCCCAAATCGAGGAAATGATTGCGGAAAGAGTAGCCGTAGCTATTGTGGAAATCAACCCACAAGCTCCACCAGTTAACCAGCCCATTCGTAACGGGTGCACATACAAAGAGTTTCAAAGCTGCAAGCCCCACAACTTTAGCGGTACTGAGGGGCCAGTTGGTCTGACTAGGTGGTTTGAGAAATTAGAAGTTGTG
Organism: Rutidosis leptorrhynchoides; assembly: GCF_046630445.1. Lineage (NCBI taxonomy): Eukaryota > Viridiplantae > Streptophyta > Magnoliopsida > Asterales > Asteraceae > Rutidosis > Rutidosis leptorrhynchoides. Next base: position 518,140,587 of record NC_092336.1, on the reverse strand, counting down.
TTCCATGTAAGCAACTGCTCAGAGGAGAACAAAACCAAGTATGCTTCATGTACGCTGTCAGATGGCGCCCTAACCTGGTGGAACACACTGGCTCAAGCTAAGGGTATTGACGAGGCTTATGCCACTCCGTGGGAAGAATTTAAGGGAGCCCTGATCGAAGAGTACTGCCCCAAAGCAGAGATACAGAAAATGAAGGCTGAGTTCTGGGAGTTGAAGGTTGTGGGAAACGATCTTGATGGTTACAACCGTAGGTATCTGGAATTAGCGCTGATGTGTCACACGATGGTTACCCCGGAATTTAAGAGAATGGAGGGTTACTTGTGGGGACTTCCCAAGTCCATTCAAGGAAATGTCACCTCTTCTAATCCACCCAATGTCCCGGCAGCTATGCGCATGGCGCAAACCCTTATGAACCAAATTATCAGCAAGGAATCGAAAAAGGCAAAATCCGAATCGGGAGCCAGTGGTGAGAAGCGTAAGTGGGACAACAACAAGGGGAGAGTCTATGATCAAACCCCCACTAAGAGGCATAACGACGGAAGGAACCCCAAACCGAACCCTAGCTCGAACCCCAACTACAAGGGTAGTCTATCACAGTGCAAGAGGTGCTACAAGCACCATACCGGGTACTGTAATGTGGTCTGTGAAAAGTGCAAAAGGACCGGGCATATTGGCATGGACTGCAAGATTCCCATCCCAACTGTGAGGACCAACCCCAATGGACCAAGAAAGTGTTATGAGTGTGGACAATAGGTCCACTTCAGGAATGAGTATCCCAATAAGCGAAAGGATGACGGACCCCCGCGTGGAAGAGCTTTCAATGTAAACGTAAGGGATGCCCGTGAGAACCCCGACTTGGTTATAGGTATATTCACTATCAATAATCTATTAGCTTCTGTCCTATTTGATACTGGTGCCGATAGGAGCTATGTTTATAGACACTTTTCCTCTAAGATAGCTTGGTCGTTAGTGCCTTTAGAGGAGAGTATGCTAGTTGAGGTAACCAATGGGAAACTTGAGAAAGTCGACCAAATTGGCTGAGGAGCTATTATCAACATAGCTGGTGTGGATTTCGCAATTGACTTGATACCCATCAAATTGGGAAGCTTTGACGTGATTGTCGGCATGGACTGGTTGACCAAAGTAAGGGCCGACGTTATCTATGGAGATAAAGCTCTTCGTATACCCCACAGAGATGGAGAGCCACTGATTATTTATGGAGAGAGATGTAGTTCGAAACTGAACCTCATTAGTTGTATGAAAGCGCAGAAGATCATGAAGAAAGGACGTCTTGCTGTTTTAGCACACGTGAAGGCTTTAGAAACAGAAGAGAAGAGCGTGAATGATGTACGAATTGTGAATGAATTCCCCAACGTCTTTCCGGAAGAACTTCCTGGATTACCACCACCGAGAGTCGTGGAGTTCCAGATCGATCTAGTGCCGGGAGCTGCACCCGTTGCTCGCGCACCTTATCGGCTAGCACCTTCCGAACTGCAAGAGTTGCAGAGTCAACTGCAGGAATTGCTCTACCGAGGGTTTATCCAACCGAGCTCGTCGCCTTGGGGCGCACCTGTTTTATTCGTGAAGAAGAAGGACAGATCTTTCCGCATGTGTATCGACTACCGCGAACTCAACAAATTGACGATCAAGAACCGATATCCTCTTCCTTGAATTGACGATCTTTTTGATCAGCTGCAAGGATCAAGCGTTTACTCCAAGATCGATTTGCGATCCAGTTATCACCAGTTGAGGGTGAAGGAGAGTGATGTGATGAAGACTGCATTCAGAACCCGCTATGGTCACTATGAGTTTCTAGTGATGCCATTCGGTTTAACCAACGCACCCGCTGTATTCATGGACCTCATGAATCATGTAAGCAAGCCATACCTGGATAAGTTCGTTATCGTCTTCATAGATGATATCCTCATCTATTCCCGAAGTGAAGAAGAACATGAGCAACATCTCCGACTAGTGCTTGAACTCTTGAGACAAGAGCAACTTTATGCCAAATTCTCCAAGTGTGAATTTTGGTTGAAGGAAGTCCAATTTCTGGGTCATATTGTGAGTAATCAAGGTATCAAAGTTGATCCCGCAAAGATCAAGGCTATCAACAAGTGGGAGACACCCACTACTCCAACTCACATCTGCCAATTTCTAGGCCTTGCCGGTTATTACCAGAGATTTATTGAAGGTTTTTCGTTGATTGCGCGTCCTTTGACCGCACTGACTCACAAAGGAAAGAAGTTCGTTTGGGAAAAAGAACACGAATCAGCATTTCAAATCCTGAAGCAGAAGTTAACCACCGCACCTATCTTGTCGCTTCCTAAAGGCAGTAACGACTTCGTTGTGTACTGCGATGCTTCGAAAAATGGTTTTGGTTGCGTATTGATGCAAAGAACAAAGGTCATTGCTTATGCTTCTCGTCAACTGAAGATACACAAGCAAAACTACACTACCCATGATCTCGAACTTGGAGCCATTGTCTTCGCTTTGAAGTTGTGGAGACACTATCTTTATGGGACAAAGATTACCATATTCACCGATCACAAAAGCCTCCAGCACATCTTTGATCAGAAGCAGCTGAATATGAGACAACGCCGATGGATCGAGATGCTGAACGACTATGATTGTGAACTCCGTTACCATCATGGCAAAGCCAATGTTGTAGCCGACGCTTTGAGTCAAAAGGAGAGAATGGTACCTCTTCGTGTTCGGGCTCTGAACATCACCATTCATTCGAACCTCAACAGCCAGATCCGAGTAGCCCAAGAAGAGGCTCTCAAAGAGGGGAACATATCCCGTGAATACTTGAACATTCTCGTCTCTAAATTCAAGGTTAAGGAGTCTGGACTCCGATGTTATGCCGGAAGAATTTAGGTACCTCGTTATGGAGATTTATGAAGCCTTATACTTGATGAAGCCCACAAGTCGAGATATTCGATTCATCCAGGAGCCGGCAAAATGTACCACGATCTTAAGGAACAGTATTGGTGGCCAAATCTTAAGAAGGATGTTGCAACTTATGTTGGGAGGTGTTTAACTTGCTCGAAGGTTAAGGCTGAACATCAGAGGCCATCTGGATTACTTCAACAACTGGAAATCTTACAATGGAAATGGGAAGCAATTACGATGGACTTCATCACGAAGCTACCAAAGACGGTGGGCGGATACGATACAATCTGGGTTATCGTTGACCGTCTTACCAAATCTGCTCATTTCCTAGCGATGAAGGAAACAGATACAATGGAGAGACTTACTCAACTGTACATCAAAGAAGTTGTGTCTCATCATGGTGTACCCCTATCAATTATCTCAGATCGCGATCCCCGTTTTGCTTCCAGATTCTGGCGTTCTTTGCAAGAAGCCTTGGGAACTCGTCTCGACAAGAGCACCGAATATCACCTACAGACCGACGGTCAGAGTAAACGAACGATTCAGACTTTAGAGGACATGTTGCGTGCCTGTGTTATTGACTTCAGAAAGTCTTGGGAAAGGCATTTTCCGTTAGCCGAATTCTCTTACAACAACAGTTATCACTCGAGTATTAATGCTGCACCTTTTGAAGCATTGTATGGCCGCAAGTGCCGTTCTCCTATTTGTTGGGCCGAGTTAGGCAAAGTACAAATCACCGGACCCGAGATAGTCCATGAAATGACAGAGAAGATTGCCCAGATTCAAGCGAGACTTAAGACGGCCCATGATCGCCAAAAGAGTTATGCTGATCTTAAACGTAAGGACTTCAAATACAACGTGGGTAACCGTGTGATGTTGAAAGTCGCACCTTGGAAAGGTGTAATCCGATTTGGAAAGCGCGGAAAGTTAAACCCGCGATACATTGGTCCTTTTGAAATTTTGGAATGTGTTGGACCCGTAGCTTACCGTCTGGATCTTCCAACTTAATTGAGCGCAGTTCATCCTACCTTCCACGTATAAAATTTGAAGAAGTTTCTTGCTCCACCGGAACTTATCATACCCCTGGAGAAACTTATGATTGATGACAAAATCCACTTCGTGGAAGAGCCTGTCGAAATTATGGACCGTGAGGTCAATGATTTGAAACACAACAGAATCCCGATCGTCCGAGTTCGATGGAATGCCAAACGTGGACCTGAGTTCACCTGGGAACGAGAGGATCAAATGATGCAGAAGTATCCTCACCTTTTCCCGACTCCAACACCTGCCTCAGCTTAAATTTCGGGACGAAATTTCCATTAACAGGTGGGTAATGTAACGACTCGACTTTTTCGAATTGCTTTTGTGCCTTGTGTTCGAGTACGTAGGATACTTAACTTGATCACCGGATGCTTTATGACCGTTAGTGTCACTTGACGTTTCGAATAAACCGCGAACTGCGTACACGTTTAACTTTTGTCGTAATCGGAATATTACGACTACGAAATATTAATTATTATTTTATAATAATAATTACTTAGGTTTTTGGATGCTTAATTAAGCATAGTAATTTAATTATGCTTACTAGTTGGTATTGTTGGACTTTCTACCTTGTTGGACTTAAGCCCACCCTACTCTAGCTAGTAGCCCATTTATTTAGCCACTTACTAATTACTAGTGACCCAATAATAAGTAAGAGACATGCCCATTTATTAGAGGGAACATACTAGCATTTATGTCAAGTATTATCCTTAATGTTACATGGGATCTCAACATAAGCACCAACTTTAGACAACCATTAACCAAAAAGCAAACTTTTGTCCCCCTTGTCCCCCCTCAAAATCACGGCTACCACCACCACCCTCACCCTCTTTTCACTATAAATACAAGCCTTATTCCTCTTATTTTACACTTGCTCTCATTTGTATTTCACACACACTTACTCTCTTATTTCCTTTCTAGTCTTTCTCACTCTAAAACTTGTAAGTTTTTCTTCGTCTTCTTCCTTCATTTTCACGTGACCATCATCATCATCAAAGGGTCTTGCTTTTTAGCTTCTGATCTTGATTATATCTTGTAGATTCAAACATGGATTTGAATCCTTCAAGAACATGGAAGATTCAAGCTTTCTAGCTTTGAATCTTCACCCACTTTGTAGATCTATATATTTTTAACTTTAATCTTTGTTATTTTGTTATAAAGATTTAAACTTGTTTTTGTAATCTTCATGTAACTTAAAGATCCAAGCTTTATGCTTCAAGATCTTCAAGAACAACCAAGATGCAAGCTTTCTAGCTTGGATCTTCATATCTTTTGATGGATCTAAGTTTTCTAATTTATGATCTCATTATTTTGTTATAAAGATCAAAACTTTTGTTTATGGTCTTCATGTAACTTAAAGATCCGAGCTTTATGCTTCAAGATCTTCAAGAACACTAAAGGTTTAAGCTTTCTAGCTTTGTGACCTTAAAACTTGTGTGAAAGGGATCCAAGCTCTCTAGCTTAGGGTTCCATCACTTCATTTGACTTAGATTTTGTTCATACTTGTTTGATTGATGTAAAGTTTGTAGCTTTAGTTGTAAATGTAACTTGTAATTGTGTTAAGACTAAGGATATGATGTAACCTTGGTTCATCATCCATCTAAGACTCTTAAATGAGTTGTGTTCTTACTTGGTCTTAACATATTGTGTGTTGATGGTAGAATCTTGGTTAAGGTAATGCTAATCCATCAACGAGTTGTACACTTGAAGCTACAAGCATCAAGGATGAGAACCGTGATGAGCATCAAGTACTAAGAACCCCACCGGAGCACCTTACCTACTGTTTTTCGTATCTGATCAGACTAACCGGGCTACTGGAAAGTTTATTTTAAGCTATTACGGTTCGAGTAGATGATTTTCCGTTTAGGCCTCGTCTTAATCCGAGTTACGGTTTAGGATTTATGGCCCTCCGAAAGTCACTACGCCCTTGTAACGTTGTGCTGAAATTTCTGACCTACTCGCATTTAAACCGTTGCCATGGTCAAACGAAGATGAGTTAGGTTCTGAAAATTGGTCAGCGGTTAGGGGACTCATATACGGAGCCATGGCCACTGATTACGCGTCTTTTTGATTTACGTAGAGGTCGTAGCATCTGACCGAAGTCGGCCTATTGTTTTGACCTCTATACTTGATTAACTTACTTAGCTTTTATGATGATGAATGATGATGATGATGACACTTAAACTTATTTTATGCACTATTAGAACTTATAAGGACAACCTACTGACCTAGTAACCTTTGATTTAGGTTGACGACCTTTCGGACCGACTTACTACTCGCATACTTTCATTACCGACTTTACCGCTTTTATCACTGTGAGTTATAGCATCCCTTTTTACTTATACTATTTTTGGGACTGAGAATACATGCGCTTTTTATGTTTTACTTACTTGACACGAGTACTTAAACTTTACATATGTGTGGGTTATTCAACGACATAAAGATTCCCCTTAGCACGGTAACGTTTAACTATTGGTTTTTGAACCGGTAGACGCGAATATTAGATATGGATCCATAGGGTTTGACATCCCCACTCGGGCTAGTCGCGCTAGCATTTAACGGGTGTTTAATACTTCGAGGACATACGCACTCACCAGGTGTACTTTTAGGGGGTGATATTTATATTTACTGATAGTGCTCCAAATGAACATATATTTTGTAGCAATATCGTTCCAATATGTAAAGTTTTTAAATGTAATTTCCTTATTTTTAGTTGTAATAGTTAAATAAATAAGTGCGAAGACGAAAGACGCAAATCGCTCGAAAATGAAGATTTAAAGACAAAAACGAAGATTTGAAAGACCAAAACATCCAAAAAGCTCAAATGTACAAGATACAATTCAAAAGGTTCAATTTATTGATGAGAAACGTCTAAAAATGACAAGAGTACAAGTTACAAAACGCAAAGTACAAGATATTAAATTATACGAAAGGACGTTCGAAAATCCGGAACCAGGACATGAACCAACTCTCAACGCTCGACGCAACGGTGTAAAAATTACGAGTCAACTATGCACAAGAATAAAATATAATATTTAAATAATTCATAATAAGAATAATATTAAATAATAAAAAGTTGTTAATTGAGCATAGTTTAGGGGTCGTAAATGAAAATTTCATTTCATAATTCGCCTATAAAAACAAGTTATATCGATCAATTTTAGGGACACACTTTTCGATCATATTTTCTATCCTCGATCCATCTATCAAATATCTATATCTAATATCCAATATCTATATTCTATATCTCTATCATAATGTTAACTTAATAAGATATAACAATAATCTTAATTTTAATTTTAAATTATGATAATAATAAGATTTATGATAGAGATCGTTTGAGTGTGTAAGTCGAAATTCTGTCCGTGTAACGCTACGCTATTTTTAATCATTGTAAGTTATGTTCAACCTTTTTACATTAATGTCTCGTAGCTAAGTCGTTATTATGCTTATTTAAAATGAAGTAATCATGATGTTGGGCTAATTACTAAAATTGGGTAATTGGGCTTTGTACCATAATTGGGGTTTGAACAAAAGAACGACACTTGTGGAAATTGAACTATGGGCTATTAATAGATGGGGGGTATTGTCTAATTGAGTGACAACTCATTGGAGTCTGTCGAACCTATCTTCAAATTAATTAACCTAATAATTAATAATGATTATGGTTGTCCTATTTAGTGATGTTCATATGGAATCTGTTATAATCATTTAATTAATCAATTGGGTTGGGTAATTGATTATTCATTCTGATCAAGTGGATGAATTAATATTCATAAACTAATTAAAACAGGGGTGGATTACATACAGTGATAACTGGTGTAATTGTTGACAGAAGTGATAACTGCGTCACAGTTTAAATCCTTAATCAGTTGGAATATTTGACTTCGGGTATAAGGGTAATTTGACGAGGATACTCGCACTTTATATTTATGACCGATGGACTATTATGGACAAAAACCAGATAGACGTATCAAATAAACCAGGACAAAGGACAATTAACCCATGGTAATAAATTAAAATCAACACGTCAAACATCATGATTACGGAAGTTTAAATAAGCATAATTCTTTTATTATATTTCTCATCGTATCTTTATTTACTGTCATTTTATTACTCGCAATTTTATTTTCTGTCATTTTATTTATCGCAATTTATTTTACGCACTTTAATTTTTGTCATTTATTTTTACGCTTAAAATCGACAAACCGGTCATTAAACGGTAAAACCCCCATTTTATAATAATACTACTACTTATTTATATATATATTTTTACAAATAAACTTAATAATATAGCGTTAACTTCACCAGCTCCCTGTGGAACGAACCGGACTTACTAAAAACTACACTACTCTACGATTAGGTACACTGCCTATAGTGTTGTAGCAAGGTTTAGGTATATCCCATCCGTAAATTAATAAAACTTGTGTCATATTTTGTAGTATTTTGTATTAAAAATTTAATACTATTTCGTATCCTCACGCTACATCATCAAGTTTTTGGCGCCGCTGCCGGGGAGCGCTAAAACGCTATATTTTTAATTATAATAATATTGAAATAAAATATAATAATATAATAATATTGAAATAGAATATAATAATATAATAATATTGAAATAGAATATAATAATATAATAATATTTAAGAATCAAAAATATACGTAAATTTTAAAAAAAGTCGTATTTATTAAATACTTCAGGGGTATATTATGTAACTTATAATTAATAATTGCTATCATGTCGCTTTCATGTGAATAGTAAATTAATTAATTTATTTTCATTTACTATTCATGAATAGTAAATGAATTAAAAAAAAAAATCGTTTTTTTAAAAAAAAAAAAAAAAATCGTTTTTTTTAAAAAAAAAAAAAAAAAAAAAAAAAATTTCGTTTTTAAAAAAAAAAAAAAAAAAAAAAATTTTGTGTAAAAAAAAATCGTTTTTTTTAAAAGAAAAAAAAATTCGTTTTAAAAAAAAAAAAATTTGTAAAAAAAAAAAAAAAAAAATCGTTTTTTTTTAAAATTTTTAAAAAAAAAAAAAAAAAAAACGTAAAAAAAAAAAAAAAAAAAAACGTAAAAAAAAAAAAAAAAAAAAACAAAAACGTAAAAAAAAAAAAAAAAAAAAACGTAAAAAAAAAAATATATATATTTTTAAAATTTTGTCTCTAAAAAAAAAAAAAAAATGTTTTTTTTTAGTTTTATTACCTTTAGATTTTTAGACTATAGTCGCAACTTTTAGTATTAAGTTTAGTTTTGCCATAGTTATTTTTACTTCTAGAATTTTTAGGCTTTGCCGTAAAATCCCTTAAGTGCTTATTCCTTAGACTAAGTTTTAGGTGCTTTAGAATTTTACGACGCCGTATTTCGCACTACTTTCTTATTTTTATTTTTCGACGCCTATTTTTCGACCTTTTATTTTTCGACATTTTTCGACGCGCAATCTATTTCTTTCTTATTTCTCGCCATTCTAGTTTTTAGGACTTAGAATTTTTTTCTACTTCTTCTCTAAATTTCTTAAAATTACGAAAATTTATTTTAAGTGGTTAAATTGATAGACATCAAAATTTTCTGGTTCGTAGTAATAGTTGGATTTGTACGTGGACCGGGTTATTGGAGCCAAACAGTCCTCAATTATATTGAGACCAAACGAATCCTGCCCCTCTGCTGCATCTTTTGGCTATTCGAAACGTGGGCAAAATCAGAAAAGTCTATTGGTTGGATAACTTATTATAATTTTTCTTTCCTTTTTAAAACTAATAGGATATTCAGTGAATGCACCGAGCAAGACGTTCACCACCTTTTGTACGTTCACCACCTGTAACTCGATCAAGACATCGTTTAACGAATATCGCCGCCGTTGATTTTTCTTTAGAATCGTCATCAAGTCGACCAAATCCTCAAACTCAAATTTCCGATAATCCAGTTTTTGAAACAAACCTCACAATTGAGAATCCGGAGAATATTCAGGAACGGTTTGTAGATCCCGAACCATTAAACTTTCCTCCGGAACCACCAATCATTCAAACAGAGATTGTTGAGGAAAGAAACCATTAAATCAGAATCCTCTAGTGATTCGGATACAACAAATCCAATCATGGAAAATCTAGAACCTCTAAGTATGGAAGAACGAATGAGAGCTAAGCGCACTGGCCAAGGTCACGCCATTATTAAACCAGAAGTTAATGCTCCAGATTATGAAATTAAAGGACAAATTCTACACATGGTAACTAATCAGTGCCAATATAGTGGTACGCCGAATGAAGACCCAAACGAACATCTTCGTACGTTTAATAGGATCTGTACACTATTCAAAATCCGAGAAGTGAAAGACGAACAAATCTATCTCATGTTATTTCCCTGGACTTTAAAGGGAGAAGCCAAAGATTGGTTAGAATCGTTACCTGAAGGGGCGATTGACACATTGGATGTTTTAGTTGAAAAATTTCTTAAACGATTCTTTCCGGCATCCAAAGCCGTGAGACTTCAAGGAGAAATTGTTACGTTCGCGCAAAATCCAAATGAAACATTATATGAGGCGTGGACAAGATTCGGAAGGATGTTGAGAGGATGTCCTCAACACGGATTAGATACTTTTCAAATAGTACAAATCTTCTATAAAGGCGTAGACATCGCCACACGAAAAGACATCGACATAACCGCTGGTGGATCCATTATGAAGAAAACCGCAACTGAAGCTTACAAAATTATTGATAACACAGCCTCCCACTCGCATGAGTGGCACCAAGAAAAAGATATCTTTCGATCATCTAAAGCGGCTAGAGCCGATTCTAGCCCTGACTTTGATTCCGTTTCCGCAAAAATAGATGCTTTCGAAAGACGAATGGAAAAGATGAATAAAGATATTCACGCAATACGAATCAGTTGTGAGCAATGCGGTGGACCACACTTATTGAAAGATTGTCACATTGAACCAACGATGGAACAACGAGAGAATGTTTCCTATATGAACCAAAGGCCGGGAAATAATTATCAAAATAATTATCAACCGCCAAGGCTAAACTTAAATCGAAATCAAAACATTCTTTACAATCCAAAAGGACCCGAAAATAAGTGGTATAACCAACAAGGTCCGAATAACCAACCAACTCAAAACAACACTTTCAATCAACAAAGACCTAGCTTGTATAAACCACCACAACAACCCGAAGAGAAAAAGCCAAATCTAGAAGAAATGATGGCAAAGCTGATTGAATCTCAAACACAATTCATTACATCTCAAACCCAAACGAACGAGAGGTTTGATCAGTCATTAAGAACTCAACAAGCTTCCATTTTGAATCTAGAAAAACACGTAGGTACTCTTGCTAGCATGATGAGTGAGAGGGAACAAGGAAAGCTACCGAGTAATACTGAAGTAAATCCTCGGAATGAGAATGTTAATATGGTGTCAACGAATTCTGAAAAACCAGCATCAGAAGATGGGAAGGTTTTAGATGAGAGTAACAATGAAGAAGTTACACCACCACCACCCGAGTATGTAAAGCCAGTGGTGGCACCATACAAACCACCCATCCCGTTTCCAAGAAAAGGAGTTGAGTATGAGCAAGTGATAGGTAATAAAGATTGTGATACCTCTGGAAAGAAGAAGAAGAAAAAGAATAAGAAAGTGCAAGAAACAAAAGCCGTAAATATAAACCCGGTGAAGACAGTTCCACCAAAACCTCCACCTAGGGTAGGTGATCCGGGTGAATTTATTGTTCCTTGTCTACTTAGTGATTGTGTCATGTATGATGCACTAGCAGATTTAGGTGCGAGTGTAAGTGTTATGCCTCTTTCCTTATATAAGAGATTAGGTGTAGGTAAGTTAAGTCCAACGGATATGAGTGTTCGACTCTTTGATCAAACCATTAAGCACCCAGTTGGAATTGCTGACAACCTACCCGTTCAAGTAGGCAATTTAACCTTTCTAGTCGAATTTATTGTCATTGACATAGAAGAGGACCCAAACATTCCTCTAATTTTAGGTCGGCCATTCTTAGCGTCCACCGGGGCGTTATTTGATGTAGGAAATGGAAGAATGACACTTAAAAGTGGTAACAAATCTATCACCTTTATGATTCGAAAGTCTAAATCTCCACCAACTAAAACCGTTGAACCAGTAAAAACGATTGGTAATAACCATGTTGTTTTACCAACTCCAACGGTAGTGCTTAGCAATAATAAAACGCCTAAGTGTGGGGAAAATGAAGTAAAATCTAATGATGACTTGATAATAAAGAACCCCGTTGTTGATACGAAATTAAATGACCCCGTTATTAACAGTTCAATGAAGAAACTTTTTAAACGGGCTATCGATGCTAGAAGTAAGGGGAACTTTAAGTTATGTAACCGGTTAGTATCCAATCTGTCGCCTAAAGAAAAGGCGAAACTAGTTGAATTTTGGGATATTACGGAAGAAGCCGGGCACTGGCTTAAAGAAAAAGTCACAGATAGGCAAGTTGATTATGGACCAAAAGAAATTGACGATGAAGTTAATCACAATTTCGACACCACAGCTACCTAAGTGTGGGGAGATTCAAATGTTCTAAGAAAATGTTATCTAGAGTTAGTTGTTCTGTTCTCGTGTAGTTCCGAGAATGGAATCCGATTGGTCTTTTCCGCTAGCAGACACTAAAGAACTAGTTTTCTCCCCCCATTCTGAATTTTTGTTTTTTTTTTAGGTTTTATATGAAATTAATATGCTTTTAAGTTTTGTGTGATATTTAAAAACAAAATTTACTTTATTTCATTAAGTTGAAAAAAAAAAAAATGATTTATAAAATTCGTCGTAAGTTGAAGACTAGGTCATAGAGCCGAAATTACTTTACCCGAGGGCGGGGCGACAAATTTTGTTATCATTATTTTTAATTTTATTGATTTAAAGTATGCCAAAAATATTATACTTTATAAATTTTTGAAAAGTGGGGTTATAAACCAAACTTCAAAAATATATATACATATATATATGTTTGTATTTTATCTTATGTACAAAACAGAGTAAAACAATGCACTTTCAAAGACTGTCATTAAAGTTAAGCAAAAGGTACTAATTTTGATGACAAGACGCAAAACAACAAATATGATATAACAAATGAAGGAATGAACGATGAGGCGCCATCTATCATTCGACGAGCTTTGTAATTACAAACTCGGTATTTTTAATCACTTTTCTACGCTAATCACCCTCATGAATTTAAATTATAGTCTGATTTCATGCAAATGAGGGCATTGCATGATCTTAAGTGTGGGGAAGGGTTATAAATTCTCTCAGGTTTATACTTGGTTTATTTGCCAAATTTTGTGAAAATTTGAAAAATTTTCAATTAAATGAAGTCAAAATCATGTTTATACATATTTATGAACGGTGAAAACTAGGTGATAATACCGAAATTATCGTTACCTCGGAAAGGACATAAATTGAGAAACACCCTAAAACGCTTGAATTCATTTAAAATGAAATAAAAGAAAATAAAAAGGCAAAGAAAGAAACTAAGTGTGGGAAGAATGTACCAAGTTATTCAATTTAAAACAAATATCACATATTTTTGTACAAGATTATTGCAGGTACTTTTGCTTTGGACGATACTAATCAGTTTTACCCGGTTTACTGTAATACATTTGAAAGAAAGATGGATCTACACGATGAATCAATTCCATCATTAAAAGGAAGTAAAGTCTTCCGAAAAAGACACGCGCTTCTTGATTTAGGTCATGAAGTTGTCGTCCAGACCAGCTGTAGGTTGACGAAAAACCTAGAAAAGTCATCACTAAAATCAGCAGGAAATCCACGGACCTCAGCATCAAACAGGGTCGCCAAGTGGTCAGACTTATCCTAACCATGAGAGGGTCTGTCTTGTAAAATGGGGAGGGCACCGTGCAAATTAGCTTGATAAGACTAATGAATCAGATCCCCAGAAAGGATAATCTCCTTAAAGATTAAAAATCAGCTTTTAAGACTGATATTACTCAATCCTAGAGATTGACCTTAAAGATTGAGAATTCAAACTCATGGAATTCAATGATATCTAAACTCGAGCTTAAACGAGAAAATATTTTGATCAAAAATACAAACCGATTTGTTTTCTGAAAACCCATTTTCAATGCGTTCATTACCATTGAACGTAAAATCCTGAGAATTCATCAGAATTCATTAGGTCACCTGAACCAAATCGGGTGTCAACCGTAAGAACGGTGGTTGCATAGCATGGTCGGAGACAGGACCTTGTGCCAGACCGAAAAATTATAGGATGATCTTTACTATCGCTCCTACCAAGGATAGTTCTAGCATCCGACACGTTAATAAGACCATAATCATCTGCATGTCACGGGACATTGCCTTAACAGTTTCTTGTTCATCGCTTTCCTTTACAACCGGACGGTAGTTTGCCGAAAGGTAATATACGGGACAAGTAAACTGGACGTGTTGCTTTCCTAATACAAGGTTAGCAAGTGGGTAACACAAAACCACAAGTGTTGAGCTAAAATTTTCAAATCTGAAACCCACACAACCCACAAAAATATTTTGCAAACACCGGTGAAGGGTTATTCCGGAAAACTTATCTAGGGTAAAAGCTAGATTAAATTTTCAAAAAGATCAAATGTTTTCATAAAGATCCAATTTCCTTAAGGATCTACATTTTAATAGTCATGTGGGACTGTAAACCACCTTTCAAATGTGCACTTTGCTTTGGAAACCGAAAGTAAATCGGCTATTTGATTGCAAGTGTCGTTGACCTAAACCCGAGGCAACTGTGGATGACACACCCACCTTTAACCATCATTACTGTCATTGTTTATACCGCTATATCAAAATCACTGATGTACAAAATGTTATGAATAAAAAAGTGATTCATGTATGTTTTTATTTTAAGTTCTGTATTGCTTGAGGACAAGCAACGCTCAAGTGTGGGGATATTTGATAGTGCTCCAAATGAACATATATTTTGTAGCAATATCGTTCCAATATGTAAAGTTTTTAAATGTAATTTCCTTATTTTTAGTTGTAATAGTTAAATAAATAAGTGCGAAGACGAAAGACGCAAATCGCTCGAAAATGAAGATTTAAAGACAAAAACGAAGATTTGAAAGACCAAAACATCCAAAAAGCTCAAATGTACAAGATACAATTCAAAAGGTTCAATTTATTGATGAGAAACGTCTAAAAATGACAAGAGTACAAGTTACAAAACGCAAAGTACAAGATATTAAATTATACGAAAGGACGTTCGAAAATCCGGAACCAGGACATGAACCAACTCTCAACGCTCGACGCAACGGTGTAAAAATTACGAGTCAACTATGCACAAGAATAAAATATAATATTTAAATAATTCATAATAAGAATAATATTAAATAATAAAAAGTTGTTAATTGAGCATAGTTTAGGGGTCGTAAATGAAAATTTCATTTCATAATTCGCCTATAAAAACAAGTTATATCGATCAATTTTAGGGACACACTTTTCGATCATATTTTCTATCCTCGATCCATCTATCAAATATCTATATCTAATATCCAATATCTATATTCTATATCTCTATCATAATGTTAACTTAATAAGATATAACAATAATCTTAATTTTAATTTTAAATTATGATAATAATAAGATTTATGATAGAGATCGTTTGAGTGTGTAAGTCGAAATTCTGTCCGTGTAACGCTACGCTATTTTTAATCATTGTAAGTTATGTTCAACCTTTTTACATTAATGTCTCGTAGCTAAGTCGTTATTATGCTTATTTAAAATGAAGTAATCATGATGTTGGGCTAATTACTAAAATTGGGTAATTGGGCTTTGTACCATAATTGGAGTTTGAACAAAAGAACGACACTTGTGGAAATTGAACTATGGGCTATTAATAGATGGGGGGTATTGTCTAATTGAGTGACAACTCATTGGAGTCTGTCGAACCTATCTTCAAATTAATTAACCTAATAATTAATAATGATTATGGTTGTCCTATTTAGTGATGTTCATATGGAATCTGTTATAATCATTTAATTAATCAATTGGGTTGGGTAATTGATTATTCATTCTGATCAAGTGGATGAATTAATATTCATAAACTAATTAAAACAGGGGTGGATTACATACAGTGATAACTGGTGTAATTGTTGACAGAAGTGATAACTGCGTCATAGTTTAAATCCTTAATCAGTTGGAATATTTGACTTCGGGTATAAGGGTAATTTGACGAGGATACTCGCACTTTATATTTATGACCGATGGACTATTATGGACAAAAACCAGATAGACGTATCAAATAAACCAGGACAAAGGACAATTAACCCATGGTAATAAATTAAAATCAACACGTCAAACATCATGATTACGGAAGTTTAAATAAGCATAATTCTTTTATTATATTTCTCATCGTATCTTTATTTACTGTCATTTTATTACTCGCAATTTTATTTTCTGTCATTTTATTTATCGCAATTTATTTTACGCACTTTAATTTTTGTCATTTATTTTTACGCTTAAAATCGACAAACCGGTCATTAAACGGTAAAACCCCCATTTTATAATAATACTACTACTTATTTATATATATATTTTTACAAATAAACTTAATAATATAGCGTTAACTTCACCAGCTCCCTGTGGAACGAACCGGACTTACTAAAAACTACACTACTCTACGATTAGGTACACTGCCTATAGTGTTGTAGCAAGGTTTAGGTATATCCCATCCGTAAATTAATAAAACTTGTGTCATATTTTGTAGTATTTTGTATTAAAAATTTAATACTATTTCGTATCCTCACGCTACATCATCATTTACGTTAAGTCTAGTTACCATGTGCCCACCGTTATACATATGCTTTTCATACTGTTTTGAAACATTGAAATCTCGTGGTCAATCTTATATTACTATTCCAACTTAAACTATAGCTCACCAACATTATTGTTGACGTTTTTAAGCATGTTTTCTCAGGTACTTAGAGGTTTGTTGCTTCCGCTGTTAGACTTGCTGTCATGCTGTTTAGACTTGCTGTTAAGGACCTGCTGTGTTAGATAATCGCTGCATAACTTAGAGATGTCTCAATCATGAAACTTTTAATTTGCATTCGCAACTTATGTTATTTGAATAATGGCTTTGTAATGACCTCTGTGTCACGTTATCTTTTGTAAAAAACTATGTTTTTATGAATGCAAACTGATTTTCAAACAGCATGTAGTATTCAACCGTGTAAAGATCCTGTTGTTGATGAATCGTACACGATGGTTTTGTACGGGGCGTCACATTTCGGATATTATTCACATTCATGATTAATTATTATTAATCATTTTTAATTAACTAATGTTACTAGTTAATTACGTGGGCTTTATTTATTTAATTGTTGCATACTTACATGGACTAATGTTAATGGACTTGGAAGCCCACCCTACTTTTCTTAATGGACTACTAGTTAGCCCAACATTAAGCTAGTAAATTATTAAGGCTTAAACTTAGATTAATTAAGCTAATGATGAGGCAAAGTTGTCACAAGCATGCTAGTAACTCTTTCCCATACATTTAACTTTAAATCATTCTAAGCTTACACCATCTTCCCATGCATGAAAGTGAGTTTTGACCTTTCCCCTTTTGTGCCCAAACCGTCGGCCTTGGGATGGCATGGAGAGTTCAATTTTTTTTTTTCTTTTGTTACTTATACACTAGCATTCATCTCATTTTACACACACACTTACACTACTCTTTTCTCTCATCTTTTTCTCTCTAACTTGTAAGTAACAAAGCTTTATTTTCCTTCTTTATCTTCCATTAAAACCGATTATACATCATCATCATTCACTAGTTTGTAGTTTATTGTTGTATGTTGTTGTTAAAGATCAAGTTCTATAACTTGTATCTTCATGTAATCTTGGTTACTTCCATTTTTGTTTGATGAAGAACCAAGAACAAGAATCTAAACTTGTTAGTTTATGGTTCTACACTTAAATGTTATAAGATTTAAAGTTCATAAGCTTTATAATCATACTTGTGTTCATGTTTAGTAGACTTGAAGTTTATTTCCTTAAGATCCAAACTTTGATTTGAATCTTCTCAAGTATGAAACAAACATGAACATAATACTTGTAACTTTAGTTTATTTCTTCATTTTATTTATTTAAAGTTGTGATGTTGCTAATTTGGTCAAGTATTACTAGTTAATCTTTATCTCATATTTCTTGAAACTAAAGTTAAACTTGTAAGTTCAAGAGCATGGAAGTATAACTTTCTAGTTATAACTTCATACACTTATGTTGGATCTAAGTTTCTATAACTTATGGTCTTCCAAATTTGTTTAAAACAAGAGCTTATGAGCTTATATACATTTTACAAGATAAAAATCTAAGTTTCATAACTTATGGTTTTATTAAAGTGAAGATCCAAGTTCTATAACTTAGGATCTAACTTAAGAACACTAGATCTAGACTTTCTAGTCTAGGATCTTCAAAATCTAACTAAGAACTAAGTTCTACAACTTAAGATCTTGTTTATTTAGTTTACTTTCAAGTTTGTAGCTTAATATTACTATTAGAACTCATGTATGTGTCGGATCTAAGATCTTGATGTAACTTTGGTTCATCAAACTACTTACAACCCTTAATTGAGTTGTGCTACATATCTTAGACTTACACTAGTGTTATTATGGTCAAAACTTGGTTAATATGATGCAAACACATCAACGAGTTGTACACTTGAAGCTATAAGCATCAAGGATGAGAACCGTGATGAGCATCAAGCACCAAGAACCCACCGGAGCACCTTACCTACTGTTTTCTGGGTCTGATTAATAACCTAGGCTACTGGAAAAGTTGATTTCCAGCTAGTTCGGTTCGAGTAGATGTTTTTCCATTTAGGCCCCGTCTTAATCCGAGCTACGGTTTAGGATTTATGGCCTTCCGAAAGTCACTACACCATTTTAACGTTGTGCTAAAATTTCTGATCTACTCGCACTTAAACCATCGCCACGGTCAAACGAAGACGTGTTTGGTTCTGGAAATTGGTCAGCCTCTAGGGGACTCATATACGGAGCCATGGCCACTGGTCTCACCTCATTTAAGTTTGTATAGAGGTCGTGGTGACTGAACGAAGTCAGCCTTTATTTCAAACTCTATTCTTGATTGAAACTTACTTTACACTTTTTGATCAATGATGAATGATGATGATACTTAAGACCTAATTTACATACTTTTAAACCTTTATGAACGATTTACTGACTTAGTAACTTTTGACTTAGGTTAAGGACCTTTTGGACAAACTACTTGCTTACTTTCCCGAATCAACTTTACTACTTTTCACTGTGAGTTATAGCATCCCTTTTTTACTTTAACTATTTTGGGACTGAGAATACTTGCGCATTTTACGTTTTACATACTAGGCACGAGTACTTAAACTTATTATATGTGTGGGTTATACAACGGCATAAACTTTCCCCTTAGCTCGGTAACGTTTAGTCATTGGTCTTTGAACTGGTGAACGCGAATCTTAGATATGGATCTATAGGGTTTGACATCCCCACTCAGGCTAGTAGCGCTAGCATTTAACGGGTGTTTAATACTTCGTAAAATTACGCACTCGCCAAGTGTACTTTTAGGGGGTGATATTACGTTAAGTTAGTTACCAAGTGCCCACGGTTGAACATATACTTTTCATACTGTTTTGAAATACTGAAATCTCGTGGCCTACCTTACATTACTGTTATACTTAAACTATAGCTCACCAACATTCGTGTTGACATTTTTAATCATGTTTTCTCAGGTGCTTAGAGGTTTGATGCTTCCGCTGTAGTTGTCTTGCTGTGTAGACTCCCGCTGCTTTTGTTAGAGATGTCTCTGCATGAAACGTTTACCTTGCATTCAAACTATGTTACTTTTTAAACAATGAATTTGTAATGACCTACGGGTCTCGTACTTATGTTAATTGCTTCTATTCATAGAAGCATACTTTTATTTGTAAAACTTATGACGTTGGTTATGACGTCACCCTTTCTTATGAATGCAAACTTATTTTAAAACAGCATATAGTGTTTGACCTTGTAATGATCCTGTTGTTGATGATCCGTACATGTTAATTTTGTACGGGGCATCACAAACTTGCTACATGCTACTGTTTACTTTTACTGCTATGTGAACTTACTGTATGCTAATGTTTATTCTCACTACTGCATGCAACTATCTGCCTTTGATTGCATGTTACTTTTGTTTAATACTGTTAATATTGCCATGCTATGTACTGCTAGGATGCTGTAGTGCCTAATTACGTGCTTGCTATATGTCTTACTGACATGGAAAAGGTTATTTTTCCTTGTTCAGATGTCGGACATACCGCCTATTATCGTCGATTTGGAGAGTAACTCAGATTCATCTACTGTTTAACCTACTATTGTTGCTGATTCACCGCTACCCTCCGACGACTCTGGCGATTCGTCTTCTGGAGATAGTGGACACGCGCTTGACCAGATGGATAACTCAGACGGAGATGAGGATCCAGAGGAGATTCCAGCTCCACCCACCCCAAGGCTTCCTAGGCCACAGCACCATTCTGGTGGTTCTGTGATCCCTGAGGGAAACGGGGACGGTCCTTTCCATAATGAGTGTGGACATTGGGTCAGACGCACCGCTAACGGACGAGTCGTGCCAATTCCACCTGGCAGATATCGACTTATGACCACCAGCCAGGTACATCCACCCTCAGATGATTCAGACGATTCATCATCCGATGACACCAGCAAGGAGGATCCCGAGGAGGATTCTGAGGAGGACTCCGAGGAGGAGCCCGTGCAGCCACCCTCTACCCCGCCGAAGAAGCGGTACTGCTTCGATGGTACTGTTATTCCAGGGGTTAATGGAGGTAAGCAGTTCATGAACGCACGTGGAACGTTGGTTAGGGTCACCGCCCGTAAGCGGGTTGTGCCATATCCTGCTGATCCATTCATGCGTAAGGCCGCTCGTTATGCGCCTTCTAATTCTGGCACCACACCATCTGCACCACCTGCTCCACCAGCATCTACCACCGTCGAGGAGCTGACGAGGGAAGTGCACACCCTCCGTGCTCGGGTAACTGAGCTAGAGGACCAGATGACCCACCTGATGGACATCATTTACCCACCATCACCATAGGGCTATTGTAATAGATTCCACTATGTAGTCCCGTTAGTAGTTTCTTGTTTTATTCATGTATTGTACGAACCTTATGGAGATGTATGTAACTTTCTTATTAATGAATGGAACTTAATGTTGTTTAATTATTGTACGATGTTTATTTAAGTTATCGCATGTTGGCTTTTGTGCTATCTGCTGCTGTTTGCCATGCTTAGTTAACGTGTATTGTGTTGTTTCCATGTTGATTACCTTATAATATAATATTTATATTGAATGTTGGATTTTGACTTAAGTCGAAACTGCTTGTTTAGAAGATCAATGGCAAACGGAAGAGTTCCAAGGGAAACGGCCACAACGGCACATATTGAGGAGATGATAGCTTCTCGAGTAGCCGCAGCTATGGCAGATATCAACCCCCAAGCTCCACCAGCTAACCAAAATATTCATAACGGGTGCACTTATAAGGTATTTCAGAGCTGCAAGTCCCACAATTTCAGTGGTACTGAAGGGCCAGTTGGGCTGACTAGATGGTTTGAAAAGTTGGAAGCTGTTTTCCGCGTGAGTAACTGCTCCGAAGTGAACAAAACTAAGTACGTCTCCTGCATGCTGTCGGATGGCGCTTTAACTTGGTGGAACACACTCACCCAAGCTCGGGGAATTAACGAGGCTTATGCTACACCATGGGAGGAGTTTAAGTAGGCTATGATCGAGGAGTACTGCCCCGGAATCGAAATTCAGAAGATGGAAGCGGAGTTTTAGGAACTGAAAGTTGTAGGGACCGATCTTGATGGCTATAACCGAAGGTACTTGGACTTAGCTTTGATGTGCCCCACGATGGTTACTCCCGAATTTAAGCGAATGGAACGGTATTTATGGGGACTTCCCAAGACCATTCAGGGAAATGTCACCTCTTCGAAACCAGCAGATGTCCCAGAAGCTATGCGCATGGCGCACACCCTGTTGAATCAAATTACCCAACAAGAGCCAGAAAAGGGGAAATCAGAGTTGGGAGCTAGTAATGGGAAACGTAAGTGGGACGGAAATAAGGGAAACGTCTTTGAGCAAAACCTAGCTAAGAGGTATGAGAATTTCAAGGGAAACAACGACTGGAGGAACCCTAACCCGAACCCTAGCTCGAACCCTAACTACAAAGGTAGCATTTCGCAGTGCAAGAGATGCTACAAGCATCATACTGGGTACTGCAACGTGGTATGTGAAAAGTGTAAGCGGACTGGACATATCAGTAAGGATTGCAAGAACAACACCTCAGCTGTGAGAACAACTCCGAATGGGCCAAAGAAATGCTTTGAATGCGGCCAGCAAGGTCACTTTAAGAATGAATGTCCGAACAAGAAGAAGGATGGCGGGCCAGCACCTGGAAGAGTCTTCAACATGAATGCCATGGATGCCCGTGAGGATCTTGACTTGGTCACATGTACATTCACTATTAATAAACTATTAGCTTCTGTCTTGTTTGATACTGGTGCCGATAGGAGTTATGTAGGTAGACACTTTTGCTCTAAGATAGATTGGTCGTTAGTACCTTTGAAGGAGAGTATGCTTGTTGAAGTAGCCAATGGGAAACTTGAGAAAGTTGACCAAATTAGCCGAGGAGGTATTATAAACTTAGCTGGAGTGGAATTTGCGATAGATTTGATACCCATTAAGTTGGGAAGCTTTGATGTGATAATTGGCATGGACTGGTTGTCCAAAGTACAAGCAGAAGTCATCTGTGGAGAAAAGATTATTCGTATACCACGCGAAGACGGTGTGCCATTAATTGTATACGGGGAGAGATGTAGCCCAAAGTTGAACCTTATTAGCTGCATGAAGGCACAAAAGATTATGAAAAAGGGGCGTTTTGCTGTTCCGGCACACGTAAAGAAGTTAGAAACGGAGGAGAAAAGCGTAGATGATGTACGAATAGTGAACGAATTTCCCGACGTCTTTCCAGAAGAATTTCCAGGATTACCCCCACCGAGATCAGTAGAGTTTCAGATTGATCTAGTACCAGGAGCCGCACCTGTAGCTCGCGCACCTTATCGACTCGCACCTTTCGAAATGCAAGAGTTACAGAGTCAACTACAAGAACTGCTAGACCGTGGATTCATTCAACCAAGCTCTTCACCTTGGGGCGCACCTATTTTGTTTGTAAAGAAGAAGGACGGATCTTTCCGCATGTGTATTGATTACCGCAAACTCAACAAGTTGACAATTAAGATTCGATATCCCCTTCCCAGAATTGATGACCTATTTGATCAGCTGCAAGGATCCAGCATTTACTCTAAGATTGATTTGCGATCCGGTTATCACCAGTTGAGGGTGAAGGAGAGCGATATGCTTAAGACTGCATTCTAAACTCGTTATGGTCATTATGAGTTTCTTGTGATGCCATTCAGTTTAACTAACGTTTTTGTTGTGTTTATGGACCTCATGAATCGTGTATGCAAGCCGTACCTAGACAAATTCGTTATCGTCTTCATAGATGATATCCTAATCTACTCTAAAAGTGAAGAAGAACACAAACAACATCTCCGACTCATGCTTGAGCTCTTAAGACAAGAGCAACTCTATGCCAAATTCTCCAAGTGTGAATTTTGGTTGAAGGAAGTTCAATTTCTTGGCCATGTCGTAAGTGCGCAAAGATCGAAGCCATCAGCAAGTGGGAAACTCCCACTACTTCTACTCATATCCGCCAATTTTTAGGTCTCACCGGTTACTATCGAAGGTTCATTGAAGGTTTCTCTCTGATTGCACGTCCATTAACCGCATTGACTCACAAAGGGAAGAAGTTCGTTTGGGCAACCGAACAAGAGTCGGCATTCCAAACCCTGAAGCAGAAGTTAACCTCCGCACCTATCTTATCACTTCCCAAAGGCAGTGACGACTTCGTTGTGTACTGCGACGCCTTAAAACATGGTTTTGCTTGTGTATTGATGCAACGAATGAAAGTTATTGCTTATGCCTCTCGTCAACTTAAGATTCACGAGCGAAATTACACAACACACGATCTCGAACTTAGAGCTGTCATCTTTGCTCTCAAACTATGGAGACACTATCTTTATGGAACCAAGAGTACTATGTTCACCAACCACAAGAGCCTCCAACACATTTTTTATCAGAAGCAACTGAACATGAGACAGCGACGGTGGATCGAGATGATGAACGACTATGATTGTGAACTTCGTTACCATCATGGCAAGGCAAATGTTGTAGCCGATGCTTTGTGCCGAAAGGAAAGAATGGTGCCTCTTCATGTCCGAGCCTTGAACATCACCATCCATTCGAATCTTAATAGCCAAATCCGAGTGCCCAAGATGAGGCTCTCAAAGAGGAGAATATTTCTCATGAACATTTGAACATTCTCGTTTCTCAATTTGAAGTTAAAGAGATCGGACTCCGATATTTCGCCGGAAGAATTTGGGTACCTAGTTATGGGAATTTACGAAGCCTCTTTCTAGACGAAGCCCACAAGTCAAGATATTCGATTCATCCAGGAGCCGGTAAGATGTACCACGATCTCAAGGAATAGTATTGGTGGCCAAATCTTAAGAAGGATGTTGCTACTTACGTTGGGAAGTGTTTGACTTGTTCAAAGGTTAAGGTCGAACATCAAAGGCCATCCGGGTTACTTCAGCAACCTGAAATCCCGCAATGGAAGTGGGAAAGGATAACAATGGACTTCATTACGAAACTACCAAAGACGGTGGGCGGATACGATACCATCTGGGTTATTATTGACCGTCTTACCAAATCTGCTCACTTCCTAGCCATGAAAGAAACTGATACGATGGAAAAAATCGCTCAACTATACATAAAGGAAATTGTATCTCGCCATGGTATGCCTTTATTGATTATTTCAGATCGAGATGCCCGTTGCCTCTAGATTTTGGCGTTCCTTACAAGAAGCTTTGGTAACACATCTCGACATGAGTACCACATATCACCGGCAAACCGACGGACAAAGCGAACATACGATTCAAAATTTGGAGGACATGTTGCGTGCATGTGTTATTGATTTTGGAAAAGCTTGGGAGAAGCATTTACCGCTAGCCAAATTTTCTTACAACAACAGCTATCATTCGAGTATTAATGCCGCACCTTTCGAAGCGTTATTGAGACGACCCGTCCTAATCCATAAGGACGAATACAATAACATATGATTACATTGCGAGGTATTTTACCTCTATATGATACATTTTACAAACATTGCATTCTTTTTAAAAGACAAACTTTCATTACATCGAAAGTTGATAGGTATGCATACCATTTCATAATATCCAACTATAAATGACCTAATCTGTCATTTGCTTAATCATAAACTTTAATGAACTCAACGACTTGAATGCAACATCCTTTGAAATATGCCATGAATGACTCCAAGTAATATCTTTAAAATGAGCAAATGCACAACGGAAGATTTCTTTCAATCCTGAGAATAAACATGCTTTAAAGTGTCAACCAAAAGGTTGGTGAGTTCATTAGTTTATCGTAATCAATCATTTTCATAATTTTAATAGACCACAAGATTTTTATTTCCATTTCTCATTAACATCAACTCATATCAGGCATTTCGCACTGTATAGAGATAAAAATCATTCATATGGTGAACACCTGGTAACCGACCTTAACAAGATGCATATAGAATTTCCCCATCATTCCGGGACTCCCTTCGAACATGATAAATTCGAAGTACTAAAGCATCCGGTACTTTGGATGGGGCTTTTTGGGCCCAATAGATCTATCTTTAGGATTCACGTCAATTAGGGTGTCTGTTCCCTAATTCTTAGATTACCAGACTAAAAAGGGGCATATTCGGTTTAATAATCCAGCCATAGAATGTAGTTTCAATTACTTGTATCTATTTCGTCAAACATTTATAAAAACAGCGCATGTATTCTCAGTCCCAAAAATATATATTGCAAAAGTATTTAAAAAGGGAGCAAATGAAACTCATAATACTGTATTTCGTAGTATAAATACATATGACGGCATTGAACAAATGCAAGGTTGGCCTCGGATTCACGAACCTATATTAATTATATATATTTATATGTTGGTCAATAACTTTCTAACAATTTAAGTCAGGTCATAGTGTATCACAATCCTAATGCTCGAAATTATCATGCAAAAGTCAACAAAAGTCAATTTGACCCAAAAATGACTTCCAAAATCTATACATGATTATTATATAACTTAAATATAGTCATTTTATATGTTTAAATATATTTATCATATTTTATTAGAGTAACTAATACAAGTCTTATATTAATAAAAATTTTATATTAAAATTTTTATATGATATACTTTTATATATTTCAAGTAATAAAATTTATAAAGTTCACTTAATATCATAAAAATATAGTTATATGTATTATTAATGTAATTATATTATGTGTGATAAAAAAATATCTTTGTATCACATTCTTAAATAATATTGATAATGATAATAAAGTTGTATTATTTTGAAATAGTAATAATAATTATTTTAATAATAAATATAATAATAACAATAACATTTTTTTTACGTTTACTAATGATAATAATAATTGTAATAATAAATAATATTATTATAATCATGTTAATGATAATAATAGTGATAATAGTATTATTGTTATTAATAATACTACTAATATTAATAAAATGATAATTTTTAATAATAATAATACTAAAATATAATAATAATGATATTTAATAATAACAATGATATTTCTATTAAAATCATAATTTTAATAAAAATGATAGCTTTAATATTAATGATACTTTTAATAATAATAACTATAAAAATAATAAAATGATAGTTTTGCTAAAAATATTAATTATTTTAATAATAATAATAATAATATTGATTATTAGATAATAATAATAATGACGATAATAACGACGATAACGATAACGATAACGATAACAATAACGATAACGATAACGATAATGATAATAATAATCATTTTAACAATAATACTTAAAATTATAGATAATTCAATTGACGATATCTTTTAATCCGTTCATCGAAATCATACGCTTTCTAAATGAAAAGTTATTAATTTTTCACCATCTTTCCAACGACATGCATATCATATACCTTATCTCAGTCTCATATGTATCAAATTCGTGATTTATCATAAACTATTTAATGACAAAATTAAGCATACAAGCATGCAATAACATATATACTCGAGCACTAGTCAGGGATACACTATTAATATATAAAAGATAGGATATGAATGCTCACGTATCAATATTGAGATTCAATATTGCAGGAAAGTACGTAGACGCAACGGAGATGATAAACACTAGGTTGACCTCACGAGCTATACCCCCGAACCATACCCATAACCTCCTTAGCTATAACCCATAATTTCCTTAGCTCTATCCCGCTTGAAAAACTCGTTTTGAAATAACTCGCTCAAGACTTCGTCGTAGTATTTTATGTATAATACTAATAATAACGCTACTAGATAATACTAATATTAATAATACTAAGCTTAATATTAATAATCTTAATAATAATAATATTAATAATTTATATATATGTATGTTTATGCGAGTACTGAAATGAAGAATGAATCACTCAAAACCAAAATCGTCCACTTTATAGCACCTTCACCTTACCTACCCCTCATGCGACCGCATGGGGTTGTGAGGGAGGCCTCATGCCATCGCATAAGGTCTGGATCCAGCTCATACACGTTTTAATTCTTCTGCCGACACTTAATTAATATTAATATATAAATAATTATTTATTCTATATAATTAATTATATATTATATTATATTCACATGCAAAGTTAACTTGAAATTTTAGTTCCGATGACTCGTACGCTTACGCTTAACTCATTTCCTGGTTCCGGTTTCTCGAACTCACTTTCGTACGCTTAGAAAACTAGCGTTTTACGTTTCGTGATGTGTACCTTTAACAAAAATATGGACTTAACTTATCAATAACTAAATCATTTGAAATGTAACTTGAATGTTATAGTGTTTTGGTCATTAGCTTTTATAAATCAACGTCTCGTTATATATACATATACACACATATATAATAGTATTATTTTAACTCAAAACGATTTATAACTAAGTTAATATTATATTAATTTTATTACATTGAAAAATATATATACATATATATTTTTATTTCGAAATATAAATTTGAAATATTTATTTAACAATATAATAGATAATTTTTCAAAACTAATTATATTTCAAAGTTCAATATATATAATTTAAAATCGTTTTGAAATTATTATTTAGTAGTACTCTTATCTTTTTGAAACAATAAAAATATATTTACAAATTTATAATACAAGCTTTAATTAATTTCTTTAAAATTTATAAACAAGTTATCTTATAAAGTGTTTTAATAATAAAGTTCTTTTTAAACTGAAAACGTTTTGTACGTTAGAAACTATATATGATAATTTTGTTTTCCAAAACTAAATGTATATAAGAATCATTTTAAAAGGTTAAAATTATGGAATTCGTTATATCCTACAATGTTATAGAAAAGTAAAATTATATGTACTCATAATAGGTTTCAAGTTTTTGAATTACCATTTGTTGATGAAACGTGAGATAAAGTCCAAAGGTTAATTAAACATATAAAATCATCTTAATGTAAAACGTTGATTACTTAACTTGTCAATATCCAACATCTAAGTTATTTATATTTCCAACATTTCACTTTCACCCTAAATAATATGAAAGTTAACTAGTTAACACCTATATAGGAAATCGAACAGGGAACTCCACTAACCCTTTTCTAGTTCCCGTTAATTACACTTTTGTTCTTACTTGTAAATCACTTTACCAATTATTCCGAATGCCGTTAAAAAGAAACGGATTTCTTAAATTGATGTGGACCTCATAACAGAGACCCGAAATCATATCACAATGTATCTAATAATTCAATCATTTGATATTATCTTTTAATCCCATCGATAAATATATTAAACATATATTGAAACAATTATGTTCAAGTAAAGTATTCTACATCTAATACTTTGTTAATATTTTCAATTAATATAACTATATCTTATGTATATACATCTCTATACACATAAATGTTCATGAATCGTCGAGCTCAGTCAAAGGGTAATTGATTATATGAACACAGTTCAAAGTTTTTGAGATTCAACATTACAGACTTTGCATATCGTATCGAAAACATATAAAGATTAAGTTTAAATTTGGTCGGAAATTTTCGGGTTGTCACAGTTATATGGCCGCAAGTGTCATTCTCCTATTTGTTGGGCTGAAGTGGGTGAAAAGAAAATCACCTGACCCGAACTCATTCATGAAACAACTGAGAAGATTGTTCAAATTCAAGCGAGGCTCAAGACGGCCCGTGATCGCCAAAAGAGTTATGCCGACCTTAAACGTAAGGATTTTGAATTCCAAGTGGGTGACCGCGTAATGTTGAAAGTAGCACCTTAGAAAGGTGTAATCCGTTTCGAAAAGCGTGGAAAGTTAAATCCACGATACATTGGTCCTTTTGAAATCTTGGAGCGTATTAGACCCGTTGCTTACCGTTTGGATCTTCTGACACAATTGAGCTCCGTTCATCCTACTTTTCACGTGTCGAATCTGAAGAAATGTCTTGCTGAACCAGAACTTGTCATCCCTCTCGATGAGCTTACGATTGATGACAAACTCTACTTCGTGGAAGAACCTGTTGAAATTATGGACCGTGAGGTCAAAACCTTGAAACGCAACAAGATTCCGATCGTCCGGGTCCGATGAAATGCAAAACGAGGACCTGAGTTTACTTGGGAACGAGAGGATCAAATGATGCAGAAGTATCCTCACCTTTTCCCGACTCCACCATCTACCTCAGCTTAAATTTCGGGACGAAATTTTCTTTAACAGGTGGGTAATGTAACGACCCGACTTTTTCGACTTTTAATTATATTTATTACTTTCACGAAACTGTGTATTTGTGCGTACTAATTTAGATTTTATTCTGGGATCATTAATTATGTTAATTACTTTCGTTAATGCCTTACAACGTGTTTTTAAGTACTTAGTTGCTTAACATGATCCTTGAATGCATTTACGACCGATAGTGTCACTTATTGTTTAAAACGAGCTACGTACTTGGTATACGTTAAACTTTTGTCATAATTGGAATATTATGACTGCGTAAACATAATTTTTATTTATTTATGACAATTACTTGGCTTTATGGTTCCTTAATCATGCTTAGTGCTTACTAATGCTTACTAGTTACCTTAATGGACTTAGCACCTTAATGGACTTCCATGGCCCAACCTACTCAACTTAGTGGACCACTTAATGGGTTAATTAGCCCATGTAATCATAATTAAGTCCATGTAAGTAATGAGACAAGTATCATGCATGCTTATGTACTAAGGCTTGCATTATGTCTCAAACCACCTAACATGTCAACATCACCTAGTACCACCACGGACCACACCAAGCCACACCACATGAGGCCAAGATGGTCCCCCCATCCCCTCCCCAACCGTCGGCACCCACCACCCCATCACCACCACTTTATTTTTAAAAAAAAACTCTCATTTCTCTCATTTCCATTTCATTCAAACACACACACTTCTCTCTACTTTCTCACTCTAAAATTATCTCTCAAATACTTGAAGAACTTCTAAGTTCTTAACTTCTTTTTTTCTTTCTTTTCTTACTTTAATTCATGAATCATCATCATCATGAACAAAGATTCAAGTTTTGTAACTTGAATCTTCATTACTCTTGTAAGATTCAACTTTGGTTTGAAGAATCTTCAAGAACATGAAGGATTCAAGGTTTTTAGCTTTGAATCTTCATAATCTTGTTAGATCTAAGTTTATTAACTTAAGATCTCTTTATTTATGTTTAAAGATCAAAACCTATGTTTATGATCTTCATGTAACTTGTAGATCCAACACTTTACTTTATGGATCTTCAAGAAAGTTTGAAATACAAGCTTACTAGCTTGATGTTTCTACAAAAAGTTAGTTAAAGATCCAATTTTACTAACTTATGATCTTCTTTAATTTGTTGTACTTTAGCTTTGTGACTTGTGTTTTCTTGAAACAAAAGATACAAGCTTACTAGCTTGAGATCTCATAAGTGTTATTAGGAATCCAAGCTCTTTAGCTTAGGGTTTCATTTTTGTGTTTGATCTAAGTTGTGTAACTTATGGTCTTCTACTTTATTTAAACAAAAGTTCATTAGCTTGTGTTCATATTACTTTACAAGATCTAAGTTTCATAACTTATGGTTGTGTAAAAGTTGAAAGTCTAAGTGTTATGACTTAGGGTTTCACCAAGAACATGAGATCTAGACTTTTTAGTATAAGGTCTTTAATATTTAGCTAAGATCTAAGTTCTATAGCTTAAGGTCTTGCTTATTTAGTTTGATTCATAGTTTATAGCTTAATAGAAATACTTGTGTTAAAACTAAGAAATTGATGTAACTTTGGTTCGTCACCTTGCTCAAACTCTCACATGAGTTGTGTTTTATTTCTTAGTCTTAACTTTGTGTGTTGATGGTTAAATCTTAGTTAAAGTGATGCTAAAACATCAAGATTTGTACACTTGAGGCTTATACGCATCAAGGATGAAAACCGCGATGAGCATGAAACACCAAGAAACCCACCAGAGCACTTTCTTTCTGTTTTTCAAGGTCTTATCAGTCCCCTGAGCTTCTGGAAAATTTTATTTCCAGATAGTTCGGTTTGAGTAGATAACTTTTTGTTTAGACCTCGCCTAAATCCAATATACGGTTTAGGATTTATAGCCTTCCGAAAGCCACTACGCCCTTGTAACGTTGTGCTGAAATTTCTGACCTACTCGCACTTAAACCGTCGTCACTGTCAAACGAATACGAGTTAGGTTCTGAAAATTGGTCAGCAGTTAGAGGACTCACATACGGAGTCTTAGCCACTGGTCTCACATCATTTCAGTTTATATAGAGGTCGTAGCAGCTGAACGAAGTCAGCATTTGTTTCGATCTCTATTCTTGATTGAAAACTTACTTTATTTTTTACGTACGATGATGATGATGATGATACTTAAGACTTAACTTATGTACTTTTAAACCTTTTAGGACGATTTACTGACTTAGTAACCTTTGACTTAGGTTGACGACCTTTCGGACCGACTTACTCGCTTACTTATTCATACAGATTTTACTGCAGTTTCACTGTGAGTTATAGCTTCCCTTTTTACCTTACTATATTTGAGACTGAGAATACATGTGCTTTTTATGTTTTACTTACTAGGCACGAGTACTTAAACTTTATATATGTGTGGGTGATATAACGGCATAAATTTTCCCCTTAGCTCGGTAACATTTAGTCATTGGTTTATGAACCGGTGAACGCGAATCTTAGATATGGATCCATAGGGTTTGACATCCCCACTCGGGCTAGTTGTGCTAGCATTTAACGGGTGTTTAATACTTCGTAAACTTACGCACTCGCCAAGTGTACTTTTAGGGGGTGATATTTACGTTAATTTAGTTACCAAGTGCCCACGGTTAAGCATATACTTTACATACTGTTTTGAATACGAAATCTCGTGGCCTACATTACATTACTGTTACAATTAAACTATAGCTCACCAACATTCGTGTTGACTTTTAAGCATGTTATTTCTCAGGTGCTTAGACGTTTGTCACTTCCGCTGTACTAGACTCTCGGTGTTAGATTTCCGCTGCTTATTTAGAGATGTCTCAAACATGGAACTTTTTACTTTGCATTTAAAACTTATGTTACATTTGAACCATGGCTTTGTAATGACCTTCGTGTCACGTACTTGTGTTAACGCTTTCTATTCGTAGAAGCATGCTATCGTTTGTAAAACGCTATCTTTTTATGAATACAAACTTGTTTTATAACAGCATATAGTGTTGTAACCTTGTAATGGACCTGTTGTTGATGATCTGTATACGTTAATTTTGTACGGGGCATCACAGATGTGGTTCCTGAAACTGAGGTTCCTAACATAGAGGAACCTGACAAAGAAACTGAGGAGTGAATGCTATAGAACTTCTTGTATATTTTTGTGTTCATTTGCGTAATACTGTTAGTTGCTTGCATGTTAATTTCTGTTTGCATGATAGTTAGTTTATTTCTGAATGTGTTGCATGCTAGCTTATATTACGTTTATTTTCTTTTGCTTTTGTATAGAGAAAACAGAAAAACCATAAAAATCCGGAAAACCAGAAAATCAAAATAAAAATTGAAAAATAGAAAATTCGTAAAAATCTGAAAAACTTGAAAAGGAGTTGCTTATTGTATCTGTGGGAAAGTGATTGCAATAATGAACTAACTTGTTATTGATGTAAATAAGTAGTACAGGATGATTGATAACGTATTACTAGACTTTACTGGCCTAATTCTAGATAGAGGTGATCACACTAAGAACCTGTAAATATCATGATGAGGAAATCATGGAAAGGTTTACAGCGGTTGAGGGTAGTCACCTAATTATCACTGAATATGTACTGAGAAATGATTGTTCAGAAACTCAACAGACGGTTGAGGTCTCCCCAACTACGATTTATACCTGGTAGAGAAGGATAATTTTGTATGTCCCCGAGGTGAGCATACTTTGTTTACAGTGCATACTTGTTTCTATTTAATCTTAATGCTTGGACCGAAAGTCAACATCATATATGTCAGGTATTCAAAGGAAGGTGTCTCTCCATAAACGGGTTTAGAAATGCAATCTTGTATTACATATATTGAATGATTTGAATACGCAACATTATTGGGTAACAGATTTCAAGATCAGGAGATTGTTTTTCTGTAAAGACACGACTAAAGTCAAAGGCAGTGGTGCATCATCATGTCATATGTAATTTTGAAGTTTCATTTATCTGTATTCTGAATTTATGTTTTGTATTATAGTTTTGGGAAAAGTGCAATGTGATAACCAATCCAAATCCCTTTGAACGAATACATCGTTCATCGATTTCACAGTGAGGTAGTGACCTCTACATGATACGTTATGTAAACATTGCATTCTTTTGAAAAGACACACCATAAGTGAATATCAAATTCCAAGGTTTTTAACATCTGATGATTTCTATATATAGAAAATCACTGTAAATAATAGTTTACAATACTACATCTGTTGACAATGCAGTCAAAATAAGATACATGGTGATGATTTTGTGAATGCAACGTTTTCTCGAATTAAGCATGTATGACTTCATGCACATAGCTTGTATATCATATAAGCAAACAGCAGAAGACTTCTAGGAACCTGAGAATAAACATGCTTAAAAGTGTCAACACAAAGGTTGGTGAGTTCATAGTTTTAATGTTGCGCATAATCCGTATATAAAGGTGGATCACAAGATTTTAGTTGTTTCATCCAAAAACGTTTATCAAAATATTTTACGAAATTGAGCACCCTGGTAACTAAGCTTTAACGTTATAATAAGTACCCCTGTTTTAACATACATGCAACCAACATGTACAATACACGCAATCCAACGTGTACTAAACTCAAATAGCATACGTCTGTTCTATAGTTCAGGCTAGGGTTTCTATACCTGGAACAGACGGGGATGTCAAGCCCTATGGATCCATATACAACTATTCGCGCCAACCAGTTCTTATAATCGCAGTTACTAGTTACCAAAGCTAAGGGATTTTCGGTTCAAACTCGGTGTAGAATTTAGTATGTACTTGTATCCATTGCGTTTAAAATAAAGTGCATGTATTCTCAGCCCAAAAATATATATTGCAAAAGCAATTAAAAAGGGAGCAAATAAAACTCACTATACTGTATTTCGTAGCAATTATGCATATGACGGCACTTAATAAGTGCAGGGTTAGCCTCGGATTCATGAACCTATATTAGTATATGTTAATCAATAACTGTCTAACAAGCTAGGTTAGGTCATAGTATATCACAATCCTAATGCTCGAGACCAACATGCAAAAGTTAACAAAAGTCATCTCAAAAGTTAATCTGACCCAATATGATCTTTAAATCTATACATGTTTATTATATTAACATAGTATAAGTCTTGATAATTGAACGAATTTATAATTTATCAAACTCAAAATATTATTTATTCCAGGAGCTATATTATATTTGAATTATCATGGCAATCGAAAATATTTTATTA
Organism: Rutidosis leptorrhynchoides; assembly: GCF_046630445.1. NCBI lineage: Eukaryota > Viridiplantae > Streptophyta > Magnoliopsida > Asterales > Asteraceae > Rutidosis > Rutidosis leptorrhynchoides. The sequence goes on along the minus strand of NC_092336.1, from coordinate 518,105,465 downwards.
TTTCACATAGTTTTTCAATACTTGTAAAATCGGATTATAGTGTTTATAAAGTTTTAAAACATGATAAGACAGTCAACTTTGACAATTGTTCAACAAAACAAGACGTGCCTTATATAGAAATTCATTTACTCGATTAGTAATATCTAAAAATCCAATTTATCAATATCACAGATAAGTTGTTTAAATATTAATTTACAGTTTCAAACACAATTTTAATTAACGTCAAACATAATTCAGTTGACCATATCTTTTAATCCGTTCATCGAAATCACGCGATTTCTAAATGAAAAGTAATTAATTTTTCGATAGATTTCCAACGACATGCATATCATATACTTTATATCAGTAGCATATGTATCAAATTCGTGATTCATCATAAACTATCTAATGAAAAAAAATTAAAGCATACAAGCATGCATAAACATATATACTCGAGCACTAGACATGGATACACTATTAATATATAAAAGTTAAGATATGTATGCTCACGTATCAATATTGTGATTCAATATTGCAGGAAAGTACGTAGACGCAACGGAAATGATAAATGCTAGGTTTGACTTGCGAACAATACCCACGAACATTACCCATAAACTCTATAGCTATAACCCATAATTTCCTTAGCTTGACTTATTTGAAAACTCGGTTTGAAATCATTTGAGCAGAACTTCGTCGTAGTATTTTATGTATAATACTTACTAATAATAATACTCCTAATAATAATAATAATAATACTAGTACTAATAATATTAAGATTTATAATAATAATTATAATAACAATTAAAATTATTTACGGAGCATTTCATTGTTAGTATGCATGTGTTTAAGTTTGAGAACCAAATATATATAACAATCGAATTCAACTTACGTAAATCAATTTGCTACCTAATTCTTGTTTTGTTCTGTCACGAGTTCCTCTAAAAACCAAAAACATGACACTTATTTGTTTTAGTGTGCCGACACTCACCTTTGTATTTATTTAATACTTCAGGGATATTTTATGTAACTTATAATTAATAATTTCTATCATGTCGCTTTCATGTGAATAGTAAATTAATTAATTTCGTTTCATTTACTATTCATATGAATAGTAGATGAATTAATTTCGATTCAACTATTTAAGTTACATTGTTGTACGTTGTGCTTTACAGCTTGTACATCTTTGATTTAATTGCGTTTCTTCTTATAAATTAAAAAATTTACATCATAAAAATAAAACGATCATATACGTAAAAAAAATTAATTTGAAATTGCATCATTCAATAGTAAATTTGTATCGTTTAGTATATAAATATTATTCGCATGTATATATATATATATTTATAATATAAAGCTTTACTTAAATTCTCCTAATTCTATATAATCAATTTACCTTTATAAATAACAGATTACAATAACTCAGTTTTTGAAATCGTTTTTATACGATTGAAAAATAGATCAGTCGAATATTATGAAATCCAGTTATCCACTGACTTTTGTCTAACCTTCATCAATTGACACATTTGTTCTTACTTGTAAATCACTTTACCATTTTTCGAATATTGTTAAAATGGAAAGGTTTCTCAAATCAACGTGGACCTCACAGAGACTCGTAATCATATCACAATATATCTGGTAATTCAATCATTTGATATTATCTTTTAATTCCTTCGATAAATATGTTAAACATATATTGAAACAAATACGTTCATGTAAAGTATTATACATTTAATACTTTGTTAACGTTTTCAATTACTATAACAATATATTGTATATACATATAAATGTTCGCGAATCGTCGAGCATAGTCAAAAGGGTAATTGAATATATGAACATAGTGAAGCGACCCGTCCTAATCCATCCGGACAAAGTCCACATCGATTATAAATGATTCACAATAGTTGATTACATCGCGAGGTACTTGACCTCTATATGATACATTTTACAAACATTACATTCGTTTTTAAAAGACAAACTTTCATTTTATCGAAAGTTGATGGCATGCATACCATTTCATACTATATCCAACTATAATTGACTTAATAATAATCTTGATGAACTCAACGACTCGAATGCAACGTCTTTTGAAATATGTCATGAATGACTCCAAGTAATATCTCTAAAAGAACAAATGCACAGCGAAAGATTTCTTTCATACCTGAGAATAAACATGCTTTAAAGTATCAACCAAAAGGTTGGTGAGTTCATTAGTTTAACATAAATAATCATTATCATCATTTTTAATAGACCACGAGATTTTCATTTTCAGTTCTCATAAATATACGTCCCATACATAGAGACAAAAATATCATTCATATGGATTGAACACCTGGTAACCGACATTAACAAGATGCATATAAGAATATCCCCTATCATTCCGGGAAATCCTTCAGACATGATAAAAATGAATTCAAAGTACTAAAGCATCCGGTACTTTGGATGGGGTTCGTTAGGCCCAATAGATCTATCTTTAGGATTCGCGTCAATTAGTAGATCGGTTTACTAATTCTTAGGCTACCAAGTAAAAGGGGCATATTCGACTTCGATCATTCAACCATATAATGTAATTTCAATTACTTGTGTCTATTTCGTAAAACATTTATAAAAATTTGTGCATGTATTCTCAGCCCAAAAATATAAAGGGTAAAAAGGCAAATGAAACTCACATATTGTATTTTGTAGTAAAAATACATATGACGACAATGAACAAGTGTAGGGTTGGCCTCGAATTCACGAACCTATATCATTTATGTATATATTAACACACATAATTGTAATCAAATAAATTCATATATATTATATCTTAAATTAAATATCTTTTATTTTTAATTTGTTCATATTTAAAATTGTTAATGCTTATATAGTTTAATATTATATTTAAAATCAATAATTTGTTATATGTAAATTTTTATGTAAATAATATATATATCATTATATGTAAGATTATGGTAGTTAAAATATATATACATTTATATAGAAAATATTTATTTGTTATAATAATAATATTGTTAATGTAAAAGTAGTAATCATAACAATAATAATAATAATAATAATAATAATATTAATAATATTAATAATAATAATAATAATAATAATAATAATAATAATAATAATAATAATAATAATAATAATAATAATAATAATAATAATAATAAAAATAAAAGAAATAGACTACCTTAGAGACTCCTCTTTAAAAAAAATGCAACAATTGGGACTCGAACCGGAGACCTCTCGGTACCCGCTAACACTCTTAACTAACACGCCATTCTTACTTTTCTGTTTAATACGTAAACCAAATTTATTTAACCAATACTCGTGAACTATCATCTTCTTCTCCCCAATCTAATCGATTCAAACAAAACACAAAATCAACCAAACACAATTTAAATACATCGGGACAAATCAATATCAATCTCACAGGTTTATATTTATTGAAAACGAAAGAAAGAAAGAACAGAAAAAAATTAAATAAATAAATAAAAAATTTGCTGTGTTCGTCGAGCATATGTATATAACAGAAAAATTGACTTTCGATTTTTATGGCTTTATAGCAAAAATGTTTAACACGAAATAGTTTTCAATTCATACTTAGAAACTATATGCATCATCAATTAATCCAAAATCTTGAAAACAAATTCGAATTCTTCAAAGAACAACTCGTTTTGACTTTTTCTTTATAATGTTTAACTTCGAAATTCAAAGTAAATAGAAAGAATTGGAGGTTGTAAACTTACAGATAGATCAAACGAATGATTCCTAACACAATTGCATATTTAGATTTTGACATGTGATCCTGGATTTAATTTTTCGATTAAATGTGCCGTACAGAGGTCTAACCTCATTTTCTCAATCTCTGATGTTTATTTTTATTTTTTATAATAGAAGTAGAAATCTTGTTAAGACTTTAATGTATGATTAACACAATGACAAGAGTTGTTAGAATTCTGTTTATTTTCTTGGATTGATTTGGTAGTGGGTTCACGAGAAGGACAAAAGTAGGAAGAGATGAAATAAATAAAAGATGATATAATTACGCGTAATAAATCTGTTTATATATATTATGTTTATTAATTCATAAATATATTAAATATAAGGATATGTTAATATTAATAATACTTATTAATTTTATTACTAATAATATGAATACTAATAATATTAGCAATATAAACAATAATAATATTAATGATAACTAAAATTAAAGAAAATTTTAATTTTCATTCTAATTCTAATCATATTAATAATGTTATTAGTAATGATAACAATACTATTAGTTATAATAATATTAGTATAACAAATTTAATATATCCTATTTCATATATATATATATATATATATATATATATATATATATATATATATATATATATATATATATATATATATATATATATATATATATATATATATATATATATATATATATATATATATATATATATATATATATATATATATATATAACATGGATCGTTTTCATTTTTAAAATTTAACTAGATATAGTTCATTTATGTACTAGCGTTTACTTTAACTTCTTAAATGTTCTAGTTAACTTATTTAAATTAGAATCAACAAACTGAAGTTAATATCGTTTACTTAATTAATTTGAAATCATATGTATATATATATATATCCAATACTCATAACCATGTTTTAATGCACGTTGCGTGTTATTTATATATACAATTTATGTTTTAAATATTAATTAGATAACTAATTATATATATTAAATAATTAAACTCAAAATATAACTTTACACCTTTAATATTTTGATAACGCTGACAAATTATGTTTGAAACCATTTATATCCTATATGCTCTATCTCTTTAAAGTAACAAGTTTTTAATTATTTAAAATTAACTTTTATAATAACTAATTTACATAATAGTTCATTGATGTATTTAATATAATTATATATGCATTTCTGTTTACAATTAAAGGTTCGTGAATCGTCGGGAATGGTCGAAGGTCAATTAAATATGTGAAACAGTTCAAACTTTTTGAGACTTTAACATTACAGACTTCGCTTATCATGTCGAGCTTATATAAAGATTAAGTTTAAATTTAGTCGGAAATTCCCGGGTCGTCACAGTACCTACCCGTTAAAGAAATTTCGTCCCGAAATTTGAGTGAGGTGGTCATGGCTAACAATAGAAATGTTTTCATGACGAATATGAGTTGATAAATAGAATTTTATCACAGGGTGTAACCTGGATAGAATAATTCGATTATTCGAAGCGTACGATTGAAGCTGTCACGAAAGAATAAATGATGGAATAGAGATTCGTCTTAGCTTTTGACATAACCAGGGTTAAATTTAGAAAATAAGGTGCGTCTTAGCTTTTAACGTTGTTGAATTTTGGAATTCAAGGGATTTAAAGAAAATCTTGGAAATCTAAAAGATTTGATTCTTCGGTGAATAAGGAAATTAAGATCTCTATAATTAAATACGGTGATCTGTCTTGATTACTCTGCCTGATATTTCCATTATAAATTAAACTCTTCGGTTCCATTATTCTCACCATTCCTATACTTTCTTTCTTAGTTCATACATTCAAAAGATTGTGAAAATGCTTAATATATTTCTAATCCTTGATATTTTTCTAATTATCATTTCTGTCATCCTTCTTTTCAATCTTCCATCAAAAAAATCTGTTCACTTTTACTATTACCTTGGGGTGATACTATTCTTAATTCTACCATGCCTTTATATTGTTATTCGTATTTATATTCAAGGTTTGTAATTTATGTGTTGTTATCGGGCTTTATATTCTCCCTTATATTTCGAAGCCCTATGCTTTTTTTTTCTCTTCCCGACTTCAAGTCAAGCGAATAATGGTCCAGAATTCGTAGGTATGAAGTGTCGATTGATCATAATGTTCTAATCTGGAAGGAACATAATAGCATTTTTTTATTTGGTAAATTGCCGAAATTTCAGAAGATAGAACTATCAAGAATATATTTTCTTGATATGTTCGGAGGTTAAGTTAGAATGGAAGAGTTATGTAACATGGCACACGATGACGGTAGGGTCTGTGAATCATCACATTCCATTAGAAACTCAGCCTGACTTACTGTAATATAATCACGTTGATCAAGTGTCATTATGTTATACTAACTCATGCATTAGTTCCCAACATTACTTCAATAACATTTGTATTTTAAGCTCGAAAGTTTACAGAATATAGAAAATAACAGTTTCTATATGATGTAACACTGATAGCACGAAGAGATTAATGATTTTAGATAAGAATAGTTATGAAAACATCTTCAGAAATATGGAGGATATTTATAATGAAAGATACGATGATATCTTGGAATTTCTAATATCGAAGGATGGTGAAGAAAATTTGTTCGCAAGAGTTTGGAGTCAGAAGCAAGGTATTCGCTAAAGATTTCATCAGAAACAGAATCATCAGGATTCTTAATGTACAAGTTTAGTCCTTGTGATTTGTTCAGAGATTCCTTCGTAGTTTGCTCAATCAGTTTTTCAGTTTCAAACTTTTTCTGAGCTTTGCCACATACAATTCTTTATCATCAACTTTTGGCTGTTGAGGTCGTTTACAGTTTTTGTTGCTTCATTCAACTTTTCAAAATGCAGAGTATTAATTCGCAGACTGGGTGCTTTTCAGAATTTCAGAATAAAAGATCATAGTTCTACGAGATAAATGTTATATGGATACATATAACTGTTGATGTGGAAACGCTGCGAGACTCACAATACAGATTTGATGATTCCCGGTAATTGGTATGGCAATTCTTGTTACAAGATCCGGATGAGTACATGATGAGACTTCAATAGATAAATATAGTGTTTTGTCGGAGAGATTTAAACCAAGGAGCGACGAGGTTGCTGGTACATCTGCCGGTAATATGGTGGAATATAATAAAAGGTTCCCCGGTAACAATAAAAGAGCACGCATATATATCAAGGTTATAGTAAGGCTAGTCCGACTGAAAAGTCGAAGTTGACTTGTTGGATCTGTGACAAAATTTGCTACTTTGAAAGGGATTATCAAGTTATTTTAGGTAATAATAACACTAAGGAATTAGCACAGCTACGTGTTAAATGTTTACTCAGGTAAAGAGTGTTTTCAGGTGCATAACTATATGCATCAATCTTTTCTTCCGTAGATGAAGTGCGTTGGTTCATCCTCTAGATTGAGGTGTTTTCAAGAATCATGAAAGGTTTGAACGCAAATTGTGATTGTCAAGATACAAATGAGGTTTAAGATGAAATCAAGTGGCAAACTTGAGGAATTATTTAGTTTCATATGTTATAATCAGTATTTTAATTCATTTTAATTGTCCAATGTTATTAGTCCACAGTCGATAGTCCACAGTTAACAGTCCAGTAATTCATATATAGTTTAATGTATAATATTCAAATTAATTAATACGTATCGTGACCCGTGTACATGTCTCAGACTCGATCACAACTCAAACTATATATATTATTGTAGAATCAACCTCAACCCTGTATAGCTAACTCCAGCATTACTGCATATATAGTGTCTATGGTTATTCCACATAATATATATAGATGCGTCGATATGATATGTCAAAACCTTGTATATATTTAAAGTGCGTAAAATAAATAACAGGAATTAAATGACAATAAATAAAGTGCGTAAAGTAAATAACAGAAATTAAATGACGATAAATAAAATTGCGATAATTAAATTGCGATAAATAAACTGCGATAAATAAAATGTAATCAGTTAGCTAGGAACAGTTAGCTAGGATTTTGTTAGCATGGTTTCTTAACAAAATTTCTCATAGTTAATTTGTTTGTTTCAAACAAATTTTATTTTGTCAAATGTTTTCTTCATTATGCCACTTGTTGGATTCTGATAAATGAAAATCCAAATATTAAATTGGATGAATATGGTTATTCTGTGGTGAACGGATTTTTATATCGGTGGATGTAAGTAGGATAGTAAATGACTGTTGAATCAGCTTCGAAGAATGTACATTGTAACTTATTAATGTGAAATCTGAATATTCCTCGGGTATTACCTACCCGTTAAAATATTTTCACAATTAACACTTTGTACGAAAGAATTTTTAATTACAATCTTTATGAAAACATATATACATATACATTTTCTTCAGATGTAATCATGGATTCATTGAGTTAATATGATATTAAACTCATTTGGTTTACCGTTAGAACTAGAATACATAATCTCTAAAACATTTAGAGATTACTTAATCGTCATGAAGAATGAAGACAATCGATGTAGAACGTTACGTAGAACGATGATTATACTCGAGGTACAGAATGAGATGTTGAGGCATGGATTGTTGATGGTACTGGTGCTGTTTATTGATGTACTGTTGGTGCCGATGATGTTGCTGAAGTTGGTAAATTTTGCACCATATTCTCCAAATTGATTATTCGAGCGCGAAGCTCGTTGACTTCTTCCATTATTCCGGGATGATTATCGGTCGAAACAAGCGGATGAATAAGATTTAGAATTTGAGATAGTATATAATCATTGAGAGATATCCAGGGAATGAGGGTGAAAATGGTGTTTCAGACAGGTTCGCTGATAAGTGCTTGATGTTAAAGCTAAGGGGTATAAAATACTATTAAATTTTACAAGGAAATACTATTAAATACGATACAATTTTACACAAGATATTTATTTATTTATAGAATGGATATACTTAAACCTTGCTACAACACTTATAGGCAGTGTACCTAATCGTACAGTAATGTAGTTTTTAGTAAGTCCGGTTCGTTCCACAGGGAAAATCTTTAAACAAAGCTTAACGCTATATTAGTTTAAATTTATAAAAATACAAATATATATATAAGTAATATTATTATTATAAAGGGGGGTTTTCACTGTTTAATGACCGGTTTGTCGATTTTAAAACTTTAGTCGCAATTAAAACCAAAATTAAAAATAAATACAAGACTTAATGTAAAGTAAATAACGATAATGAAATTGCGATAAATAAAAGTGCGATAAAATAAACTTGCGATAATTAAAAAGTACGATAATTAAAAGTGCAATTAAATACAATAACAATAAATAAAAGTGCGATAATTAGAAGTACAATTAAATATAAAATATAGGAAATTAAATATGAAATAAAAGAATTATGCTTATTTAAACTTCCGTAATCATGATGTTTGATGTGTTGATTTTAGTTTTATGCCCATGAGTTAATTGTCCTTTGTCCTGGATTATTTAATATGTCCGTCTGGTTTTTGTACATAACAGTCCATCAGTCATAAATATAAAGTGCGAGTGTCCTCGTCAAATTATCCTTATACCCGAAGTTAAATATTCCAACTAATTGGGGACTTAAACTGTAACAAGATTTTAATACTTTGTTTAATAATTACACCAGGATGTCGACTGCGTGTAACCCAAGGTTTTAATACTTTGTTATCAATTATGCCAAGTGTCCTTGTACACAATTTCACCCCTGTTTTAATAATTCTAGTGGTTATTAATCCATTCCCGTATCCGGTTAAATGAACGATTATTCGTACATATAAATACCCTGCCCATCGTATCCGATCGAGTGTATATGGTTATTTATAGGGACGTCCAATTGTAAATCTTTATATTAAAATTAATAAACTATCATTTATTTAAACAAATATAAAGCCCATTAATAGCCCATAGTCTAATTTCCACAAGTGTCGTTCTTTTGTCCAAATCCCAATTATGGTACAAAGCCCAATTACCCAATTTTAGTAATTAGCCCAACATCATGATTACTTCATTTTAAATAAGCATAATAATAACTTAGCTACGAGACATTAATGTAAAAAGGTTGAACATAACTTACAATGATTAAAAATAGCGTAGCGTTACACGGACAGAATTTCGACTTACACCCTTACAACATTCGCTAACATACCCTTATTATTAGAATTAAAATTAAAATTAAAATTAAAATTAAAATATAAATATATATATATATATATATATATATATATATTACGTATATATTGAGAGAGATAGATTATATGATATTAAAACTCGTCGAACTGCGTTGGCTTTTATAGGGAATTGAGTCCAGGGGAACTCCGCGACTCGCGGCATTTTCCTTCTTCAAACTCCGCAACTCGCGGAGTTTGAAATTACAGCTCACCCAGCTTTGGCTCTTTGTTTTCCGACGAATTATAAATATATTATAATATATATATATATATATATATATATATATATATATATATATATATATATATATATATATATATATATATATATATATATATATATATATATATATATATATATATATATATATTAATTTTAAGAATTAATTATATATTATATTATATTTATATACATGGTTAACTTGTAATTTTTAGTCCGTTGCGTCGAGCGTTGAGAGTTGACTCTGGTCCCGGTTCCGGATTTTCGAACGTCCTTGCGTACAATTTAATATCTTGTACTTTGAGTTTTGAATCTTGTACTCTTTTAATTTCGAGACGTTTCTTATCAATAATTGGAACCTCTTTGATTGTACTTTGTACTTTTGAGCTTTTTGGTCGTTTGCGTCTTCAATTCGTCGAGTCTGTCTTTTATCTTCACCTTTTATTATTTAAACGAATATCACTTGTAAATAGAACAATTGCAACTAAAAGCTTGTCTTTCTTGAGGAATAATGCTATGAAATATATGTTCGTTTTTAGCATTATCAAATATTCCCACACTTGAGCGTTGCTTGTCCTCAAGCAATATAGTCTTGAAATACAAGAATCACTTCTTTATTCTTCACACTTTGTACATCAGTGATTTCTTTACGGCGGTATAAACAATGGTAGTAACGATATGGTTTACAGTCCCACATGACTATAAAATTTAGATCCTTTAAGAAAATTGGATCTTTATGAAAACATTTGATCTTTTTGAAAATTCAATTTAGCTTTTACCCTAGATAAGTTTTTCAGAATAACCCTTCACCGGTGTTTGCAAATTCTTTTTGTGGGTTTGGTGGGTTTCATATTTGAAAATTTAGCTCAAAACTTGTGGTTTTGTGTCACCCACTTGCTAACCTTGTATTAGGAACGTAACACGTCCAGTATACTTGCTCCGAATATTACCTTTTGGTAAACTACCGTCCGGTTGTAAAGGAAAGCGTTGAACAAGCAACTATTAAGGCAATGTCCCCTGACATGCTTTTGATTATGGTTTATAACGTGTCGGACGTAATTACTATCCTTGGTAGGAGCAATAGTAAAGATCATCCTATAATTTTTCGGTCTGGCACAAGGTCCTGTCTTTGACTATGCTATGCAACCACCGTTCTTACGGTTGACACCCGATTTAGTTCAGGTGACCTAATGAATTCCAAGTGAATTCCTAGGATTTTACGTTCAATGGTAATGAACGCATTGAAAATAGGTTTTCAGAAAACAAATCGGTTTGTAATTTTGATCAAAATATTTTCTCGTTCAAGCTCGAGTTTAGATATCATCGAATTCCATGAGTTTGAATTCTCAATCTTTAAGGTCAATCTCAAGGATTGAGTAATATCAGGCTTAAAAGCTGATTTTTAATCTTTAAGGAGATTATCCTTTCTGGGGGTCTGATTCATTAGTCTTATCAATCTAATTTGCACGGTGCCCCCCATTGTACGAGATAAATCCTTCTCATGGTTAGGATAAATCTGACCACTTAGCGACCCTGTTTTATACTGAGGTCCTTGGATTTCCTGCTGATTTTAGTGATGACTTTTCTAGGTTTTTCGTCAACCTACAGCTGGTCTGGACGACAACTTCATGACCTAAATCAAGAAGCGCGTGTCTTTTTCGGAAGACTTTACTTCCTTTTAATGATGGAATTGATTCATCGTGTAGATCCATCTTTGTTACAGTAAATCGGGTAAAACAGTTAATTATCGTCCAAAACAAAAGTATTTTCAATTATTTGTACAAAAATATGTGACATATGTTTAAGATAACTTGGTGAATTTTCTCACACTTGGCTTTTATTTTCCTTTTTGTTCTCCTCTATTCCATTCTTAAATGAATTCTAACATTTTGGTTTGTTTCTCAATTTATGTCCTTTCCAAGGTAACAATAATTTCGGTGTTAACACCAAGTTTTATCGTTCATAAATATGTATAATTTTGATTTTAAATTCATTTAGTTGAAAATTTTGAAAAATTTTACTAGAATTGGGTAGTCAGTATATAAGACTAGGGCTGTTCTTTATTATCAGAGAGCACTAGATTCTAATACCACTACTGCTTTACTAGTATTTTTAATGGTAACCAAGTGTATAAAGTAAAAATATTAAAAATCCGAAAGAATTTAACCCCTTCCCACACTTAAGATCTTGCAATGCCCTCATTTACAAGAAATCAGTAACAATTTAAATTATTGAGGGTGATTAGCGTAGAAATGATTAAATTTTACCAAAGTTTCCAAACATATTTGTGTTTGTTTGCTGAATGATAAATGGTGCATATCATTTGTTCATTCCGTCTTGTTGTTATATCACATTTATTTTGCATCTTGTCGTCAAAATTAGTTGCTTTTGCTGAACTTCATGCCAGTCTTTGAAAATGCGTTGTTTTACCCTGTTGTGTACATAAGATAAACTGCAAACATATATACATATTTTTTGAAGTTTAGTATATTACCCCACATTCAAAAATTATTAAAATCTAATAAAAAAATTAGAAAATTATAAAAACTATTACAATATTAACATAAGTATTAAATGTATCAACATTACAAATAATAAAATAAATAAAACTAAGTAGACTAGGGATGATACTGATACCAGTAGGGGTTCCATGCATAACCGTATGTGTTATAGAATGCTTCGGATGGGTTATACGTAGGATACGGTGGTTGGATCTCTATAGACCAGGGAGGAAATGCGGGCGATGGAGTAGGAATATAGTTTCTACCTACATGTTGGCAATGAGCTATGATTTGGTTTTGATGAACTTGCTAATCTTCAAATACTCGATGTCTAGCATTTTCATACTCTTGTGAAGCTATAAACCTTTGCATTTCTGTCATTTCATTTCCCCCTCCCACATTACCTGGCTGTTGGTTTCTCTCAACCTGTGGATGTCTACCATGGTATTGTACTGCGGCGTTATTTCGCCTCTTCAAAACCTTCACACCATGGTATACATTTAAACCTATTGTATCGCGGGGTTCTGGTTCTTCGACTAATAATCCCCCCCCCCCCCCCCCCCCCGACTTATATCCACATTGAGATACTCAGCAATTAATGTAATAAATATACCACCTCCTATTATACTGTGTGGTCTCATCCCCCTAACCATAGTTGATAAATAATAACCCACACAATACGGTATACTTACAGCGCTTTGTGGGTCTCGAATACACATGTGGTAAAACAAATCCTGTTCATTTACCTTTTCCTTATTCTTACCTCGTTGTGTAATCGAATTGGCTAAAAACCTATGAATTACTCTTAATTCAGCTCTATCTATATCCAAATAAGAGTAATTTCCCCCTTTAAATCGGTGATGGCTAGTCATTTGACTCCATACACCATGCGTATCAAAATTTTCATCAATTTTCCTACCGTTCAATATCAACCCTCTACAATCGGCAGATGCTAACTCCTCAGGTGTATATATACGTAAGGCCTGAGCCATGTCTAGTAGAGACATGTGGCGCATCGAACCTCCTAACAAAAATCTAATAAAAGATCGATCGGTTAAACTAGCTACCTGATCATTTATTTCTATACTACACAACAATTATTCACACCATACTTTATATACAGGTCTACGCATGTTGAATAATCGTACCCAATCGTTAAAAGTAGAATTACCATACCTCTGTGTAAGTAATTCCCTAATTGGCCCGGCCAATTCTACAGCTTCTAACGGTTCCCATTCTATTACCCTAGGTACTTCAACAGCTTTAGAATGAAGAGTATGCAAGCCCCTTTGGTATTTTGGATAATCTATCCAAAGTCTGTCAAATCTCAGGTTCGGATGCAAATCTTCCAAGTGCATATCTGAAAATGTCATAACTGGATGAGGTATATCTTGTTTATAATAGCTATCAACATCCTATTGTTCCGCATTCTCAGGAGGAGCATTGCGAGCTTGGGATGAAGATTCACCCCTTTCAGTCTACAAAACACATCAAACACAATTTTTGTGCATCCAAATATGCATTAGTGTCAGCAAAATCATCAATCAAAATAATTACAATGACATGTCCAATTTATATCAAACTTATGCTCATTTTCATATTTTTATCAAATCTACACTTTTTCAAATAAGCATATACGAAAATGATCACCAAGTTCATAAGCATTCAACTCAAATAACATGTCAAAATAATCATTACTAGCAATTAAACAAGTTTCAAATGGCATTATCTCTCAAAAATCAAGTTCATGAATTTTAGACTTGAAAAAGTCCACTTTAATTCTCAAAATCATGTTTAGGCTCAAAGTTTGGATCATTTAATTACCTAAACATGTTACACTACTTAATTTAGCATTAATTCATGACAAAAATTGGCCATAACCTGTTTATATCAAAAAGCCCCAAATTTGCTCAAGAACACAAACCCTAGATTACTCAAAATTTGAAGTTTAAGGCTTCTAATCATATTAAATAGCATCAATCTAGGTTATACAAGCATAATACACAAGCAATTTAAGCATAATTACACTAAAAAGTATTAAAATCGAATTGGGAAAAAAATTGCTCAAGAACACTAATTTTCGGATTAAATGGTGTCTAGGTGTAGAAATTTACCGTTTTTCTTGAGTAATTCCTTGATAGCATCCTTCTCAACATGATTTTAGTAAAAGATTTGATGATTTTCGGTGAAAAAATTCGATTTTGGGAGTAATTTTTCGGTATTTTTCGCAATTTATGTGGGTGTTGTGTGTGGACTGAGCTGATTCCAGCGTTTTTATTTTTTTCTGTAATTTCTGAACTCCGCGAGTCGCGGTGCTTTTTTTTTTTTTTTAAATCTTAACTTATAAAACAAATATAAAATAAATTTAAAATTTTGTTTTCCTTTGTTTTAGGACGAGGTCGTTTCGGATCGATGTCCTAGTCCGTCCTTCGACAAAATTTTAAAATTTGTCTTTTTGTAGCGACTGTTTTAAAATCTAAGATTTTTGGATTTTTTAATATTTTTGGCATACTTTAATTCAATAAGATTAAAAATAATGATAATAAAAGTTCTCGTCCCTCCCTCGGGTAAAGCAATTTCGGTTCAAAGACCTAGTCTTCAACTTACGACGAATTTTAAAAATCATATTTTTAACTTAGCGACATAAAGTAAATTTTTGTTTTTAAATTCACACCAAACTTAAATTTAAAATGCATAAAATTAAAAATTCACACCAAACTTAATTAAAAATTCATATTATAAATTCACACCAAACTTATATTATATTTTTATTTTTATACATACAAACTTATATTAAAAAGATTAATTTTTTAAATATTTACAATTTTAAATATATTGATTTAAAAAGTTTACAATATTATTTTAATTTTTATATATTAATTTTAAAACATGGTAAAAATAAAATTAAAAATCTTTTTGGCTTTTTATCCCACTTTAATCAATCAAATATTATCAAAAACATACGCCCCTCTTTTCGATAAAGTAATTTCGATTCCATGACCTAATTTAACTCATGACGAATTTTTGAAATATTTTGGGTTGATTGATTAAAGATATTTATACCTTAAGAATAAACATTAAATTTCGCAGTGATGTAATAAATTTTTGTATGATATCAACAATTTCGGTCGCCAAACCTAATTTTATTGAATACCAATTTAATACTTTATAGCGAACAAATTAGCGTTTATTATCAAAAGGTTAAAAATGAAAAAATAAAAAAATAAAAACTGTACAGACTTATCTGTGAGATAGTATTCTTAGTGATATGATCTATCTCATTCATAAGATAGTCGGTTTAATTGATTTTCCATGGCTACATAGGTGTAACCTCGAGCATTCAGTGTTTTTTCTTCTAAACATATGAACGGTCCGCCTCTGCATAAAGTAACAAATTCGGTGTTTGAATAGGTTTGATTATTTGAACATTTACCTCCATGTGACCATTTTCCGCATTTGTGACATCTTTCTAGGTGTCGTGCTCTTCTTTTCGCTGCGGATTTTGATTTTCCTTTACCAAATTGTAACTCATTATCTTCGCATCTGGATTCTTTTCTTACTCCGTCCAATCTTTCTCTGATTACTGATACTATTTCACTCGGAAGTGTGTCATTATTACGTTTAGTGATCAAAGCGTGTAGCATTAGACCATGGTTTAGTTTACAGGAAGTCTTCATTTCGTAAAAGCCTAAAAAAATAAAAATTCAGAATGGGGGGAGAAGACTAGTTCTTTAGGGTCTGCTAGGGAAAGACCATTCGGGTTCCATTTTCGAGAACTACATGAAAACAGACAATCTAACTCTAACAGAAATACATATTATCCTTTAAAGACTTGATTCTCCCCACACTTAGTTAGCTGTGGTAACGAAATTGTGATTAACTTCGTTGTCAAATTCCATCGGACTATCTATGTAGTGTTTAACTCTGTGACCATTAACCTTAAATTCACTCCCATTTGAATATATCAATTCTACTGTTCCGTATGGGAAAACTCTTTTCACTATGAATGGTCCAGACCATCTTGATTTCAATTTTCCAGGAAATAGCTTGAATCGTGAATTGAAAAGAAGAACTCTGTCTCCTTTTTTGAATTCTTTTGAGCTTCTGATTCTTTTATCATGCCATTTCTTCGTTCTTTCTTTATAGATTAATGAATTTTCATATGCTTCATGTCATAATTCTTCTAATTCGTTTAGTTGACTTAACCGTAGACGTCCAGCTTCATGTAAATCAAGATTACATGTATTCAAAGCCCAAAATGCTTTGTGTTCAATTTCTACTGGAAGATGACATGCTTTTCCATAAACGAGTCTAAAAGATGTGGTTCCAATTGGAGTTTTGTAGGCTGTTCTAAAAGCCCAGAGTGCATCCTCCAATTTTATGGACCATTCCTTCGGATTTGATCCTACGGTTTTCTCTAGAATACGTTTTAAAGCTCGGTTGGTATTTTCAACTTGTCCACTTGTTTGTGGATGATATGCAGTGGAGATTTTATGAGTTACTCCATATCTTTTAAGAACTTTCTCAAGTTGATTATTACAGAAATGAGTTCCCCGATCACTTATTAAAGCTTTTGGTGTTCCAAACCTTGCAAAAAGACGTTTTAAAAAGTTGACTACAACTCGTGCATCGTTAGTTGGGAGAGCTTGTGCTTCCGCCCATTTAGATACATAATCAATGGCTACGAGAATATAGAGATTATTATGAGATTTTGGAAATGGACCCATAAAGTCAATGGGGGATGATTCTCACACACACTTTTTTGATCCTCACACACCTATTTTAACTTTTTACTCTTCTAATAATACTCAATTGGTGTGTGAGGATCAAAAAAGTGTGTGTGAGAATCATCCCCCAAAGTCAATACCCCAAATGTCAAATACTTCACATACTTGAATGACATTTTGTGGCATTTCATCACGTTGACTTATTTTTCCGGCCCTTTGACAAGCATCACAGGATTTGCAAAGAAGGTGAGCGTCTTTGTAAATTGTAGGCCAATAGAATCCAGCATCATAAACCTTTCTTGCTGTTAGTTGAGGCCCATAGTGCCCTCTTGTTGGTCCTGTGTGACAATGGTTTAAAATTTTACTAGCTTTATCTCCGAATACGCATCGGCGTATTATTCCATCAGGACAACTTTTAAACAAATGTGGATCTTCCCAGAAATAGTGTTTTATATCACTGAAGAATTTCTTTCGTTTTTGGTACGACAATCCTTTTTCAAGGTATCCACATACTAAGTAGTTTGCATAGTCTGCAAACCATGGAATTTTATTATAATCTATCTTCAATAGATATTCATCAGGAAAGTTGTCTTATATGGCCGATTCATTTAGAACTTCTAATTCGGGATTTTCAAGACGAGAAAGATGATCAGCGGTGAGATTTTCTGCTCCTCTTTTATCTCGGATTTCAATATCAAACTCTTGTAAGAGTAAGATCCAACGGATTAATCTTCGTTTAGCATCTTGTTTCGAAAATAGGTATCTAAGAGCAGAATGGTCGGTATAGACCACCGTTTTTGCTAGAACGAGATATGAACGAAATTTATCAAAAGCAAAGACAATAGCAAGGAGTTCTTTTTCAGTAGTTGTGTAATTCGTTTGTGCTCCTTGTAACGTCTTACTAGCATAATATATAGGTTGAAATCGTTTTTTAATCCTTTGTCCTAAAACGGCTCCCATTGCAAAATCACTTGCATCGCACATTAGTTCAAATGGTAGATTCCAATTTGGTGTTATCATGATCGGCGCATTAGCGAGTTTCTCTTTAAGAATATTAAAAGATTTGATGCATTCATCTGAAAAGATGAATGGAGCATCCTTTTCTAGGAGTTTATTCATAGGAGTGGCAATTTTAGAAAAATCTTTTATGAAACGTCGGTAAAAACTGGCATGCCCTAGAAAACTCCTAACTCCTCTAACATTGGTGGGATGTGAAAGTTTAGCAATTACATCTACTTTAGCTCTATCCACTTCAATTCCTTCTTTTGAAATTTTATGACCAAGAACGATGCCTTCTTTAACCATGAAATGGCATTTCTCCCAATTAAGTACTAGATTTGATTGTTCGCATCTAATAAGCATTCGTTCCAGATTAGCTAGACATGTTTCAAATGTATCACCGAAGACTAAAAAGTCATCCATGAAAACTTCCATGCATTCTTCTATCATGTCGTGAAAAATCGCCATCATGCACCTTTGAAAGGTTGCAGGGGCGTTGAAAAGTCCAAATGGCATGCGTTTGTAAGCAAAAGTACCATAAGGGCATGTGAATGTGGTTTTCTCTTGGTCTTCGGGTGCTATTGGAATTTGAAAATATCCGGAAAAACCATCAAGAAAACAATAGTAACTGTTTCCGGCTAATCTTTCCAACATTTGATCAATAAAATGTAAGGGGAAGTGATCTTTTCTGGTGGCGTCATTTAATTTTCTATAATCAATACATACACACCATCCTATTACAGTCCTAGTAGGAATAAGCTCATTTTTCTCATTTGTAATGACAGTCATGCCACCCTTCTTAGGCACGCATTGAACTGGGCTTACCCATGGACTATCAGAAATTGGGTAAATTAAACCTGCGTCTAGCAGTTTAATAATTTCTTTTTTAACTACATCTTGCATATTAGGATTTAGTCTTCGTTGGCGTTGCACATACGTTTTATGACCTTCTTCCATAAGGATTTTATGTGTGCAATACGAAGGACTTATTCCTTTTATATCATGAATCTTCCATGCAATGGCTGGTTTATGAGCTTTCAACACAGAAATGAGTTGTGATTTCTCATTTTTAGTAAGAGAAGACGATATTATTACAGGTAATTCAGATTCACCATGTAAATAAGCGTATTCCAAATGGTTTGGAAGTGGCTTTAACTCTAATGTTGGAGGTTCTTCTATCAATGATTTATATCGATATCTGTCTTCTTCTTTTAGCATTTGAATTTCTTCTGTTGTTGGTTCATATCCATTAGCTATAAGTGTAGCTAATATTTCAGCTTCATCAATTGGTTCATTACCTTCTCCTAAAGAACATTCTCCTGTTCCTTGTAATTCTGGAAAGTCTTCTAACAATTCTGCATGTGAATCTATAGTTTGAATATAATAACATGTATCATCTGCAGATTGCGGTTGTTGCATTGCTCTATCAACTGAAAAGGTAACACTCTTATCCTCTATACTTAGGGTCAGTTTCTTACCAAACACGTCTATCATTGCTTTAGCCGTGTTTAAGAATGGTCTTCCTAATATGAGAGGAACTTGAGAATCTTCTTCTATGTCCAGAACAACAAAATCTACTGGAAATACTAAAGTACCAACTTTAACTAGCATGTTCTCCATTATCCCTCTAGGATATTTTATTGATCTATCGGCTAGTTGTATGCTTATTCTTGTTGGTTTCAATTCTCCAAGGTCTAGTTTAGCGTATAGTGAATACGGCATTAAATTTATACTAGCACCTAAGTCTGCCAATGCTTCTATTGAACTAAGACTACCCAGAAAACATGGAATTGTGAAACTTCCTGGATCAGATAATTTTTCTGGTATCTTATTCAACAGCACTGCTGAACAATTAGCATTCATAGTAACGGCCGAGAGTTATTCCATTTTCTTTCTATTTGTGATTAGATCTTTCAAGAATTTAGCATATCTAGGCATTCCAGAAATCACATCAATGAAAGGAAGATTTACATTCATCTATTTAAACATATCCAAGAATTTGGATTGCTCGGCTTCAAGTCTTTCTTTTTTCATTTTACTCGGGTAAGGAAGTGGTGGTTGGTATGGTTTAACATAAGGTTTAGCCTTAACTGTGTTATCTTTATTAACCTTTTCAACTACCGGTTCTTTTTCCTTATCTTGTTCAGGTTGTGGTTCTTTTGGAGTAGGAATAGCTTCATCAGAATTTTCAGGTATTTCAGGTGGTTTAAGTGTTGTACCACTTCTTGTGGTAATAGCTTTAGCTGTTTCATTCCTAGGGTTAGCATTTGTATCACTAGGTAGACTTCCCGGTTTTCTTTCAAATATTAACCTTGCTAGGTTACTTACTTCTTGTTCCAAGTTTTGAATAGAAGCTTGTTGGTTTCTAAATGCTTGAGCATTTTGTTCATTGGTTTGTTTTTGAGATGTGAAAAACTGCGTATGAGTTTCAACTAGCTTCGTCATCATATCTTCTAAATTCGGCTTTTTATCATCGGGTTGTGGTTTGTTTTGAAATTTAGGTCTTTGTTGGTTGTAAGTATTGTTGGATACTTGTTGATTGCTAGGACCTTGTTGGTTGTTGTATGGAATATTTCGGTTATAATTCTGGTTTTGATTGTAAATTGGTCTTGGCGGTTGATAATTATTCTGATAATTATTTCCAGGCCTTTGGTTTAGATATGAAACATTCTCTCTTTGTTCCATTGTTAGTTCAATGCTGAGACAATCTTTTGTCAAATGTGGTCCTCCACACTGCTCACAACAAATTCGTATTGAGTGGATATCTTTAGTCATCTTTTCCATTCGTCTCTCGACAACATCTATCTTTGCGGAAATGGAATCTAAGTCATGGCTAGAATCGGCTCTAGCTGCTTTAGATGATCTAACGATATCTTTTTCTTGGTGCCACTCATGTGAGTGGGAAGCAGTGTTATCAATAATTTTGTAAGCATCAGTTTCGGTTTTCTTCATAATAGAACCACCAGCTGCTATATCGATGTCTTTCCTTGTAGTGATGTCGCATCCTTGGTAGAATATTTGTACTATTTGACAGGTGTCTAAACCATGTTGCGGACATCCTCTTAATAACTTTCCAAATCTTGTCCACGCCTCATATAGAGTTTCATTTGGTTTCTGTGTAAACGTAACAATTTCTCCTTGAAGTCTTACGGCTTTAGATGCCGGAAAGAATTGTTTAAGAAATTTTTCAACTAAAACGTCCCATGTATCAATCGCCCCTTCAGGTAACGATTCCAACCAATCTTTGGCTTCTCCCTTTAAAGTCCAGGGAAATAACATGAGATATATCTGTTCATCTTCCACTTCTCGGATTTTAAATAGTGTGCAGATCCTATTAAAGGTACGAAGATGTTCATTTGGATCTTCCTTCGGCGCACCACTAAATTGGCATTGATTAGTTACCATGTGTAGAATTTGTCCTTTGATTTCATAATCTGGCGCATTAATGTCTGGATGAGTAATTGCGTGACCTTGGCCAGTGCGTTTAGCTCTCATTCGGTCTTCCATACTTAAAGGTTCCAGATTCTCCATAATTGAATTTGTTGAATCGGAATCACTAGAGGATTCTGATTTAATGGTTTGTTCCTCAACAATCTCTGTTTGAATGATTGGTGGTTCCGAAAGAAAAATTAATGGTTCAGGATCTACGAATCGTCCCTGAATATTCTCCAGATTCTCAATTGTGAGGTCGGGTTCAAAAAATGGATTATCGAAAATTTGAACTGAAGTACTTGGTTGACTGGATGACGATTCTAAAGAAAAATCAACGGCGGTAATATTAGCTAGATGTCTTGATCTAGTTACAGGTGGTGAACGTACAAAAGGTGGTGAACGTCTTGCTCGGTGCATTCACGGAATATCCTATTAGTTTTTAAAAGGAAAGAAAAATTATATAAGTTATCCAATTAATAGACTTTTCTGATTTTTCCCACGTTTCGAATAGCCAAAAGATGCAGCAGAGGGGCAGGATTCGTTTGGTCTCAATATAATTGAGGACTATTTGGCTCCAATAACCCGGTCCACGTACAAATCCAACTATTACTACGAACCAGAAAATTTTGATGTCTATCAATTTAACCATTTAAAATAAATTTTCGTAATTTTAAGAAATTTAGATAAGAAGTAGAATAAAAATCTATGTCCTAAAACTAGAATAGCGAGAAATAAGAAAGAAAAAGAGCGCGTCGAAAAAGGTCGAAAAAGAAAAAGACTGAAAAAGAGTGACTATAAAACTTAAAAACACTTGACTAACCCAACCTTATTACTATTACTAACTTAAAATTATAATCGCAAATTGAGATTACTAATTGGAATGATAATTGATACATAGTAAAAGGCGTCTAAAAATATTAAAGCTTATAGGAAAAACTATATCCCAAATGGCAATATCTTAAAAAGGTACTAAAACTTAAAAAGGTGTCACAAAATTCTAAAGCACTTAAATCTTAGTCTAAAGAAAAGGCACTTAAGGGATTTTACGGCAAATTCTAAAAATCTAGAAGTAAAAATAACTATGGCAAAAACTATGTTTAAAACTAAATATGAGCGAAAAACACAAATATTACGCTAAAACAATTAAAAAGGGACAAAATATAAAAATATACTAAAAGTTGTAAAAATTACAATTTTTATAAAAATATTATTTTTATATTATTTATTTTATAAAACTATTAATTTTAAATTTTAATTAAACTAATTTAACTAAAAATACAAAATAATAAATAAACTAAACTAAATTAATTAAAATAATTAAACCTAATTAGGGTTAAATTTAAATAATAAAAATAAAAACCCGTAATTAATGCCTGATTAGGGTTCTGTGTACCCGTGTCAGGGTTCCTCCGCGAGTCGCGGTTCCACGTGGCAGAAACCTCCGCGAGTCGCGGGGTTCGAAATTCCGGATGACAGGCTGTTTCGGTTGACACGTTTCGACGTAATTAAATTATTTTTTTTTTAAATTATATTTTTCTGTTTTTAATTTAATTAAAATATTTATATAAATTTAATAAAACTTATATTTTAAAAACTAGAATAGAAATAAAAATATGTTTCAATTTTATAAATAAAAATCTTAAAACTAGATTTATATATAATTTTTTTTTCCGGTTTTTGATTTTATGTTTTAAATAAAAACAAAATATTTAAATAAAACTTATATTTTTATAAAATAAAAATAAAGAAACTTTATAAAACTTAAATATTTAACAAACTCTTAAAAATATTTATATTTTTGTTTTCTTTTTATATTTTAGAATATTTAAAACGTATTTTTACAAAAGCGTATTTTTATAAAAGTAAACTAAAAATAAAAAAATCTTTTTTTTATATTTAGCGTTGCGCTTTCGGCTTTTAAGCAAGAAATTGAGTTCCCCGGCAGCGGCGCCAAAAATACTTGATGTTAAAGCTAAGGGGTATAAAATACTATTAAATTTTACAAGGAAATACTATTAAATACGATGCAATTTTACACAAAATATTTATTTATTTATAGAATGGATATACTTAAACCTTGCTACAACACTTATAGGCAGTGTACCTAATCGTACAGTAGTGTAGTTTTTAGTAAGTCCGGTTCGTTCCACAGGGAAAATCTTTAAACAAGGCTTAACGCTATATTAGTTTAAATTTATAAAAATACAAATATATATATAAGTAATATTATTATTATAAAGGGGGGTTTTTACCGTTTAATGACCGGTTTATCGATTTTAAAACTTTAGTCGCAGTTAAAACCAAAATTAAAAATAAATACAAGACTTAATGTAAAGTAAATAACGATAATGAAATTGCGATAAATAAAAGTGCGATAAAATAAACTTGCGATAATTAAAAAGTACGATAATTAAAAGTGCAATTAAATACAATAACAATAAATAAAAGTACGATAATTAGAAGTGCAATTAAATATAAAATACAGGAAATTAAATATGAAATAAAAGAATTATGCTTATTTAAACTTCCGTAATCATGATGTTTGACGTGTTGATTTTAGTTTTATGCCCATGGGTTAATTGTCCTTTGTCCTGGATTATTTAATATGTCCGTCTGATTTTTGTCCATAACAGTCCATCAGTCATAAATATAAAGTGCGAGTGTCCTCGTCAAATTATCCTTATACCCGAAGTTAAATATTCCAACTAATTGGGGACTTAAACTGTAACAAGATTTTAATACTTTGTTTAATAATTACACCAGGATGTCGACTGCGTGTAACCCAAGGTTTTAATACTTTGTTATCAATTATGCCAAGTGTCCTTGTACATAATTTCACCCCTGTTTTAATAATTCTAGTGGTTATTAATCCATTTCCGTGTCCGGTTAAATGAACGATTATTCGTACATATAAATACCCTGCCCATCGTATCCGATCGAGTGTATATGGTTATTTATAGGGACGTCCAATTGTAAATCTTTATATTAAAATTAACAAACTATCATTTAGTTAAACAAATATAAAGCCCATTAATAGCCCATAGTCTAATTTTCACAAGTATCGTTCTTTTGTCCAAACCCCAATTATGGTACAAAGCCCAATTACCCAATTTTAGTAATTAGCCCAACATCATGATTACTTCGTTTTAAATAAGCATAATAATAACTTAGCTACGAGACATTAATGTAAAAAGGTTGAACATAACTTACAATGATTAAAAATAGCGTAACGTTACACGGACATAATTTCGACTTACACCCTTACAACATTCGCTAACATACCCTTATATATATATATATATATATATATATATATATATATATATATATATATATATATATATATATATATATATATATATATATATATATTACGTACATATTGAGAGAGAGATAGATTATATGATATTAAAACTCGTCGAACTGCGTTGGCTTTTATAGGGAATTGAGTCCAGGGGAACTCCGCGACTCGCGGAATTTTCCTTCTTCAAACTCCGCAACTCGCGGAGTTTGAAATTACAGCTCACCCAGATTTGGCTCTTTGTTTGCCGACGAATTATAAATATATTATAATATATATATTAATTTTAATAATTAATTATATATTATATTATATTTATATACATGGTTAACTTGTAATTTTTAGTCTGTTGCGTCGAGCGTTGAGAGTTGACTCTGGTCCCGGTTCCGGATTTTCGAACGTCCTTGCGTACAATTTAATATCTTGTACTTTGCGTTTTGAATCTTATACTCTTGTAATTTCGAGACGTTTCTTATCAATAATTGGAACCTCTTTGATTGTACTTTGTACTTTTGAGCTTTTTGGTCGTTTGCGTCTTCAATTCGTTGAGTCTGTCTTTTGTCTTCACCTTTTATTATTTAAACGAATTTCACTTGTAAATAGAACAATTGCAACTAAAAGCTTGTCTTTCTTGAGGAATAATGCTATGAAATATATGTTCGTTTTTAGCATTATCAGTGCTTCAGGTTCATCGCCAAGAGGTAAATTCGGTTGGTGAAAAGGATCGCCTTCTTCGCGTCTCCATTAATTAAGTCGACTACGAACCTATCAGATGAATTGGGGATGGCTGATTGATGGATTCATTCTGGTGACACCGCTTTCAGAGCTTAGTTAATATCCATGTCGGAATAGCTATCGGAATAACTATCAGAATAGCTATCGAAATCTGAGGGACTCAAACTGGTTGAGGGATTCATCTCGTACAATCGGATGAAGGATTTTCGATAATAAATAGATTATAGAAGGTAGATTAGTACCCTGCAATACATAATTTACATATGCATATATAATACAAAAATCCCATAAGTTACGGAGGAATCTACGGAAGCTGTCAGGCAAGGGTAACAATAACATATACGCTCAGATATGAATTTATCTATACACTGTCTATACAATAGAGGTAGTAAGATGTGTCTAGACTTTAAGAATGATAAGCAAATAATTTTCGACACAAAATGATAAGCAAAACTTTTGACATGCAGACACGGTCAAAGTCCAGACCCACTAATGCATCTAAACAACTATCAGTGAGACACACTAATGCAAGACCTGGTTCGCTAAGACCACCGCTCTGATACCAACTGAAGCGACCCGTCCAAATCCATAGGACAAAGTCCACATCGATTATAAACGATTCACAATAGTTGATTACATCGCGAGGTACTTGACCTCTATATGATACATTTTACAAACATTACATTCATTTTTAAAAGACAAACTTTCATTTTATCGAAAGTTGACGGCATGCATACCATTTCATACTATATCCAACTATAATTGACTTAATAATAATCTTGATGAACTCAACGACTCGAATGCAACGTCTTTTGAAATATGTCATGAATGACTCCAAGTAATATCTCTAAAATGAACAAATGCACAGCGGAAGATTTCTTTCATACCTGAGAATAAACATGCTTTAAAGTGTCAACCAAAAGGTTGGTGAGTTCATTAGTTTAACATAAATAATCATTTTCATCATTTTTAATAGACCACAAGAATTTCATTTTCAGTTCTCATAAATATACGTCCCATACATAGAGACAAAAATATCATTCATATGGATTGAACACCTGGTAACCGACATTAACAAGATACAAATAAGAATATCCCCTATCATTTCGGGAAATCCTTCGGACATGATAAAAACGAATTCGAAGTACTAAAGCATCCGGTACTTTGAATGGGGTTCGTTAGGCCCAATAGATCTATCATTAGGATTCGCGTCAATTAGTATATTGGTTTACTAATTCTTAGGCTACCAGGCAAAAGGGGCATATTCGGCTTCGATCATTCAACCATATAATGTAATTTCAATTACTTGTGTCTATTTCGTAAAACATTTATAAAAATTTGTGCATGTATTCTCAGCCCAAAAATATAAAGGGTAAAAAGGCAAATGAAACTCACATATTGTATTTTGTAGTAAAAATACATATGATGACAATGAACAAGTGTAGGGTTGGCCTCGGATTCACGAACCTATATCATTTATGTATATATTAACACACATAATTGTAATCAAATAAATTCATATATATTATATCTTAAATTAAATATCTTTTATTTTTAATTTGTACATATTTAAAATAGTTAATACTTATATAGTTTAATATTATATTTAAAATCAATAATTTGTTATATGTAAATTTTTATGTAAATAATATATATATCATTATATGTAAGATTATGGTAGTTGAAATATATATACATTTATATAGAAAATATTTATTTGTTATAATAATATTGTTAATGTAAAAGTAGTAATCATAACAATAATAATAATAATAATAATAATAATAATAATAATAATAATAATATTAATAATAATAATAATAATAATATAATAATAATAAAAATAAAAGAAATAGACTACCTTAGAGACTCCTCTTTAAAAAAAAATGCAACTAGTGGGACTCGAACTGGAGACCTCTCGGTACCCGCTAACACTCTTAACCAACACGCCATTCTTACTTTTCTGTTTAATACGCAAACCAAATTTATTTAACCAATACTCGTGAACTATCATCTTCTTCTCCCCAATCTAATCGATTCAAACAAAACACAAAATCATCTAAACACAATTTAAATACATCGGGACAAATCAATATCAATCTCACAGGTTTATATTTATTGAAAACGAAAGAAAGAAAGAAAGAACAGAAAAAAGAATTAAATAAATAAATAAAAAAAATTTGCTGTGTTCGTCGAGCATATGTATATAACAGAAAAATTGACTTTCGATTTTTATGGCTTTGTAGCAAAAATGTTTAACACGAAATAGTTTTCAATTCATACTTAGAAACTATATGCATCATCAATTAATCCAAAATCTTGAAAACAAATTCGAATTCTTCAAAGAACAACTCGTTTTGACTTTTTCTTTATAATGTTTGACTTCGAAATTCAAAGTAAATAGAAAGAATTGGAGGTTGTAAACTTACAGATAGATCAAACGAATGATTCCTAACACAATTGCATATTTAGATTTTAACATATGATCCTGGATTTAATTTTTCGATTAAATGTGCCGTACAGAGGTCTAACCTCATTTTCTCAATCTCTGATGTTTATTTTCTTTTTTTATAATAGAAGTAGAAATCTTGTTAAGACTTTAATGTATGATTAGCACAATGACAAGAGTTGTTAGAATTCTGTTTATTTTCTTGGATTGATTCGGTAGTGGGTTCACGAGAAGGACAGAATTAGGAAGAGATGAAATAAATAAAAGATGATATAATTACGCGTAATAAATCTGTTTATATATATTATGTTTATTAATTCATAAATATATTAAATATAAGGATATGTTAATATTAATAATACTTATTAATTTTATTACTAATAATATGAATACTAATAATATTAGCAATATAAACAATAATAATATTAATGATAACTAAAATTAAAGAAAATTTTAATTTTCATTCTAATTCTAATCATATTAATAATGTTATTAGTAATGATAACAATACTATTAGTTATAATAATATTAGTATAACAAATTTAATATATCCTATTTCATATATATATATATATATACATATATATATATATATATATATATATATATATATATATATATATATATATATATATATATAACATGGATCGTTTTCATTTTTAAAATTTAACTAGATATAGTTCATTTACGTACTAGCGTTTACTTTAACTTCTTAAATGTTCTAGTTAACTTATTTAAATTCGAATCAACAACCAGAAGTTAATATCGTTTACTTAATTAATTTAAAATCATATGTATATATATATATATATATCCAATATTCATAACCATGTTTTAATGCACGTTGCGTGTTATTTATATATACAATTTATGTTTTAAATATTAATTAGATAACTAATTATATATATTAAACAATTAAACTCAAAATATAACTTTACACCTTTAATATTTTGATAACGCTGACAAATTATGTTTGAAACCATTTATATCCTATATGCTCTATCTCTTTAAAGTAACAAGTTTTTTAATTTAAAATTATCTTTTATAATAACTAATTTACATAATAGTTCATTGATGTATTTAATATAATTATATATGCATTTCTGTTTATAATTAAAGGTTCGTGAATCGTCGGGAATGGTCGAAGGTCAATTGAATATATGAAACAGTTCAAACTTTTTGAGACTTTAACATTACAGACTTCGTTTATCATGTCGAGCTTATATAAAGATTAAGTTTAAATTTAGTCTGAAATTCCCGGGGCGTCACACATAGTTCCAAAATTTTCGAGACTCAATATTACATACCTTGCTTATCGTGTCGGAATCATATAAAGATTAAGTTTAATTTTGGTCGAAAATTTCCGGTTGTCACAGTACCTACCCGTTAAAGAAATTTCGTCCCAAAATTTGATCGTGGTCGTTATGGCTAACCATAAAAATGTTTTCATGACGAATATAAGTTGGAAATTTGAGTTTTATCATTAGTGGTTATTATGGATAAAACAATTTTATTTTTGTGAAGAGTACGAGTGAAGTTATCACAAAAGAGTGAAGGTGAGTAAATACATGTTCGCCTTAACTGGTGATGTAGCCACAGCTGATTTCCGGAATTCAAGGGATTTAGAGAAAATCTTCGTAATAAGATTTGATTCTTTGGTAATTAAGAAAATTAGAATCCGTTTTGATTAAATGCGATCATCTGTTTTGATTGCTCTGTCGGATATTTTACTATAAATCCACCCCCTTCGTTTCCTTATTTCCACAGCTCATACCTTCTATTCTTTCTCCCTCAACTCATACTTTAAAGCATTCATCAATATGCTCCATCCAGTTCTACTTCTTGATATATTCCTGACTTTCATATCTGTCATTCTTCTTTTTCATCTGCCGCCGGAAGAATCAATTTACTTCTACTATACTCTTGGTTTTATAGTATTCTTAGTTCTCCCGTGTCTTTATATTGCTATATGCATCGATATATATGGTTTGTAATTTCTGGTTTGTTGTTAGGTTTTGTATCTTCCCTTATATTTTGATGTCTCTGCTTCTGTTTTTCTATAATTATTGACATCCACAGTTAATATTTTCTCCTATTTGCTGCGATTTATACTTCAATTTCTATTTTGGAGCTTCATTCTTTTATTTTCTCTTCTTGACATTTAGCACCACATGTAATGGCCCAGAATTCGTAGATATGAATTTCGGAATGAACATGGTTAATGTTCTAAGAAGAAAATTATAATGGCAAAATCTTGATTTGTCAAATTACCAAAATACCTCGAAAAAGACCGAATCATCAAGAAAAATATTTTCTTGATATGTTTAGAGTTTAAGTAGAATACAAGAGTCATGTAACATGGCACATGATGATGTTATGATCTGTGAATCATCACGTTTCATCTAGAAACTCAGCATGACTTACTGTAATATAATCAATTTGATCAAGTGTCATTATATTATATTATATTAACTCATGCTTCAGTTCCCAACACTGCTTCAAAAACATTCATAATTTAAACTCGAAGTTTTACAGAATATAGAAACTAAACAGTTTCCTTTATGATGTACTACAGATAACGCGAAGAGATAAATGATTTTAGATAAGAGTAGTTAAAGATATCGAGGATATTTATAATGAAAGATATGATGATATCTTAGAATATCTAAGATCAGAGGATGATGAAGAATATTATCCGCAAGGGTTTTAAAGTAAGGAGTAAGGTATTCGCTAAAGACTTCAGCAGACACTGAATCATTTGGATTCTTTGAAGGCAGATTTAGTCGTTATGATTTGTCCACAGCCCCCTTCATGGTTTGCTCAATCCGTTTTCTAGTTCCAAACCTTCTCTTTTTCTGAGCTTTGCCAACACACTATTCTTTATCATCAAACTTTTGACTGTTAAGGTAGTTTACGGTTTTTGCTGCTTCATCAGCATTTTTTCAAAAATTCGGAGAACTAGTTCGCAGTTTAGGGTATTTTTCAGAAACTTCACATTCAAAGTGTGTAAATCTAGAAGATAGACGTTATATGTACATATATAATTGTTGGCTTAGAATTGCTGGGAAATTCGAGAATAATGATTTAAGCTTTTTGGTATGACAATTACCGTTACAAGATGCAGATGAGTACATGATAGGGTTTCAATGAATATAATGATTTTTTGGAAAGGTAAAGATCAATAAAGTTGTTGATAGTTTTACTGCTAATGTGGTGGGATATAAATGATTCCCCGGTAACGATGACAAAGGGCAAACTTATATCAAGGTTATAATGAGGCTTATTCGAATGAAAAATCGAAGTTGATTTGCTGGAGGTGTGACAAAACTGGCTACTTTGAAAAGGAATTGCAAAGTTATTTTTGGTAATAATAATGTCAAAGGATCTACCATAGTTTTGAATTCAAAGTATGGTTTTGTAAAATGTGAAAATCTAATAGTGATATCTTCTGTTAAATCTTGACTCGAATTCTAATATGTCAAAAATCATAATGTGTAATCGGATTTGTATGAAAATGGTTGTTATGATTCTTATGGAAGAATATATATCGCTGTGAATGTAGTGGGTATAGTTAATGATTCTTGAATCAAAATTGAAGAATGTACAGTGTAACATATTAATTGTAAACTTATATATTTCCCGGATATTACCTACCCGTTAAAAATTTCACAAGTAATATTTTGTATAGAAGAATTTTACTACAGCCTTTATGAAAATATATATGTATATTTTCTTCGGATGTAATACGGATTTAATGAGTTAATATCATATTAAGCTCATTTGATTTTGGCTGGATTAGAAATGAATAATCACTAAAACATTAAAGATTTCATAATCTTCGCGGAGTATTTCACTAATGTAATCAATACTTCGTTATTCAGTTTTATTAATATTTCCTCAGTGAATCATGTTGGTGCTCATGGAACTCTTGCTAAATTCGCAAGGTACAAATGATGTTTTCTAGAAAATTTCGAGTATATCGAAAATGAAAGTGTAAAATCAAACGTGTAATTAAATAATACACTTAGTTTATTATGAAAAGGAATTCATTGAATTTGAAACAGAGATTGTAGTCAATGATGGTTATGTCGTTAATGAAGGACGTACATCATTGCATATTAGTAATATGAATTTACCGAGTAGTATCTACCAGTAAAGATTCACATGTAATAGCTTAGTACGAAAAGATTTATTTTGATTTCAAAATTCATATATATTAAATATACATATAATTTCTTTAGGAGAAATGAGTTAATACTTCATAACTCGTTGATACAATATACGCGTTGTTGATTTGTGATTATGTTGGTGATTATGGAATTGGCGGAACTTGTAATGCTGACGGTACTGTTGATGCTGCTGGTAAAACAAGTCTAGCTTGTAAATCGTGCACCATTCCGGTCAGGGTTTCTACTCTTCCTTCTATCATTTCGGTCCACTCATCTGATTTACGGTTACGGCTCGAATAGATAATCTCTAAGACTTTAGAGATTACATAATCGCCGCAGAATATTTCTTCAATGAAGTTATGAATCAATACTTCATCGGTTATTGTTGTTGGTACTCCTTAGTATCTATGGTGAGTATGACGTTGATGCTC
The DNA here is from genome assembly GCF_046630445.1 of Rutidosis leptorrhynchoides. Lineage (NCBI taxonomy): Eukaryota > Viridiplantae > Streptophyta > Magnoliopsida > Asterales > Asteraceae > Rutidosis > Rutidosis leptorrhynchoides. The sequence goes on along the minus strand of NC_092336.1, from coordinate 518,072,618 downwards.
GAGGTACAGATTGCGATGTTAAGGTGTGGGATGCCGATGTTGTTGGTGGTGGTGGTAATGATACTGTTGGTGTTGATGATGGTGGTACTGTTGAGGCCGGTGATGCTGCTGGTGCTTGTAACATTTGCACCATGTTCTCTAAAGTCACTACCCGAGCGCGAAGCTCGTTGCCTTCTTCTACTACACCGGGATGATTGGCGGTTCGTACGAGCGGGTGATTGAGATCTAGAATGTGAGATAGTATATAATCATGATGAGAGACTCTGGAAATGAGAGAGAAAATTATATTACGAACAGGTTCGCCGGTAAGTGCTTCAGGTTCCTCGCCAAGAGGGGAATGTGGTGGATGAAAGGGATCACCTTCTTCTTGTCTCCAATGATTAAGTAGACTACGAACCCATCCCCAATTCATCCAGAATAGATGATGGCTAATTGGTTGATCCATTCCGGTCACACTGCTTTCAGAGCTCGAGTGGAATTCCATATCAGAATAGTTGTCGAAATCTAAGGAATTTGAACTAGATACGTGATCCATCATGTATAATCAGGGAATTGATTTTTTATATGAGATAGATTATAGGATTTAGTTTGGTATTCTCTGATACATAATTTACATATGTATATAATATCAAAATCCCATAAGTTACGGAGAAATTTTTGAAAAGCGTAAGACAAAGTTTACTGTAATAGAGATGCTTAAGATATGAAATTTGTCTATACACTATTTATAGAATAAATGCAGGAAAACGTGTCTAGACTTAAAAATGATAAGCATGTAATTTCTGATAAGAAATGATAAGCAAAACTCGGTAAAAACAGATACGGTCATAGTCCAGACTCACTAATGCATCCTAACAATTACCAGTTAAACACACTAATGCAAATTCTGGTTCCCTATGACCTCAAGCTCTGATACCAACTGTGATAACCCGTACAAATCCCTTTGAACGAATACATCATTCATCGATTTCACAGTGAGGTACTGACATCTACATGATACGTTATGTAAACATTGCATTCTTTTGAAAAGACACACCATGAATGAATATCAAATTCCAAGGTTTTTAACATCTGATGATTTCTATATATAGAAAATCACTGTAATAATAGTTTACAATACTACATCCGTTGACAATGCAGCCAAAATAAGATACATGGTGATGATTTTATGAATGCAACATTTTCTCAAATTAAGCATGTATGACTTCATGCACATAGCTTGTATATCATATAAGCAAACAGCTGAAGACTTCTAGGAACCTGAGAATAAACATGCTTAAAAGTGTCAACACAAAGGTTGGTGAGTTCATAGTTTTAATGTTGCGCATAATCCGTATATAAAGGTGGATCACAAGATTTCAGTTGTTTCATCCAGAAACGTTTATCAAAATACTCTACGAAATTGAGCACCCTGGTAACTAAGCTTTAACGTTATAATAAGTACCCCTGTTTTAACATACATGCAACCAACATGTACAATACACGCAATCCAATGTGTACTAAACTCAAATAGCATACGTCTGTTCTATAGTTCAGGCTAGGGTTTCTATACCTGGAACAGACGGGGATGTCAAGCCCTATGGATCCATATACAACTATTCGTGCCTACCAGTTCTTATAACCGGCAGTTACTAGTTACCAAAGCTAAGGGATTTTCGGTTCAAACTTGGTGTAGAATTTAGTATGTACTTGTATCCATTGCGTTTAAAATAAAGTGCATGTATTCTCAGCCTAAAAATATATATTGCAAAAAGTAATTAAAAAGGGAGTAAATGAAACTCACTATACTGTATTTCGTAGCAATTATGCATATGACGGCACTGAACAAGTGCAGGGTTAGCCTCGGATTCATGAACCTATATTAGTATATGTTAATCAATAACTGTCTAACTGAAATGTCTCGTTCTTATTGATTAAAAACGTTCCATATTAATTGATTTCGTTGCGAGGTTTTGACCTCTATATGAGACGTTTTTCAAAGACTGCATTCATTTTTAAACAAACCATAACCTTTATTTCATCAATAAAGGTTTAAAAAGCTTTACGTAGATTATCAAATAATGATAATCTAAAATATCCTGTTTACACACGACCATTACATAATGGTTTACAATACAAATATGTTACAACAAAATAAGTTCCTTGAATGCAGTTTTTACACAATATCATACAAGCATGGACTCCAAATCTTGTCCTTATTTAAGTATGCGACAGCGGAAGCTCTTAATAATCACCTGAGAATAAACATGCTTAAAACGTCAACAAAAAATGTTGGTGAGTTATAGGTTTAACCTATATATATCAAATCATAATAATAGACCACAAGATTTCATATTTCAATACACATCCCATACATAGAGATAAAAATCATTCATATGGTGAACACCTGGTAACCGACAATAACAAGATGCATATATAAGAATATCCCCATCATTCCGGGACACCCTTCGGATATGATATAAATTTCGAAGTACTAAAGCATCCGGTACTTTGGATGGGGTTTGTTAGGCCCAATAGATCTATCTTTAGGATTCGCGTCAATTAGGGTGTCTGTTCCCTAATTCTTAGATTACCAGACTTAATAAAAAGGGGCATATTCGATTTCGATAATTCAACCATAGAATGTAGTTTCACGTACTTGTGTCTATTTTGTAAATCATTTATAAAACCTGCATGTATTCTCATCCCAAAAATATTAGATTTTAAAAGTGGGACTATAACTCACTTTCACAGATTTTTACTTCGTCGGGAAGTAAGACTTGGCCACTGGTTGATTCACGAACCTATAACAATATATACATATATATCAAAGTATGTTCAAAATATATTTACAACACTTTTAATATATTTTGATGTTTTAAGTTTATTAAGTCAGCTGTCCTCGTTAGTAACCTACAACTAGTTGTCCACAGTTAGATGTACAGAAATAAATCGATAAATATTATCTTGAATCAATCCACGACCCAGTGTATACATATCTCAGTATTGATCACAACTCAAACTATATATATTTTGGAATCAACCTCAACCCTGTATAGCTAACTCCAACATTCACATATAGAGTGTCTATGGTTGTTCCGAAATATATATAGATGTGTCGACATGATAGGTCGAAACATTGTATACGTGTCTATGGTATCTCAAGATTACATAATATATAATACAAGTTGATTAAGTTATGGTTGGAATAGATTTGTTACCAATTTTCACGTAGCTAAAATGAGAAAAATTATCCAATCTTGTTTTACCCATAACTTCTTCATTTTAAATCCGTTTTGAGTGAATCAAATTGCTATGGTTTCATATTGAACTCTATTTTATGAATCTAAACAAAAAAAGTATAGGTTTCTAGTCGGAAAAATAAGTTACAAGTCGTTTTTGTAAAGGTAGTCATTTCAGTCGAAAGAACGACGTCTAGATGACCATTTTAGAAAACATACTTCCACTTTGAGTTTAACCATAATTTTTGGATATAGTTTCATGTTCATAATAAAAATCATTTTCTCAGAATAACAACTTTTAAATCAAAGTTTATCATAGTTTTTAATTAACTAACCCAAAACAGCCCGCGGTGTTACTACGACGGCGTAAATCCGGTTTTACGGTGTTTTTCGTGTTTCCAGGTTTTAAATCATTAAGTTAGCATATCATATAGATATAGAACATGTGTTTAGTTGATTTTAAAAGTCAAGTTAGAAGGATTAACTTTTGTTTGCGAACAAGTTTAGAATTAACTAAACTATGTTCTAGTGATTACAAGTTTAAACCTTCGAATAAGATAGCTTTATATGTATGAATCGAATGATGTTATGAACATCATTACTACCTTAAGTTCCTTGGATGAACCTACTGGAAAAGAGAAAAATGGATCTAGCTTCTATGGATCGTTGGATGGCTCAAAATTCTTGAAGCAAAATCATGACACGAAAACAAGTTCAAGTAAGATCATCACTTGAAATAAGATTGTTATAGTTATAGAAATTGAACCAAAGTTTGAATATGATTATTACCTTGTATTAGAATGATAACCTACTGTAAGAAACAAAGATTTCTTGAGGTTGGATGATCACCTTACAAGATTGGAAGTGAGCTAGCAAACTTGAAAGTATTCTTGATTTTATGAAACTAGAACTTTTGGAATTTATGAAGAACACTTAGAACTTGAAGATAGAACTTGAGAGAGTTCAATTAGATGAAGAAAATTGAAGAATGAAAGTGTTTGTAGGTGTTTTTGGTCGTTGGTGTATGGATTAGATATAAAGGATATGTAATTTTGTTTTCATGTAAATAAGTCATGAATGATTACTCATATTTTTGTAATCTTATGAGATATTTCATGCTAGTTGCCAAATGATGGTTCCCATATGTGTTAGGTGACTCACATGGGCTGCTAAGAGCTGATCATTGGAGTGTATATACCAATAGTACATATATCTAAAAGCTGTGTATTGTACGAGTACGAATACGGGTGCATACGAGTAGAATCGTTGATGAAACTGAACGAGAATGTAATTGTAAGCATTTTTGTTAAGTAGAAGTATTTTGATAAGTGTATTGAAGTCTTTCAAAAGTGTATAAATACATATTAAAATACTACATGTATATACATTTTAACTGAGTCGTTAAGTCATCGTTAGTCGTTACATGTAAGTGTTGTTTTGAAACCTTTAGGTTAACGATCTTGTTAAATGTTGTTAACCCAATGTTTATAATATCAAAAGAGATTTTAAATTATTATATTATCATGATATTATGATGTACGAATATCTCTTAATATGATATATATACATTAAATGTCGTTACAACGATAAACGTTACATATATGTCTCGTTTCAAAATCATTAAGTTAGTAGTCTTGTTTTTACATATGTAGTTCATTGTTAATATAATTAATGATATGTTTACTTATCATAATATCATGTTAACTATACATATAACCATATATATGTCATCATATAGTTTTTTACAAGTTTTAACGTTCGTGAATCACCGGTCAACTTGGGTGGTCAATTGTCTATATGAAACCTATTTCAATTAATCAAGTCTTAACAAGTTTGATTGCTTAACATGTTGGAAACATTTAATCATGTAAATATCAATCTCAATTAATATATATAAACATGGAAAAGTTCGGGTCACTACAGTACCTACCCGTTAAATAAATTTCGTCCCGAAATTTTAAGCTGTTGAAGGTGTTGACGAATCTTCTGGAAATAGATGCGGGTATTTCTTCTTCATCTGATCTTCACGCTCCCAGGTGAACTCGGGTCCTCTACGAGCATTCCATCGAACCTTAACAATTGGTATCTTGTTTTGCTTAAGTCTTTTAACCTCACGATCCATTATTTCGACGGGTTCTTCGATGAATTGGAGTTTTTCGTTGATTTGGATTTCATCTAACGGAATAGTGAGATCTTCTTTAGCAAAACATTTCTTCAAATTCGAGACGTGGAAAGTGTTATGTACAGCCGCGAGTTGTTGAGGTAACTCAAGTCGGTAAGCTACTGGTCCGACACGATCAATAATCTTGAATGGTCCAATATACCTTGGATTTAATTTCCCTCGTTTACCAAATCGAACAACGCCTTTCCAAGGTGAAACTTTAAGCATGACCATCTCTCCAATTTCAAATTCTATATCTTTTCTTTTAATGTCAGCGTAGCTCTTTTGTCGACTTTGGGCGGTTTTCAACCGTTGTTGAATTTGGATGATCTTCTCGGTAGTTTCTTGTATAATCTCCGGACCCGTAATCTGTCTATCCCCCACCTCACTCCAACAAATCGGAGACCTGCACTTTCTACCATAAAGTGCTTCAAACGGCGCCATCTCAATGCTTGAATGGTAGCTGTTGTTGTAGGAAAATTCTGCTAACGGTAGATGTCGATCCCAACTGTTTCCGAAATCAATAACACATGCTCGTAGCATGTCTTCAAGCATTTGTATCGTCCTTTCGCTCTGCCCATCAGTTTGTGGATGATAGGCAGTACTCATGTCTAGACGAGTTCCTAATGCTTGCTGTAATGTCTGCCAGAATCTTGAAATAAATCTGCCATCCCTATCAGAGATAATAGAGATTGGTATTCCATGTCTGGAGACGACTTCCTTCAAATACAGTCGTGCTAACTTCTCCATCTTGTCATCTTCTCTTATTGGTAGGAAGTGTGCTGATTTGGTGAGACGATCAACTATTACCCAAATAGTATCAAAACCACTTGCAGTCCTTGGCAATTTAGTGATGAAATCCATGGTAATGTTTTCCCATTTCCATTCCGGGATTTCGGGTTGTTGAAGTAGACCTGATGGTTTCTGATGCTCAGCTTTGACCTTAGAACACGTCAAACATTCTCCTACGTATTTAGCAACATCGGCTTTCATACCCGGCCACCAAAAATGTTTCTTGAGATCCTTGTACATCTTCCCCGTTCCAGGATGTATTGAGTATCTGGTTTTATGAGCTTCTCTAAGTACCATTTCTCTCATATCTCCAAATTTTGGTACCCAAATCCTTTCAGCCCTATACCGGGTTCCGTCTTCCCGAATATTAAGATGCTTCTCCGATCCTTTGGGTATTTCATCCTTTAAATTTCCCTCTTTTAAAACTCCTTGTTGCGCCTCCTTTATTTGAGTAGTAATGTTATTATGAATCATTATATTCATAGATTTTACTCGAATGGGTTCTCTATCCTTCCTGCTCAAGGCATCGGCTACCACATTTGCCTTCCCCGGGTGGTAACGAATCTCAAAATCGTAATCATTCAATAATTCAATCCACCTACGCTGCCTCATATTCAGTTGTTTCTGATTAAATATGTGTTGAAGACTTTTGTGGTCGGTATATATAATACTTTTGACCCCATATAAGTAGTTCCTCCAAGTCTTTAAGGCAAAAACAACCGCGCCTAATTCCAAATCATGCGTCGTATAATTTTGTTCGTGAATCTTCAATTGTCTAGACGCATAAGCAATCACCTTCGTTCGTTGCATTAATACACAACCGAGACCTTGCTTTGATGCATCACAATAAATCACAAAATCATCATTCCCTTCAGGCAATGACAATATAGGTGCCGTAGTTAGCTTTTTCTTCAATAACTGAAACGCTTTCTCTTGTTCATCATTCCATTCAAATTTCTTCCCTTTATGCGTTAATGCAGTCAAGGGTTTTGCTATTCTGGAAAAGTCTTGGATGAACCTTCTGTAGTAACCAGCTAGTCCTAAAAACTGGCGTATGTGTTTCGGAGTTTTCGGGGTTTACTTTTCAACAGTTTCTATCTTTGCCGGATCCACCTTAATACCTTCTTTGTTCACTATGTGACCGAGGAATTGAACTTCTTCCAACCAAAATGCACACTTTGAAAACTTAGCGTACAATTCTTCCTTCCTCAATACTTCTAACACCTTTCTCAAATGTTCACCGTGTTCTTGGTCATTCTTTGAGTAAATAAGTATGTCATCAATGAAAACAATGACAAACTTGTCAAGGTATGGTCCACACACTCGGTTCATAAGGTCCATGAACACAGCTGGTGCATTAGTTAAACCAAACGGCATGACCATAAACTCGTAATGACCGTAACGTGTTCTGAAAGCAGTCTTTGGAATATCATCTTCTTTCACCCGCATTTGATGATACCCGGAACGTAAGTCAATCTTTGAATAAACAGACGAGCCTTGTAGTTGATCAAATAAGTTGTCGATTCTCGGTAGTGGGTAGCGGTTCTTGATGGTAAGTTTGTTCAACTCTCGGTAGTCGATACACAACCTGAATGTACCATCTTTCTTCTTGACAAACAAAACAGGAGCTCCCCACGGTGATGTGCTTGGTCGAATGAAACCACGCTCTAAAAGTTCTTGTAATTGGCTTTGCAGTTCTTTCATCTCGCTGGGTGCGAGTCTGTAAGGAGAACGAGCTATTGGTGCAGCTCCTGGTACAAGATCTATTTGAAATTCAACGGATCGATATGGGGGTAATCCCGGTAATTCTTTCGGAAATACATCGGGAAATTCTTTTGCAATGGGAACATCATTGATGCTCTTTTCTTCAGTTTGTACTTTCTCGACGTGTGCTAGAACAGCATAGCAACCTTTTCTTATTAGTTTTTGTGCCTTCAAATTACTAATAAGATGTAGCTTCGTGTTGCCCTTTTCTCCGTACACCATTAAGGGTTTTCCTTTTTCTCGTATAATGCGAATTGCATTTTTGTAACAAACGATCTCCGCTTTCACTTCTTTCAACCAGTCCATACCAATTATCACATCAAAACTCCCTAACTCTACTGGTATCAAATCAATCTTAAATGTTTCACTAACCAGTTTAATTTTTCGATTCCGACATATATTATCTGCTGAAATTAATTTACCATTTGCTAATTCGAGTAAAAATTTACTATCCAAAGGCGTCAATGGACAACTTAATTTAGCACAAAAATCTCTACTCATATAGCTTCTATCCGCACCCGAATCAAATAAAACGTAAGCAGATTTATTGTCAATAAGAAACGTACCCGTAACAAGCTCCGGGTCTTCCTGTGCCTCTACCGCATTAATATTGAAAACTCTTCCACGGCCTTGTCCATTCGTGTTCTCCTGGTTCGGGCAATTTCTAATAATGTGGCCTGGTTTTCCACATTTATAACAAACTACATTGGCATAACTTGCTCCGACACTACTTGCTCCGCCATTACTCGTTCCGACACCATTTTTTCCTTTCGTTCTATTAACCCCTGGTCCGTAGACCTCACACTTCGCCGCGCTATGACCATTTCTTTTACACTTGTTGCAAAATTTGGTGCAGAACCCCGAGTGATTCTTTTCACACCTTTGGCATAGTTGCTTCTGATTGTTGTTGTTGTTGCGGTTATTATTGTTGTTGGGATGATTGTTGTAGTTGCTGTTGTTGTTGTTGTTGTTGTTGTTGGGCCGTTTGTTGTAGTTGCGATTGATGTTGCGATTGTTGGGATAATTGTTGCGATTATTGTTGTAATTGCTGTTGTTGTTGTATTGGTGATTCTTATCACCGTTTTCCTCCCACTTTCTTTTGACTTGCTTCACATTGGCCTCTTCAGCAGTCTGTTCTTTAATTCTTTCTTCAATCTGGTTCACTAGTTTATGAGCCATTCTACATGCCTGTTGTATGGAGGCGGGCTCGTGTGAACTTATATCTTCTTGGATTCTTTCCGGTAATCCTTTCACAAATGCGTCGATCTTCTCTTCCTCATCTTCGAATGCTCCCGGACACAATAGGCACAATTCTGTGAATCGTCTTTCGTACGTGGTAATATCAAATCCTTGGGTTCGTAACCCTCTAAGTTCTGTCTTGAGCTTATTGACCTCGGTTCTGGGACGGTACTTCTCGTTCATCAAGTGCTTGAATGCTGACCACGGTAGTGCGTACGCATCATCTTGTCCCACTTGCTCTAGATAGGTATTCCACCATGTTAACGCAGAACCTGTGAAGGTATGCGTAGCGTACTTCACTTTGTCCTCTTCAGTACACTTACTTATGGCAAACACCGATTCAACCTTCTCGGTCCACCGTTTCAATCCGATCGGTCCTTCGGTTCCATCAAATTCCAAAGGTTTGCAGGCAGTGAATTCTTTGTAGGTGCATCCTACACGATTTCCTGTACTGCTAGATCCAAGGTTATTGTTGGTATGTAGCGCAGCCTGTACTGCGGCTATGTTTGAAGCTAGAAAAGTACGGAATTCCTCTTCATTCATATTCACGGTGTGTCGAGTAGTCGGTGCCATTTCCTTCAAAATAGTTAAATGGAACAAGTTAATCATATAGAATATTAAGAGTAGTTAATAGTATTTCGTAGCATAATATGAACTCATTTATAAAAGCTTTTTCTTCATATTAGCGTTTTATAAGTTTAAATTCGGGTAGTACCTACCCGTTAAGTTCATACTTAGTAGCTAATATACAATTCAACTACTACAATTCTATATGAAAAACTGATTATAATAATATTTCGCGTTCAAACTTTTATACAATATTTTACAAACTTACAATACCGCTTATTTTACATAAAGCATGAAATATAGCACACAATAACTTTGATACAAGATAGTTATGAAGACAATTCTAGCTAGTACACAAGTCGTTCAGCAAAGGCAATAAAGACACGTAATTCATACGTCCAGAAACAAGTCATGCATTCTGGTTTTACTAGGACTACTTCCCATCCTTGGTCTTGTGCAACATAACCGTTATGGCCGTTGATAAGACAGCGTGTTGTAACGTCATCAAAGGGACGAGGGTTACGTAATGTCCAACAGTCCCGTAATAATCTAAAAACCTCATTTCTTACCCCAATTACCGACTCCGTCACTTGTGGAAACGTTTTGTTTAATAGTTGTAGCCCGATGTTCTTGTTCTCACTTTGGTGAGAAGCGAACATTACTAATCCGTAAGCATAACATGCTTCTTTATGTTGCATGTTAGCCGCTTTTTCTAAATCACGAAGTCCAATATTCGGATATATTGAGTCAAAATAATTTCTTAACCCGTTGCGTAAAATAGCATTTGGGTTCCCCGCAATATATGCGTCAAAGTAAACACATCGTAACTTATGGGTTTCCCAATGTGATATCCCCCATCTTTCAAACGAAAGTCTCTTATAAACCAAGACATTCTTGGAACGTTCTTCGAATGTCTTACAAACTGATCTCGCCTTAAATAGTTGTGCCGAAGAATTCTGGCCGACTCTAGACAAGATTTCATCAATCATGTCTCCGGGTAGGTCTCTTAAAATATTGGGTTGTCTATCCATTTTGTGTTTTTTTAAACTGTAAAATAGACAAGAGTTAGATTCATAAAAAAATACTTATTAATACAAGCAATTTTTACATATATCATAAAGCATAAGAACACTATATTCCATATATTACACCACACGAATACAACTATCTTATTCCGACTCGCTCGTTTCTTCTTCTTCGGTTTTGGTTCGTTTTGCCAAGTTTCTAGGGATATATGATGTTCCCCTAATACGAGCCGTCGTTGTCCACATTGGTTTAGAAAAACCTGGTGGTTTAGAGGTTCCCGGGTCATTGTTACAACTTAAGGACTTCGGGGGTTGACGATACATATAAAGTTCATCGGGGTTGGAATTAGATTTCTCTATTTTTATGCCCTTTCCCTTATTATTTTCTTTTGCCTTTTTAAATTCAGTTGGGGTAATTTCTATAACATCATCGGAATTCTCGTCGGAATCCGATTCATCGGAGAATTGGTAATCCTCCCAATATTTTGCTTCCTTGGCGGAAACACCATTGACCATAATTAACTTTGGTCGGTTGGTTGAGGATTTTCTTTTACTTAACCGTTTTATTATTTCCCCCACCGGTTCTATTTCTTCATCCGGTTCCGATTCTTCTTCTGGTTCCGATTCTTCTTCCGGTTCCGACTCTTCTTCCGGTTCCTCTTCGGGAACTTGTGAATCAGTCCACAAATCATTCCAATTTACATTTGACTCTTCATTATTATTAGGTGAGTCAATGGGACTTGTTCTAGAGGTAGACATCTATCACATAATATCAAACACGTTAAGAGATTAATATATCACATAATATTCATATGTTAAAAATATATAGTTTCCAACAAAAATGTTAAGCAACCATTTTTAAAGAAAACACGGTCGAAGTCCAGACTCACTAATGCATCCTAACAAACTCGATAAGACACACTAATGCAAATTTTCTGGTTCTCTAAGACCAACGCTCGGATACCAACTGAAATGTCCCGTTCTTATTGATTAAAAACGTTCCATATTAATTGATTTCGTTGCGAGGTTTTGACCTCTATATGAGACGTTTTTCAAAGACTGCATTCATTTTTAAACAAACCATAACCTTTATTTCATCAATAAAGGTTTAAAAAGCTTTACGTAGATTATCAAATAATGATAATCTAAAATATAGTGTTTACACACGACCATTACATAATGGTTTACAATACAAATATGTTACAACAAAATAAGTTCCTTGAATGCAGTTTTTACACAATATCATACAAGCATGGACTCCAAATCTTGTCCTTATTTAAGTATGCGACAGCGGAAGCTCTTAATAATCACCTGAGAATAAACATGCTTAAAACGTCAACAAAAAATGTTGGTGAGTTATAGGTTTAACCTATATATATCAAATCATAATAATAGACCACAAGATTTCATATTTCAATACACATCCCATACATAGAGATAAAAATCATTCATATGGTGAACACCTGGTAACCGACAATAACAAGATGCATATATAAGAATATCCCCATCATTCCGGGACACCCTTCGGATATGATATAAATTTCGAAGTACTAAAGCATCCGGTACTTTGGATGGGGTTTGTTAGGCCCAATAGATCTATCTTTAGGATTCGCGTCAATTAGGGTGTCTGTTCCCTAATTCTTAGATTACCAGACTTAATAAAAAGGGGCATATTCGATTTCGATAATTCAACCATAGAATGTAGTTTCACGTACTTGTGTCTATTTTGTAAATCATTTATAAAACCTGCATGTATTCTCATCCCAAAAATATTAGATTTTAAAAGTGGGACTATAACTCACTTTCACAGATTTTTACTTCGTCGGGAAGTAAGACTTGGCCACTGGTTGATTCACGAACCTATAACAATATATACATATATATCAAAGTATGTTCAAAATATATTTACAACACTTTTAATATATTTTGATGTTTTAAGTTTATTAAGTCAGCTGTCCTCGTTAGTAACCTACAACTAGTTGTCCACAGTTAGATGTACCGAAATAAATCGATAAATATTATCTTGAATCAATCCACGACCCAGTGTATACATATCTCAGTATTGATCACAACTCAAACTATATATATTTTGGAATCAACCTCAACCCTGTATAGCTAACTCCAACATTCACATATAGAGTGTCTATGGTTGTTCCGAAATATATATAGATGTGTCGACATGATAGGTCGAAACATTGTATACGTGTCTATGGTATCTCAAGATTACATAATATATAATACAAGTTGATTAAGTTATGGTTGGAATAGATTTGTTACCAATTTTCACGTAGCTAAAATGAGAAAAATTATCCAATCTTGTTTTACCCATAACTTCTTCATTTTAAATCCGTTTTGAGTGAATCAAATTGCTATGGTTTCATATTGAACTCTATTTTATGAATCTAAACAAAAAAAGTATAGGTTTCTAGTCGGAAAAATAAGTTACAAGTCGTTTTTGTAAAGGTAGTCATTTCAGTCGAAAGAACGACGTCTAGATGACCATTTTAGAAAACATACTTCCACTTTGAGTTTAACCATAATTTTTGGATATAGTTTCATGTTCATAATAAAAATCATTTTCTCAGAATAACAACTTTTAAATCAAAGTTTATCATAGTTTTTAATTAACTAACCCAAAACAGCCCGCGGTGTTACTACGACGGCGTAAATCCGGTTTTACGGTGTTTTTCGTGTTTCCAGGTTTTAAATCATTAAGTTAGCATATCATATAGATATAGAACATGTGTTTAGTTGATTTTAAAAGTCAAGTTAGAAGGATTAACTTTTGTTTGCGAACAAGTTTAGAATTAACTAAACTATGTTCTAGTGATTACAAGTTTAAACCTTCGAATAAGATAGCTTTATATGTATGAATCGAATGATGTTATGAACATCATTACTACCTTAAGTTCCTTGGATGAACCTACTGGAAAAGAGAAAAATGGATCTAGCTTCAATGGATCGTTGGATGGCTCAAAGTTCTTGAAGCAAAATCATGACACGAAAACAAGTTCAAGTAAGATCATCACTTGAAATAAGATTGTTATAGTTATAGAAATTGAACCAAAGTTTGAATATGATTATTAACTTGTATTAGAATGATAACCTACTGTAAGAAACAAAGATTTCTTGAGGTTGGATGATCACCTTACAAGATTGGAAGTGAGCTAGCAAACTTGAAAGTATTCTTGATTTTATGAAACTAGAACTTTTGGAATTTATGAAGAACACTTAGAACTTGAAGATAGAACTTGAGAGAGTTCAATTAGATGAAGAAAATTGAAGAATGAAAGTGTTTGTAGGTGTTTTTGGTCGTTGGTGTATGGATTAGATATAAAGGATATGTAATTTTGTTTTCATGTAAATAAGTCATGAATGATTACTCATATTTTTGTAATCTTATGAGATATTTCATGCTAGTTGCCAAATGATGGTTCCCACATGTGTTAGGTGACTCACATGGGCTGCTAAGAGCTGATCATTGGAGTGTATATACCAATAGTACATACATCTAAAAGCTGTGTATTGTACGAGTACGAATACGGGTGCATACGAGTAGAATCGTTGATGAAACTGAACGAGAATGTAATTGTAAGCATTTTTGTTAAGTAGAAGTATTTTGATAAGTGTATTGAAGTCTTTCAAAAGTGTATAAATACATATTAAAACACTACATGTATATACATTTTAACTGAGTCGTTAAGTCATCGTTAGTCGTTACATGTAAGTGTTGTTTTGAAACCTTTAGGTTAACGATCTTGTTAAATGTTGTTAACCCAATGTTTATAATATCAAAAGAGATTTTAAATTATTATATTATCATGATATTATGATGTACGAATATCTCTTAATATGATATATATACATTAAATGTCGTTACAACGATAAACGTTACATATATGTCTCGTTTCAAAATCATTAAGTTAGTAGTCTTGTTTTTACATATGTAGTTCATTGTTAATATAATTAATGATATGTTTACTTATCATAATATCATGTTAACTATACATATAACCATATATATGTCATCATATAGTTTTTTACAAGTTTTAACGTTCGTGAATCACCGGTCAACTTGGGTGGTCAATTGTCTATATGAAACCTATTTCAATTAATCAAGTCTTAACAAGTTTGATTGCTTAACATGTTGGAAACATTTAATCATGTAAATATCAATCTCAATTAATATATATAAACATGGAAAAGTTCGGGTCACTACACTAACAAGCTAGGTCAGGTCATAGTATATCACAATCCTAATGCTCGAGACCGACATGCAAAAGTTAACAAAAGTCATCTCAAAAGTCAATCTGACCCAATATGATCTTTAAATCTATACATGTTTATTATATTAACATAGTATAAGTCTTGATAATTGAACGAATTTATAATTTATCAAACTCAAAATATTATTTATTTCAGGAGCCAGATTATATTTGAATTATCATGGCAATCGAAAATATTTTATTATTTCACATAGTTTTTCAATACTTGTAAAATCAGATTATAGTGTTTATAAAGTTTTAAAACATGATAAGACAGTCAACTTTGACAATTGTTCAACAAAATAAGACGTGCCTTATATAGAAATTCATTTACTCGATTAGTAATATCTAAAAATCCAATTTATCAATATCATAGACAAGTTGTTTAAATATTAATTTACAGTTTCAAACACAATTTCAATTAACGTCAAACATAATTCAGTTGACCATATCTTTTAATTCATTCATCGAAATCATGCAATTTCTAAATTAAAAGTAATTAATTTTTCGATAGCTTTCCAACGACATGCATATCATATACTTTATATCAGTAGCATATGTATCAAATTCGTGATTCATCATAAACTATCTAATTAAAAAAAATTAAAGCATACAAATATGCATAAACATATATACTCGAGCACTACACATGGATACACTATTAATATATAAAAGATAAGATATGAATGCTCACGTATCAATATTGTGATTCAATATTGCAGGAAAGTACGTAGACGCAACGGAAATGATAAACGCTAGGTTTGACTTGCGAACAATACCCACGAACATTACCCATAAACTCCATAGCTATAACCCATAATTTCCTTGGCTTTGACTTATTTGAAAACTCGTTTGAAATCATTTGAGTAGAACTTCGTCGTAGTATTTTATGTATAATACTTACTAATAATAATACTCCTAATAATAATAATAATACTAGTACTAATAATATTAAGATTTATAATAATAATTATAATAACAACTAAAATTATTTACGGAGCATTTCATTGATAGTATGCATGTGTTTAAGTTTGAGAACCAAATATATATAACAATCGAATTCAACTTACGTAAATCAATTTGCTACCTAATTCTTGTTTTGTTCTGTCACGAGTTCCTCTAAAAACCAAAAACATGACACTTATTTGTTTTAGTGTGCCGACACTCACCTTTGTATTTATTAAATACTTCAGGGTATTTTATGTAACTTATAATTAATAATTTATATCATGCCGCTTTCATGTGAGTAGTAAATTAATTAATTTCGTTTCATTTACTATTCATATGAATAGTAAATGAATTAATTTCGATTCAACTATTTAAGTTACATTGTTGTACGTTGTGCTTTACCGCTTGTACATCTTTGATTTAATTGCGTTTCTTCTTATAAATTAAAAAATTTACATCATAAAAATAAAACGATCATATACGTAAAAAAAATTTAATTTGAAATTGCATCATTCAACAGTAAATTTGTATCGTTTAGTATATAAATATTATTTGCATGTATATATATATATATATACATATATATATATATATATATATATATATATATATATATATATATATATATATATATATATATATATATATATATATATATATATATAATATAAAGCTTTACTTAAATTCTCCTAATTCTATATAATCAATTTACCTTTATAAATAACAGATTACAATAACTCAGTTTTTGAAATCGTTTTTATACGATTGAAAAATAGATCAGTCGAATATTATGAAATCCAGTTA
Source organism: Rutidosis leptorrhynchoides (assembly GCF_046630445.1). Lineage (NCBI taxonomy): Eukaryota > Viridiplantae > Streptophyta > Magnoliopsida > Asterales > Asteraceae > Rutidosis > Rutidosis leptorrhynchoides. The sequence continues at coordinate 518,055,832 of NC_092336.1, read as the reverse complement.
TCCACTGACTTTTTTCTAACCTTCATCAATTGACACATTTTTTCTTACTTGTAAATCACTTAACCATTTTCTGAATATTGTTAAAATGGAAAGGTTTCTCAAATCAACGTGGACCTCACAGAGACTCGTAATCATATCACAATGTATCTGATAATTCATTCATTTGATATTATCTTTTAATTCCTTCGATAAATATGTTAAACATATATTGAAACAAATACGTTCATGTAAAGTATTATACATCTAATACTTTGTTAACGTTTTCAATTACTATAACAATATATTGTATATACATATAAATGTTCGCGAATCGTCGAGCATAGTCAAAAGGGTAATTGAATATATGAACATAGTTCCAAAATTTTCGAGACTCAATATTACATACCCTACTTATCGTGTTGGAATCATATAAAGATTAAGTTTAATTTTGGTCGAAAATTTCCGGTTGTCACATGCAACATCTAAAAATCCAAAAAAAAAAAAATTAATTATGTGATACATTATTCGATTTATGTTTGTTAGGTTTGTAAATAATGATACACCACATTACAACACAAAGGATTATTGATCGCGAATTGAACAATTTTGAAGGAAACTAAGTTATCTGAGTCTGAGACAACAGACGTTTCAATCAGAGATTCACTTGAATGATTTGGTTTTCTACATCCGAGGGGGAGAAGATCGTGAGATCATCAGATATAGAGAACTCAAATCATTCACATCTTTTGTCTGTGGTATGAGATTGTACCTATTGGCTCAGAGAGACACTGTCTGGAGGATATCTTAGAATATTATTCTATCACTAAAATATATCACTACAATCCATCCATTATACATTATACGATTTCCGTTCAAGTATGGGGTTTATAGCGGCTGGTATGCGTCTGTTCAAAGTATGCAATAAATTTGAGACATACAATGTAATCTGAAACAAAAGGTATAAGTTTAAGGTAGAAGCTCATGGCTGATAGGGTTGCTAGAAACATCGTGAGATGGTTCTGTTCAATCAGATCGAAAGTACATTGAGGTGATAATGGACATCGTCAATGTATTTGTGCTCAATTGTTCTACCTGAAACATCGTGTGATCTCATATGAGGACTGATTCTTGATCAAAATCTAATATTGAAAGATGTTAAAGTAATTAATTTAACGTGATCATCAAAGTCTAGGATGAAAGTTGGTGAATGCTTGTTGATATGTTTGAAAGTTGTCCTGTACATGCTTTACTGAAATGAATTCTGAAATGGCATGTTAAAATAGTTCAGTTCTGATCCCTGAAACAGTATTTAAAACAGTGTGATAATTTAACTCACAAAAACATGTGAACTGTTATGTCTGTGATGTTCTTGATAAATGATGATATCTATGCTTGTAGTGATAACGTTTAATTTCTGATTATCTTAATGGTTAATGAGTTAGATGTCGAAAGTTGCATGTGAAGAATTGCGGACATTGTTTTATTGAAGCTTTACTGAATATGCTTGATATAATATCATTTATCATTACACACTGGATCTTGTACAGTATTTAGATTTTTAGCTTTGCATGATTATATATGAAAAAATTAAAAAAAACATATCGCATCTTTGTTACCTTGCATTTAGTTACGTTCTATAGCCTCACAACTCAGTTTTCGAGTTGATTCACAGTGTAAGGAACCTCGATATTTTAAATCTGAATGTGAGTTGTTTGAAGCTTAAGGGAACAAAGTGTGATTACATTATACTGTAGAGATCAGTCCCAGGGGGAGTGGACGTGAAAAGGTATGTGAATGTTGGAATCAAAAAGGCTTTAATTCTTGAAATTTCAAAAGCAAAGACTACCGGTCGATAGTCAAGACCACCGGCCGAAGGAAAAGACAATCGACCTATTGTCAAGACCATCGGGTCGTAGGTCTGGTCACTGAATGAGTATAAAAGGGCCCAGACACAGTCGGGTCAGTCACTTGGTGATTTTGGAGCAAAATTTTCAATCAATTGCAAAGCGAGTTTTCGACCGATCATTTTGTGCACTTTTTCTTTGTGATTTCAGCGTCACAAACCAGGTATTCAATCTCTGTTTCATTTAAAAGTTATGATTAATTTTTAAGGTTAAAAGGTTAATGTAATGACCCGGAAAATTTCGACTTATTTAAACCAATTCTCTATATGATTTAATATTATGAAAATATACATATATATATATATATATATATATATATATATATATATATATATATATATATATATATATATATATATATATATATATATATATATATATATATATATATATTAAGATGTACAAGTAAAACACTAATTGCTACTGTAAAAATGACTTTGCTACAGTAAAACACTATTTGCTACAGTAAAACACTATTTGCTACAGTGAAACCGTATTTTGCTACAGTGCTACAGTGAAAACGACTTTGCTACATTGATTTGCTACAGTAAACACTATTTGCTGCAGTAACACTATTTGATGTCGACGAACTAGAAAACAAGCAGAAATGAGCTGTTCAGTCTAGCCATGCCATCGCATGGCAAAAGCACTGAAAACCCATGCGATCGCATGGGGACCAAAAACACTATTTGCTACAGTAAAATATTATGTCGACGAACTAGCAAACAAAATGCCATGCGATCGCATGGCAAAAGCACTGAAAACCCATGCGATCGCATGAGGACCAAAATCAGGAAACATGCCTATAAAAGGCAGTTTACTCGACGAAGTATTTACTTAATTTTTTTTCTTCTCTCTAAATTTATATTTATATTATAATTATAATTTTAAATTTAAGTTTAATAATAATAAGCTATATACGAGGGTGTTTTTAATTCGGGTTTCAAACCGTTTTAAAATAAGGAAATATTGGGTATTGTTCTTGAATCCAAGGCCAACCATACAGTCGTCTACCATCATTACGTCTACGCAATTTGCCTACAATATTGAGTCTCAATATTGAACCGTGAGTTTATAGTCTCCCTTTTTAAATACTTTAAATATTTTTGGGCTGAGAATACATGCAATTTATTTTAAACGCAATAAGACACAAGTACATACTAAATTCTACACTGAGTTAAACCGAAAATCCCTTAGCTTTGGTAACTAGTAGCTGTCAGTACATAGGATATGGACTGGTGGGCGCGAATAATTGTATATGGATCCATAGGGCTTGACATCCCCGTCCGAGCTAGAGCGCAAGCCTTTTAACGGACGTATGTTATTTGAGTTTAAGACATGTTGGTTTACGTGTATTAAAACGAATGGGGTAATTATCACTATAGCGTTAAGTTTAGTTACCAGGGTGCTCTGTTACGTAGAATCTATTGATAAACTTTTGATGAAATCTTGTGGTCTATCTTTATATATGTTTATGACTCGAGCAATTAAACCTATAACTCACCAACATTCGTGTTGACTTTTTAGCATGTTTTATTCTCAGGTCCTTAGACTGCTTCCGCTGTGATGTGCTTGTTGCCTGCATGGAGTCTCTCATGCTTTGTACAAAGTTTATTGCATTCAAAATAAAACTGCGTTGTGTAATAAATAATTGGACTGTGATGTCAACCTGTAAATTAAAGACTTATGTATTTTGGGGTTTTGCTTATACCTAAGCACTCGCCCACATGTTTATAACTTTCTATGTTTAGAAAGTCACTTATTTTAATGAATGCAATATTTTATCAAAACGTATCATATAGAGGTCAAAACCTCACTGTGGAATCAATGATTAACGTGCCGCGTCAATAGCGATTTTGACGGGTCGTTACAGTTAAAAACCCTATTCGCTTGATTTGTTATTTTGTTGTGTTTGTTTATGTAATTCGAGTATCTTTTAGTGTTAATCGGTATAGTCTGGTTGTGATCCGTGTGTTTTGGATCAAGATTACTTCGTTTTTGTGCAAAAGGGTGATTCAATGGGTCTCAGGTATGATGAACTACCATCGGCCGTTAGTCTCTGACCATCAATCGCCTTAGATTCGGCCGTAAGTCCTTACCTTCGGCCGTAGGACTAAAAGTAGAACAGATGGTGTCAATTCAGAGTTGGTCTAGTTTAGCTGACCGAGGGTCTACACCATCAGACCGATGGTCCTCTCCATTAATCGATGGTCATTATTTGAGTCCAATGGTGCAGTTTTATATATTTTGCTTTTATGATTCTTAGATATATGTTTGTTCTGTTATGCTTATCTAATGTTAGTGCTCGTAGTTTGTCTAAGAATGTCAGGTGGATCATTTGTTGGACAGTGGATGTTTAACATCGACCGTAGGAGAATTTTAGCCAGTGAACGACCCATCCAAGTGGAACAAAAGGTCATTGCAACTCACAAGACCTATGACCTTTGGGAGCACATTGGGTGTCAGGAATTTCTGAATGTTGGGGATTATTACTGTCCCCAGTTGGTGCGTGAGTTTTATGCTAATGTTTCTTTAGAAGATGGTAAGAATAAGTATGTTCATTCTGGCCTATTTGAACAACAATATAAGTGGACCATGGAGGAATTTTCAGACCTTTTGAATGTTCCTCACACTGGTGTTAAGCTGTTATATCCTAGTAAAGACCTAAGAAAGCTACCCAACAAGTTTAATCTGTCTGACATGATTGCAAGGATATGTAAGCCAAGACGAGTAGCTAGTGTTGGTAGGGTTGAGATAAGTGACGACGATGTGTATTATCATCATGAACCACACCTGAGGATAATCAAACGAAATATAACCTTTAGGAAGGAAGGAGATAATGTTTTGAGTGGTACTGAGGCTTTGCTATTGTACTGTCTTCTTGATGGTATTAAAGTGAACATGGGTCACTTCCTGATTAATGTGATGAAAGACTTTCTTGAGTTGGAAGAACCATTTCCTTATGCTGCTCTATTGCATAACATGTTTGAGAAACTCAGAGTAGTTCAATACGTCACAAAGCTAGTGCCAGAAGATCCTATTGTTGGATAAGATATTATGTGATGGCTCATACGTATTTGTTCTTGTTTAATGTATTTTCAGTGTGGTGTGTAATTTGAAAATGCTAGCCTCTTAGTATTAATAACTACTCAAAAGTTGTAAAAACTTTATCTAGGGCGTGTAATTGTGGGATCGTGACTGTAATCCACTATGAATAATGTCGTAATATATATATTGTGATGATTACAATGTGTTTACTGCTATGTTCTGAATATGAGATACTAATTTGAATTGTGTTTGCAGTTATTATTCATAATGTCAGGTGTGCAAGTTGATCCGGAGCAGGTTGTTCACGGATCTGACATTGAATCTTCAGGAGGTCCTAAATCTGTTAATCTTCCAGGGCTAAAGGCTTGTGTTAGATCAAATCTGACAGCGTGTTTAAATGATAAGGGTCTAAATGCTAGCAAATACAAGGGAGTGATTGAATTTCTGAAACGATCTCGAGTATATGCTGCTATTTCTATGCCGTGCACTACTTACTATTCTCATCAAAGGGAATTCTGGGAATACGCCAGAGTTGAAACAGAAAATGATAAGAAGCTGATTGTGAGCTCTATCTCTAATCAAGTGATGAAAGTGTCTGAGCTGATAATTCGTGACACATTTCTGTTTGAAGATGAGGAGGACATGCCGAAGAAACTTTCGAAAACAAAAATTACTGGCTGCATACTGAGGTGCCAGTATGCTGGTGATATTTCTAAGGCTACTATCAAGAGAAGTGGGTTTACTCCACCATACCGTTATTTGTCTCTGATTGTGCTGCGATGTTTGAGTCCGTTACAAGGAGGGTTTGATGAGTTGAGCGAGATCTATCAGGGAATGTTTGCTGCGTTGGTATTGAAAGCCGACTTCAATTTCTCAGGGGTTATATTTGATCTGATGGTTGATAATGTGACAAGCAAGTTGTTTTTAGTCTATCCAAGATTCTTGCAGATCATGATAAATAATCAAACCACAAACTTACCCAGACTAAAAAAGGATGCTATTGAGCAGAAGCATATGAATGATCTTACTTTCAACAGACTTAATCAGAAGAAGTGTGCAAATGATGGTAAACTGGTGTGTCATCTTGCGAGAGAGGATTATCAGTGTCCTCCGAGAAAGAAATGGAGGAATGAAAATAGCGTTTCAGAAAGAGAGCCTGATTTCGAGGTTGCTAATAGTGATGAAGAAGTTGATCAACCGGTAAATACTCAAAATGTTGGTGGATCTGGATCAGGTGGTTTGGTTGATGAGACTACAGATGTTCATCCTGATGCTGGTGATGATGATACATCTAGAGGTTTAAAGAGGAGAATGGTTAAAGATGAGGGATCTCAGGTGTTAGGACCCCGAAGTTGTATAGTGTTAATGTGAAATAAGCTTAAATGAAGGTTCCTTAGAAGAGGGCTATATAAGGAACCTAAGTAGTCCTAATTAGATAGCCATTGCATTGTAACCGAGTTCTAGAAGCTGTGGAATGTAATTTTACCGATTCACTCTAATACCGAGTCTCATTCTTACATACCGAATCTCTCTTTATCTTATCATTTCTCTCAATCTCAACATGATCTGACCTATCATTTGGTATCAGAGCTTCCAGGAAGTGATTCTACATCACTATATCGATCCAGAGATTGTAGATTACAGAATCTGAATACTCTCGGTATTTTGAATCACATTCGGTATTATCGAATTTGATAATCTGACGTTCAGATTCTTGTGATAAGTTCAGCGAAGGTGCATTAGGTCTTTTAGAAAGAGTTTCGATCATCATTACAGCTTTTTAACTTCAATTATGGAGAATCAAATTGATTTTTAGAGTTTGTGGCTAAAATTCTCGGTATTGCTTAATTCAAGCTTGATTCTGGATTTTTGTGAAGATTTAAGGATTCAGTTGTGTTCGTGAGGTGTTAAATCATATTTCTGACGGTTCAATTTCTTCAATTCATCAAGTTTTGAAGATTTGATCAACACTCGGTATCGTAACTGTCATACCGAGTCTGCTTCATTATTTAAATTCATCTTAAGTGTTGCAGATTGTGGTGTGATCGTGATTCTATCACATTCGGTTTGATTATACGCAGCTAATTGGTGTGGTTTGAGAAAGGATTCTATCATATTTCTAAGTTTTAAACTTAGACTCGGTATTGTCAACTGCTACAGTTGACATTCGGTATCCTATACTTTCGGTATCTTTGATATTTTGTGTGATACTAACTTGTTTCCTTGTACAGCAAGGTTACAGAATCTAATTCAAAAGGATTGAATTGAGTTTGAACTTCAAATTCATACAGAATCTGACTACCGAGTCAGATACAGAATCTGAGTTTCTGTATCACTTAATCCATTGTTTTAAGTGGTTACAGGCTAAAATTCTTGTGATTACCGAATCTATACTGAATCTGGGTGTGTCACTTGTATTTCTGATCAGTTTCTTATACAGAATCTGATATACAGAATCTTTACCAAATCTGCTATAGTACCGAATCTGATACAGAATCTGACATTCTGATCAGATTGTTGTGATTTTTCATCTTAGATTTGTGTAATACAGAATCTTTACCGAATCTACCTCATTTTCAAGATGTCTACTCAAGATACTTTGATCATTGGATCAGATTCCCATCCTCCAGTGTTGTTTGATGGCAAGTACACTCAGTGGCTTCACCGTATCACTTAGTACATAGACTATAAGGGTGAGAAAGCAAAGTACATTTGGGCTTCTCTGAGAGATGGTCCAGTTGTTGATTATCATCCGGATACTGGTATGCCAATCCAGTCTATGAACTTTCTGGTGATAAGCGTTAGGGATGGCAATGGATCGGATATGGATCGGATGATGCCATATCCACATCCATATCCATTTAATTTTTCCTCATCCATATCCATATCCATTTAATTTCAGTTCATCCATCCATATCCATATCCGATGGATTAAGTGGGTTAATGGATATCCGTTGGATATCAAATGAAATGTTAATCTAACGATGATTTTATCAATTTAATATAGATTATAACAGATGTGAATATTTAATCTTTATGTTTTAGATTTATTAGACATGTTTTGATTGTAATTTGTCGCCGATTTTGAATCTAATTGAGCAAAATACATATATTATAAGTAAATATAAATTTAAACTAATCTAAATATGTAACGTTGAATATTGTTAGTAACAATTTAATAATTGTGACTATCACAACCCTTATTTTCATGAATAATTTAAGAATCTGTATGTTATATGTATATGTATATCGATATGTCAATGTATATGCATATATTTTAGTACGTATATATGTATATATAGATGTATTTCGGGTGATAATGAATATATCCGTGGATGATAAATTGTAATCCATATCCGATCCACAAAATATTTAGACCATCCATATCCATATCCATATCCATATCCGTTAATCGTCCATTTACATCATCCATATCCATTATAAATGGATCGGATCGGGTGGATGTCCATGGATGGAACATCCATTGCCATCCCTAATAAGCGTGAGAGAGCTCAGGGTGACATAGAGGTAAAGAATATTGTTATGCAAGCTATCCCATATGAATTGTTTGAAAATGTTGATAGCAACACAACAGCAAAAGATATATGGGATGAGATCAAACGACAGCAAGAAGGTTATGACATGTCAGACGTTACTAAATTGAATAAGGCTCTGGGATTCTATGAAGATTTCATGCAGGAAACTGATGAACCACTCAAGGATACCTATCGTTGTTTCAATGGTGTTCTCAATGAGTTGAAAAGGTGCAAGATCATAAAAGTAAATGCTGAAGTTAACATGAAGTTTCTCAAAAAGCTCAATACTGATTGGCTTTCTTATGGAACCATTGTTCGATCTACTAAAGAGATTGACAAGTTGACTATTCATGAGCTTGTTGGAGTTCTTATGCATTACCAACCTGAAGTGTCTAAACTTCAAGAAGGAAGGAAAGAGTCTTCTCCGGGCGATCCACTTGCCCTAATTGTCAAAAAGAAGAGCAAATCATTGACGTCTTCTAAAAGCTTGTCCAAGAAAGTGCTTGTAGAAGAATCAACTGATTCAGAAGATTTGAATCTTTCTGATGTTGATGATTCTCACCTTGAATTAGTCAAGATGGCAGCCATGTTCACAAAAGCCTTGAACAAACACAAGTTTAAAGGCAAATCAAGCAATCAACGCAAAAACTCGTCATCTTCCTCGTACTACAAGAAAGCTGATCAATCTAAACAACAACGTGCTGATGATTCCAAGAAGGAAGATTCAATTTGTTTCAATTGTGGCAAAGCTGGTCATTACTCTCGTGAGTGCAAGATGCCTAAGAAGAAGGACGCAGCTTACTACAAGAAGAAAATGTTGATAGCTAAGATTGTGGAAACTGGGGGAGAGCTAAAACCAGTTAATGATACTTGGTTTAACTGGACTGGCGATTCAGATTCAGAGGTGGAACATGCAAATGTTTGCAAGGTGACAAAGTTCATCAAAGCTAAGGAAGCAATGGAGAATTCTGACTCAACATCCGATGATGATGAGGTACAATCAACTGAATTCTCAACTGATTTTATAAAAATGCAAAATGACTTGATGAAGAATCTAGTCTCAATGTCAAAAGAAGTCAAAGGCTTAAAATCTGAAAACAAGGTTTTAAAAGATAAAATCAAAATGAATGAGACCAGACCTTCCTCATCCAAATTGCAAATGGATGTGCAACAATTGACTCTCCAACTCAACTCTACAGAAACTGAGTTGGAAGATCTGAAAAAGACAATTCATCCGATTAAAGTTGAAAGAACTGATTATCGTTTAAAATCGGAACGACTTGCAGAAAAAGTTCAATTTTTAGAAAAAGATCTTTCTGATTTGAAAAAGCAGCATGAACCCACACTTTCAAAACGGGTGAGGTTACCTGGATAGGTGGGCAGTTCCTATCGGTGGAGCTAAGACACTCAATTTGTGGAAAGCCTTCAATGGCTTCCTTATGAAAACATCCATTTTTATTTGGGTATAGACGGTATCTCTTTATTCTTCATGATATTGACCACATTTCTGATCCCTATTTGCATTTTAGTGGGTTGGTCTGGTATGAGAAGTTATGGGAAACTAAACAAGAAAATCGTTCAATTGGATAACACCATAATTGAAAAGAACACTGAAATTTCTTTATTGTCAAAAGAATCTTTTCAAATGAAAGCACAACTTGCTCGATATGAGGAAAAACTCTATCGAACAGAGCAATCCAAAGCTATCATTGATATGGAACTTTCAAAACAAACGATTTTCATGAATAGACCAAAACCGATTCATGGTGAAAAGTGAGGGTTGGGTTATGAAGATCCGAAAATTTTGGAAGATGCTTCCAAAAAGATTCCAGGATTATATCATTCTGATTATTTTCAAGCCGGTTTACCATCGCATTTTGTACATGCTTCTGATGCTGATTTTGATGATATTATTGTGAATCGTAAATCTAGGAAATACCATCAAATTAGCTTAATGTATGAAAATTCAATGCTAAGATAGGTAAATCGAATCCTGATTTCTTGAAAAATCTTGTTGAAACTGAAAAGAACATGCAACGTGAAGATTATGTGTCTAAGCGTAGACTGGTTTATATCCCAACACTCATGCTTGAGAAATACATTTTAATGCTTAAGAATGAAGTGTTTAACAAACCTAGTTCTAGCATTACTGCAATAGATGAGGTGTTTGATGAACCAATTTTTGATGTGAAACCAATTCTATCAACTTTACCTGCATGTCCAGATGATGTTTTCCTTGAAGACCTAGCACATGAACTAACTGTCTTCTTTGAGACAGATTCTCTAGGTCAAAATTCTTTAGATGAAAAAGTAGAACCTCAGAATGAATCGATCATTGAACCTTTGATAGATTTTGAAAGTCAACTTGATCCTTTACATGATTATTACTTGCATTTGCCTGCTGTACATGATTTGAATCATATAGTAGCTCAACTTGAACAGGAGAATATTGACTTGCAACTTAAATGCCAATCATTAGAACAAATGCTTGCTTTGTGTGATAAATTGCCTTCACTGCCTAAGAAAGAATGTACTTATGCTTTTAAGGAGGGTGAAGTGATAGTTTCTGCTGAAGAATTATGTCTTGAGATTAAAAGCTTAAACCAAAAGATAATTCAACTGAAACAGGCTAACACACTTACGCAAACGTCTAATGTTGCAACCAATGTGCTTGAATGTACTGGTGGGATTACTAAGAAGGGGAAGGGAACAACAACATCTAAGGATGTAAAACCCATTACTATTCTTAAAAATCCTCTACGTTCTCAATTTGGCAATTATGGTTTCGAAAGTTGTTTCTACAACTCAGTATATTGTTAAAAAGGTTCATTCTCCAAATGGTTCTGTGTTAACTTAAAAGATTCCTATGATTCCTATGACAAAAACTTCAAAAGCGAGTCTTTTAAAGAAATCAGTTAAGTCCACAACACACACAAGTTCTAAACCTGATTTAAGTGAGTATGATACAAAAGAACGTACAATCAAATTGGAAATTCTGCAAAATCAGTCATCTCATGTGTCAACTGAAAAGTTTGGACGTCTACTAACAAAGGTGTTTTCCGTGTCACAGGTCATAATCCAAACTTGAATTACAAATCTGTATGGGTTCCTAAGTCCACGACTAAGAAAGTAGCAACCAAACCAAAGCAATCTGCTAGTCGGCCTAGGAAATCATCTCATGTTTTTCAATTTTCGTCTGTGAACAAAACATCTACTTGGAATAAATTGTGTGTTAAGACTTCTAATAACGATGTAAAGATTGATATTGCGTATGATGCTTCATGTAATGTGGTTTTAAATGATGCTTTATTGTCTAAACTGCATGATGCTTTACGTCATTATTTCATCATTGATCCAAAGTTTGTTGTTAATCCAAAGTTTATTGCTGGTACTAACCGAAAAGGACCCAAGAAACTTTGGGTACCTAAACTCTAGGAAATTCACATTTACAGGGTTTCGACGTCTGTGTTTGGTATATCGATTCCGGTTGTTCTCGACACATGACGGGCGATAAATCCTTGCTTGTCAACTTCATTGACAAATTACTTGGAACGGTTACATTCGGAAACGATGAGATTGCAGCAATAACGGATTACGGAGATTTTGTGCAAAATGGCATAACAATCAAACGGGTTTCATATGCTGAGGGTTTGGGGTGCAGTTTATTTAGTGTGAGCCAATTCTGCGATGGAGATCTCAAAGTTTGGTTTGAACGTGTCACGACCCTACTTTTTCCGTTATCTTTTTCCGTTAATTATTTAACGACCGTTAACTGTTAGTGTGCCACGTCATTTCTATGACCTATATTATTATTTTTGTAATAATATATATATATATTAATTTTTATGTGTTATGTGAATATATGTATTCATATTTTAATTTATACGTTTCTACGTCTCGCGGATTTCCATCCGGCGAATCTTTTCGGTTTTTAAACCAACGGTCGAGCTTTCGGGATTTTTAAATCCTAAATATTTTAAATATGATATTTTAAGGTCATATTATTATTAGGTGTATTTATATTTATTTTTCGTCGCGCGTTTGTTATCTTTCCGGATTTTTAATCGCGTAAGCGTGTTTTCGCGTTTCGGGTTTCGTTCGGGCTTTCGGGCCACAAGGAATTATCAATTAAGCAAGTTGGTCCACCATGGGGCCCACCCCTTCACAAAATCGGCCGAAGCCAAGGGGGAGGGGGTAATTCCCTTTCTCTTTTTGTATATTCCTCATTTACACAATTTTGATCTCAAAATACCTAAACCTAATTTTTAGTTTTGCTCTCCTCCTCCCTTCTCCCTTTTAGGCCGTCACCACCACCACCATACATCACCAAAATCATCACTTTTTATTGCTTGGATCATCAATTGGCTTGCATAATCGGATTCCTCTCGTCTTTCTCTACACATCTATATTCTTTGATTCTCGATTTGGGTATAAACCCTAACCCTAGAACTTTTCATATTTATTTATATTTCTGTATTTTGAGTTTATATTATTAGTATGATGTATGTTAGTTGTTGTAATGTTGTTTGGATGCGTAGAATTACTCGTTTGTACATGTTTTCGGTTTGTAAATTTTGGACAGCAGTTTGATTCGTATATTCTGACTTTGTAACTGATATGAATGTTAAAATAAAGTACATAAATGAGTTCCTCTCATCAAGACATTAATTTTAGACTCCGGATTCATGTCGTTTCGATTTCCGGAGCCCTAGATATGCTTAATTTGGTTTTTGTTAAAGATTGAAAGGTGTTCTTGGCATGAACAAGGTTGGGTCCGACTTTGTGACCATCATTGGTGTCTTTAGGGTGTGTCATTTGGTTAGGACAGATGGTGAGACGAATTTTTATGTTTGGGTCACCTAAATCCGAGCCACGGTTCACCCGTTGTGCCCGAATTACCGTTTTGAGTAAATTGTTTTCCCAAATGTTGTCATGGCTGATATCCACGACCTAGGGACTGTTCTTGGAGTGTTCTTGAGTTCATAATTGTGTCGGGTGGTTTGAGTAGGTGAAGTTGTATATGTGGCTTGCCCGAAACCAACACCCGGGGCTCAAGATACGACCCGACGAACTTTTAAACTTAAAACTTATGGTTAATGATTAAACTTATGTTAAAATTTATGGACTTCATTATTAATTAATTACTTACGATAAAAGAAGTAATTATTATTATTTAAAACTTATGATATAAATATTTATTATATCATTTAATTATTAATTATAATTTAATTAACATTTTAATTAGACTTATGATTAATAATACTTTTATTATTAAAGGAAAATACTTATGATAAGTATTAAATTTGTTTTTGAGAAATTATTAAAAGACTTATAATAAATATTAAATAATTATTTAATTATTATAAGACTTAATTATTATTTAATTATGATTTAATTATTAAATATTTATGATTTAATAATTTTAATTAGAAACTTATGATATGATTAATAATTCATTATTAATTAATAATACTTATGATATGATTTAAAATTCATTATAAATTAATAATATTTATATTATGATTGATATTTAATTAATTAATTAAATACTTATGTTATACTAATTATAACATTTCAACTTATATTAACTTTAATAATTCATTTTATTTAATTAAACTTATGTTAAGACATAAATATACACTTTTGACTTTAAATAACATTAAAACCTATGTTATTATTATAACTTACACTTTTCAAATTAAGGTTGACTATGTTTGACCAAGGTTGACTTTTGAGTTGACTTTCAGTTGACTTTGACTTTCAGTTGACTTCTGTTGACTTTTTAAATAAGGAAACTTTCCTAACTTCAAAACTTTCTAAAAATAGAACCTTCTAAATTTGGAAACTTTCCAAAAATAGAAACTTTTCAAAAATAGAAACTTTCCAAAAATAGAAACTTTCCAAAAATAGAAACTTTCCTAAAATAGAAAACTTTCCAAAAATGGAAACCTGCTAAAAATAGAAACTTTCTAAAAATAGAAAGTGTGTGTCCTTATGCTGTTCCAATCAAACCGATGCTTGCTGAGTAATGTTCTATGCCTACTTGCAACATGTACAATAGCTATCATACTAAGACTTGGCCTAAGTTAGTTATTTATTTCGACCTGCTTTATTTATAGGTCGGCGTTGTGATCTTTCTTGATCACTTTACTTTACTTGCTGTTCGCTTGTTTGTGAGATTTCTTCAGTTGCTATTTAAGGTGAGTTATAGTCCCGTTTTTACATACTTTTCAAAGTATATTTTTGGGATGTGATTACATGCAGATTTTTATTTACGTTTAGACACAAGTAAAAGTTAAATTTAATTATTCATTGTGAGTTGGACAAAAATATTCCCTAGTCTGGTAACTGTAATCATTGGTTTCTACCGGTGAACGCGAATCCTACGGATAGATCTATCGGGTTTGACAACCCCATTTCGAGCTAGTCGTGCTAGCAATTTATAATCGGAATGTTTAGTACTTCGTAATTTGTTGTAGATACACTGTCCAAGTGTATATTTTTATTGTGTTTGGCAAGGGTAAATAAAGGGTTAAGTGGTTACCAGGTGGCTCATTGATAATGGAATAATGTTTAATGTTTTCTAACATTTTTAAATCTTGTGGTCTAAAGTTTACTTATTTATTTAAACCTATAATTCACTCAACCTTTGTGTTGACAGTTTACTTGCATGTTTTCACAGGTACTTGAGTTATTTGATGCTTCCGCTGTCGTTAGAAGAGTCTGCATGCATTTGGGCAGATTTTATGAAACTATTTATGAAACTTAAGTTTGCATTCTATTTGGATAATTTAAATTGTGGGTTTGTTGGCAATGTTTTGTGTCAATTTTTGGTTCATTACTATGGTTGGTTGATTTTAAACTACTTAATTGGGTTTGTTTCCTTTTTGGGCAACATTTTGAAATAAAAGAATGCAACTTTGTTTATTTAATTCATTTAAGTCCGATCAAGCTATGGGACCAACTGACGGATCCGTTAAGTGTTTTGACGGGGTCGTCACATGTGGTATCAGAGCACCGGTTGTAGGGAACTAGGCAGTCTTAATGTGGTCAACCCGTGGTTATTAGGGTGCATTAGAGTCTAGTCTACAGCCCGACCTTTTTGCTATAGCATTATTATGCATTTCATTTCGTATAAGTTATATTATTAGCTTTCATATCTTTTTGGTATGTGGTTTGCGGTTTTGCTGTTTACAGATGTCGACTTCGAGCGATAACTCTGTTGCTGCTCCTACTCCACCGTCTCCTGCTAGACGTCGTGCTAATCAACCAGAGATCGATGATCCTGTTCATTACTATTTTTCTACCATTACTCATATGAACCGGGCTTATAATGAGGTGACACGTATTAACGCCCTTAGTGATTGTTTGCGCACCTTGCCACATAATGAAGTTATGGACGAGATCCGTGCCGATATGGGTAACTTTATCACTTTCAAGCATAGGGTTGAGGATGCGAACCGCAAGCGTGATCGAGAAGTTAATGCTAAGTTCGAGGCTCTCGAGAGCACTGTTCGTGTGTTGAAGGAAGAGTTGGATGTTGTGAAAGGGAAGTTGCGTAAGTATGAGGATCCTGCTGAGACTCATGCTGGACCAGCTTATCACACCCGCTCTAAGCGAATGTGATGTGATTATTCATATTGATTATCTATTTCATCAGACTTAATGTCCTTTTTATACATACATTTTGGGTTATGTACGGCGTTTTGCCGAGGATTTTATTAAGATTTTGTTATGGGATATTTTTCATTATGTATGGATGGTTATTTTTATGACATCTATTATCATTATCATGTTTTATTTCTGATGTTGTGGCTCTTGGCATGTTATATTATGCGTAATATATGTTCATGTATGTTAGGTGCTATGTATGTTGTATGATGTTATCATAAAATATGTATGCATGTGATGGTTATTTCTATAACAATCATAACTGTCATGTTATTACTCATAGTGTTAGTTGACTAATATCTTAATGGTTAGTCTTTTCGTGTTTTGATCTATTCCTTTATGACACTAGTATTATTCTTGGTACTAACGGATGTGTTATTCTATTTTGAAGATCATGCCTCCAAGAGAGTCCACTGAAGCGCGTATGCAACGCCTGATCAATGAAGGAATTGCTGCTGCTATGGCAGCAAATGCTAATGTTAACGCCAATGTGAACAACAACGTGGGATGCTCCCACAAAACTTTTATGGCTGGTCGACCTCAAGAATTCAGTGGTACGGAAGGACCAATAGGGCTTACTCGTTGGTTCGAGAAAATCGAATCTATTTTCAGGGTCAGTCGGGTCCATGAAGAGGACAAAGTTAGTTTCGCTAGTTGCACTCTCAAGGATAGTGCCTTGACATGGTGGAACAATCTGGTTAGTAGTTTGGGAAGCGATGTAGCTTATGGTTTGGCCTGGAATGATTTTAAGGAAAGATTGATCACCCGCTATAGACCTCGGGGTGAGCTTAAGAAGCTAGAGGTTGAGCTCAAGAATTTGAAAATGCATGGCACCGAGTTAGATGTCTATGAACGAAGGTTTTTCGAGTTAACTTTGCTGTGTCCTAGGGTTTATGCAGATGAGGACCGCAAAATTGAGGCTTACATTGATGGTTTGTCCGAGAAGATTGAACACGGGGTTGAGTCCAGTGAACCCCAGACTATTGAGGCAGCTATGTCTATGGCCCACAAACTTAATGACAAGGTGTTGAGAAGAAGCAAGACTACAGTTGTTGAAAGTAGTGAGGAGGTTGTCAAGAAGGCTGATAATGGGAAACAAAAGTGGGATAACAACCGCAATCAAAACCAAAATCAACAGAAGAAACAGGATACCTCAGGTGCTAACAATAGAAATCAGCGTGTGTGTCCTCGTTGCTATAAAGTTCATGATGGTTACTGCACAGTTACTTGTAAGAGGTGCTCTAAGCAAGGGCACATTGCTAAAGATTGTACAGTGCTTTTGCCGGGGTCTGCTACTCCCGCGACTGGTGGTAATAATAATAATGTTGGTCATAGAGGTGGTAACAGTAACGGTAATGGGAAATCAAATAATGGAGGTAATCCAAGGGTTTGTTATGAGTGTGGGAAGCCGGGGCATTTCCAAGATGCTTGTCCCAACAAGAAGACTGCAGAGACTGCACGCGGCCGAGCGTTCAACATTAATGCTAAGGATGCGGAGGAAGATCCTAAGCTTGTTACTGGTACGTTCTCAGTCAACGATTTATCAGTTTATGTGTTATTTGATTCAGGGGCTGATTTAAGTTTCGTGTCGAGTAAATTAAGTCCGAGAATCAAAACGCCGTTAACTCTCTTAGACAATACTTATGTTGTTGAAGTAGCTAATGGTAAGGAACTTACTGCTAAGACTGTACATCGTAAGTGTAACATTAATCTGGGTGGTAGGGATTTCGAGATAGATTTGATACCGATTGAACTTGGTAGTTTTGATATTGTTATTGGTATGGATTGGTTGTCTGCAAACCGTGCTGAGATCGTGTGTTTTGATAAGGCTATTCGTATTACTGATGTGATTGGAGAGCCACTGATGGTCTTTGGAGATAAGAAATGCACACAGTTAAACCTTATTAGCTGTATGAAAGTTCGTAAACATCTCCGCAAAGGCTGTCATGCTATCCTTGCTCATGTTGTTGATCCTAGTAAGGAAGTAAAGAACGTTTATGACGTTCATATTGTTAGGGATTTTCCCGAGGTGTTTCCCGATGACTTACCTGGCCTTCCGCCGCAACGCGCGGTAGAATTCCAAATTGATCTTGTTCCCAGCGCTGCTCCTGTAGCACGTGCTCCTTATCGTCTTGCGCCTTCTGAACTTCAAGAATTGTCAAGTCAACTCCGTGAGTTGTTAGACAAAGGTTTTATTCGTCCTAGTTCGTCCCCTTGGGGAGCTCCTGTTCTGTTTGTTAAGAAGAAGGATGGTTCTTTTCGTTTATGCATTGATTATCGTGAACTGAATAAGCTCACTGTTAAAAATCGTTATCCTCTTCCGAAAATTGATGATCTGTTCGATCAGCTTCAGGGTTCTTCTGTTTATTCAAAAATTGATCTTCGTTCTGGCTATCATCAGTTGCGTGTTAAAGAATCTGATGTTTCAAAAACTGCTTTTCGCACCCGTTACGGTCACTTTGAATTTCTTGTTATGCCGTTCGGATTGACAAATGCACCTGCTGTGTTCATGGACCTCATGAACCGTGTGTGTAGACCCTATCTGGACAAGTTCGTTATTGTTTTCATCGACGACATCCTTATCTATTCTAAGAATGATGAAGAGCACGAAGAACACTTGAGGTTAGTGCTTGATTTGTTAAAGAAAGAAGAGTTGTACGCTAAGTTCTCTAAGTGTGCTTTTTGGTTAAGAGAAGTTCAGTTCCTTGGTCACATTGTTAGCAAACAAGGAATACAAGTTGATCCTGCTAAAATTGAGGCGATTGAAAAGTGGGAAACCCCGAAAACTCCTACTCAAGTTCGTCAGTTCTTAGGATTGGCAAGGTACTATCGAAGGTTCATCCAGGATTTCTCTCGTATAGCGAAACCTCTGACTGCTTTAACGCATAAAGGGAAAAAGTATGAGTGGAAGGATGAACAGGAGAATGCTTTTCAGATTTTGAAGAAGAAACTGACTACCGCTCCGATATTGTCTCTACCGGAGGGTAATGATGATTTTGTTGTTTATTGTGACGCTTCGCGTCAAGGCTTTGGTTGTGTTTTGATGCAACGAAAGAAAGTTATTGCGTACGCATCACGTCAGTTGAAGATTCACGAGCAGAACTATACAACTCATGATTTAGAGTTGGGGGCCGTTGTTTTTGCACTTAAGATTTGGAGACATTATTTGTATGGGGTCAAGAGTACTGTGTACACAGATCACAAAAGTCTTCAACATATCCTCGATCAGAAACAGTTGAACATGAGACAACGAAGATGGATTGAGACGTTGAATGATTACGATTGTGACCTTTTGTATCACCCGGGTAAGGCCAATGTTGTGGCTGATGCATTGAGTCGTAAAGAAAGGACTGAACCTTGCAGGGTTAGGGCCTTGAATATGACAGTTAGATCAAACCTCGCAAGACAGATTCTTGAGGCACAACAAGAAGCCTTAAAGGAAGAGAATTTTGTGAAAGAGAACGTAAGAGGTATGGCTAAGAAATTTGAGATTCGAGCAGATGGTACAAGGTACTTTGTAGGACGTCTTTGGGTTCCGAAGTTTGGTGAACTGCGACAACTTGTTTTGGATGAGGCTCATAAGTCTAGGTACTCTATTCATCCTGGTTCAGGAAAGATGTATCATGATCTTAAGGAGCGGTATTGGTGGCCAAATTTGAAAGGTGATGTGGCTACGTATGTGGCTAAGTGTTTGACCTGTTCTAAGGTCAAAGCTGAACATCAAAAACCGTCCGGATTGTTGGTACAACCAGAAATTCCCGAGTGGAAGTGGGAAGGTATCACTATGGATTTTATCACTAAGTTACCAAGAGTTTCGGGTGGTTATGATGCGATTTGGGTGATTGTAGATCGACTCACTAAGTCGGCTCACTTTTTGCCGATTAGGGAAACCGATTCCATGGAGAAACTCACCCGTTTGTATTTGAAAGAGATTGTTTCGAGGCATGGTGTTCCCGTTTCTATAATTTCCGACAGAGATAGTCGATTTGTATCTAGATTTTGGAAATCGTTGCAAGAAGCCTTGGGCACTAGATTGGATATGAGCACCGCTTATCATCCTCAAACGGATGGTCAAAGTGAGAGGACCATTCAGACATTAGAAGATATGTTGCGAGCTTGTGTGATTGATTTTGGGAATGGGTGGGATAAGTATTTGCCGTTAGCTGAGTTTTCTTATAACAACAGTTATCACGCAAGTATTAAAGCCGCACCGTTTGAAGCTTTGTACGGTAGGAAATGTAGATCTCCTATTTGTTGGAATGAGGTTGGGGATGCTCAACTTACAGGTCCAGAGATTATTCACGAGACTACTGAGAAGATTGTTCAAATTAAAGAAAGGTTGAGAACTGCTAGAAGTCGGCAAAAGTGTTATGCCGACAAAGGAAGGAAAGATGTTGAATTTCTAGTTGGTAATCGTGTTATGTTAAAAGTTTCGCCTTGGAAGGGTGTTATTCGTTTTGGTAAAAGAGGGAAGTTAAGTCCTCGTTTTGTGGGACCGTTTGAGATCATTGAAAGAGTTGGTCCGGTGGCTTATCGTTTGAAGTTGCCACAAGAACTCAGTGCTGTTCACGATGTTTTCCATATTTCGAACTTAAAGAAGTGTTTGGCTGAATTTGATCAGACTATTCCTTTGGAGGAACTTCAAGTTGACAAGCAATTGCATTTTATTGAGGAGCCAGTTGAGATCATGGACCGAGAGGTTAAGACTCTTAAACAGAGCAGAATTCCTATTGTTCGGGTCCGATGGAACGCTAGACGCGGTCCCGAGTTCACTTGGGAGCGTGAAGACCAAATGAAGCAGAAGTATCCACATTTGTTCTCAGATGCCGAGTCAACCCCTGCGCCTGCTTAAATTTCGGGACGAAATTTCCGTAACGGGGAGGTACTGTCACGACCCTACTTTTTCCGTTATCTTTTTCCGTTAATTATTTAACGGCCGTTAACTGTTAGTGTGCCACGTCATTTCTATGACCTATATTATTATTTTTGTAATAATATATATATATTAATTATTATGTGTTATGTGAATATATGTATTCATATTTTAATTTATACGTTTCTACGTCTCGCGGATTTCCATCCGGCGAATCTTTTCGGTTTTTAAACCAACGGTCGAGCTTTCGGGATTTTTAAATCCTAAATATTTTAAATATGATATTTTAAGGTCATATTATTATTAGGTGTATTTATATTTATTTTTCGTCGCGCGTTTGTTATCTTTCCGGATTTTTAATCGCGTAAGCGTGTTTTCGCGTTTCGGGTTTCGTTCAGGCTTTCGGGCCACAAGGAATTATCAATTAAGAAAGTTGGCCCACCATGGGGCCCACCCCTTCACAAAATCGGCCGAAGCCAAGGGGGAGGGGGTAATTCCCTTTCTCTTTTTGTATATTCCTCATTTACACAATTTTGATCTCAAAATACCTAAACCTAATTTTTAGTTTTGCTCTCCTCCTCCCTTCTCCCTTTTAGGCCGTCACCACCACCACCATACATCACCAAAATCATCACTTTTTATTGCTTGGATCATCAATTGGCTTGCATAATCGGATTCCTCTCGTCTTTCTCTACACATCTATATTCTTTGATTCTCTATTTGGGTATAAACCCTAACCCTAGAACTTTTCATATTTATTTATATTTCTGTATTTTGAGTTTATATTATTAGTATGATGTATGTTAGTTGTTGTAATGTTGTTTGGATGCGTAGAATTACTCGTTTGTACATGTTTTCGGTTTGTAAATTTTGGACAGCAGTTTGATTCGTATATTCTGACTTTGTAACTGATATGAATTTTAAAATAAAGTACATAAATGAGTTCCTCTCATCAAGACATTAATTAGACTCCGGATTCATGTCGTTTCGATTCCCGGAGCCCTAGATATGCTTAATTTGGTTTTTGTTAAAGATTGAAAGGTGTTCTTGGCATGAACAAGGTTGGGTCCGACTTTGTGACCATCCTTGGTGTCTTTAGGGTGTGTCATTTGGTTAGGACTGATGGTGAGATGAATTTTTATGTTCGGGTCACCTAAATCCGAGCCACGGTTCACTCGTTGTGCCCGAATTACCGTTTTGAGTAAATTGTTTTCCCAAATGTTGTCATGGCTGATATCCACGACCTAGGGACTGTTCTTGGAGTGTTCTTGAGTTCATAATTGTGTCGGGTGGTTTGAGTAGGTGAAGTTGCATATGTGGCTTTCCCGAAACCGACACCCGGGGCTCAAGATACGACCCGACGAACTTTTAAACTTAAAACTTATGGTTAATGATTAAACTTATGTTAAAATTTATGGACTTCATTATTAATTAATTACTTACGATAAAAGAAGTAATTATTATTATTTAAAACTTATGATATAAATATTTATTATATCATTTAATTATTAATTATAATTTAATTAACATTTTAATTAGACTTATGATTAATAATACTTTTATTATTAAAGGAAAATACTTATGATAAGTATTAAATTTGTTTTTGAGAAATTATTAAAAGACTTATAATAAATATTAAATAATTATTTAATTATTATAAGACTTAATTATTATTTAATTATGATTTAATTATTAAATATTTATGATTTAATAATTTTAATTAGAAACTTATGATATGATTAATAATTCATTATTAATTAATAATACTTATGATATGATTTAAAATTCATTATAAATTAATAATATTTATATTATGATTGATATTTAATTAATTAATTAAATACTTATGTTATACTAATTATAACATTTCAACTTATATTAACTTTAATAATTCATTTTATTTAATTAAACTTATGTTAAGACATAAATATACACTTTTGACTTTAAATAACATTATAACCTATGTTATTATTATAACTTACACTTTTCAAATTAAGGTTGACTATGTTTGACCAAGGTTGACTTTTGAGTTGACTTTCGGTTGACTTTGACTTTCAGTTGACTTCTGTTGACTTTCTAAATAAGGAAACTTTCCTAACTTCAAAACTTTCTAAAAATAGAACCTTCTAAATTTGGAAACTTTCCAAAAATAGAAACTTTTCAAAAATAGAAACTTTCCAAAAATAGAAACTTTCCAAAAATAGAAACTTTCCTAAAATAGAAAACTTTCCAAAAATGGAAACCTGCTAAAAATAGAAACTTTCTAAAAATAGAAAGTGTGTGTCCTTATGCTGTTCCAATCAAACCGATGCTTGCTGAGTAATGTTCTATGCCTACTTGCAACATGTACAATAGCTATCATACTAAGACTTGGCCTAAGTTAGTTATTTATTTCGACCTGCTTTATTTATAGGTCGGCGTTGTGATCTTTCTTGATCACTTTACTTTACTTGTTGTTCGCTTGTTTGTGAGATTTCTTCAGTTGCTATTTAAGGTGAGTTATAGTCCCGTTTTTACATACTTTTCAAAGTATATTTTTGGGATGTGATTACATGCAGATTTTTATTTACGTTTAGACACAAGTAACAGTTAAATTTAATTATTCATTGTGAGTTGGACAAAAATATTCCCTAGTCTGGTAACTGTAATCATTGGTTTCTACCGGTGAACGCGAATCCTACGGATAGATCTATCGGGTTTGACAACCCCATTTCGAGCTAGTCGCGCTAGCAATTTATAATCGGAATGTTTAGTACTTCGTAATTTGTTGTAGATACACTGTCCAAGTGTATATTTTTATTGTGTTTGGCAAGGGTAAATAAAGGGTTAAGTGGTTACCAGGTGGCTCATTGATAATGGAATAATGTTTAATGTTTTCTAACATTTTTAAATCTTGTGGTCTAAAGTTTACTTATTTATTTAAACCTATAATTCACTCAACCTTTGTGTTGACAGTTTACTTGCATGTTTTCACAGGTACTTGAGTTATTTGATGCTTCCGCTATCGTTAGAAGAGTCTGCATGCATTTGGGCAGATTTTATGAAACTATTTATGAAACTTAAGTTTGCATTCTATTTGGATAATTTAAATTGTGGGTTTGTTGGCAATGTTTTGTGTCAACTTTTGGTTCATTACTATGGTTGGTTGATTTTAAAATACTTAATTGGGTTTGTTTCCTTTTTGGGCAACATTTTGAAATAAAAGAATGCAACTTTGTTTATTTAATTCATTTAAGTCCGATCAAGCTATGGGACCAACTGACGGATCCGTTAAGTGTTTTGACGGGGTCGTCACAGAACGTCGACAATGCTCGGTGCAATCCACCGAAGGGAATGATCTTCTTGTTGGTAAACGTTGTGCTTCACTATATACTATTGACCTCAATGATGCACCATCACATGCAACCATGTGTTTGGCCACTCGTTCTACCAAAGAAAATTCATGGTTATGGCATCATCAGATGTCACACCTGAATTACAAGGGTATCAATCGACTAGTCTCTAAAGATTTAGTTGATGATATTCCAACCTTTCAATATGATAAGCATCATGTGTGTCCATCATGTGCGATGGGTAAGCTGAAACGGACCAATCATCCGCTTAAGCAAAACCCCAGTACTTCATCGTCTTTGCTATTATTGTATATGGACTTATGTGGACCCATGTGTATTTCTAGCCTCGGTGGCAAGAAACATGTGCTTGTCATTGTTGATGACTATACCCGATTTACATGGATTTTTCTTTTGCGAACTAAGTCAGAAACCCCCGCCATTATCATTGAGTTCATTAAAAAGATACAACGCTCTTTTAACAAACATATTAAGAGCATCAGAACTGATAATGGGACGGAATTTAAGAATGACCCGCTTGATAGTTATTTGAAAGACCAAGGCATTGAACATCAGTTCTCTGCTGCTCGGACCCCCCCAACAAAATGGAGTAGTCGAACGACGTAATCGTACGTTGTGCGAAGCAGCACGAACGATGCTTGCCTACTCCAAATTACCTCCAAAAATGTGGGGGGAGGCCATTTCAACTGCATGCTATACCCAAAATCGTTGTATTGTAAACAAACATTTTGATAAAACTCCATATGAGTTATTATATGGTAGATGCCCGAATGTCAAATATTTCCGTGTTTTTGGTTGTATATGCTATGTGCTTAACGATTTTGACAGCCTTGAAAAGTTTGATCCTTATGGCGATCAGGCCATATTTCTTGGTTATTCCTCGAACAAAGTTGCTTATCGTGTTTATCATAAGCGGACAAAGATGATTAAAGAGAGTATTAACGTCAAGTTCGATGAATTTTCGGGAATGACTTTTGAACAAATCAGTTCAAAACCCGATCCTAACCTGGCTACTACTTCTTTCGCGCAAAACTCAATTTTCTCGAAGAAGGGTGTTCCTACGGTTACATCAGAGGAACTGGATATCTTGTTTGATAGTCTTTATACTCCTCAACGGGATTCAAATGTTCAAGCCGTACCGGTTACACCATCACAGTCAACTACTGTGGAGACTCTTCAAAGTCTTTTTGATGAAGATTCAACACCAACTGATTCACCTGTTGCTTCTTCATCCTCCCTCCAACCTCCTGTTACTGATAATCTTGAACAAGATCAAGATTCATCATTTGATACAACTCCAGCTATTTCTCCAGATACTCTATTGAATCCATTAGATAATGTTACATCAGATCAAGCAGATCAAGGCTCAACGTCAACAACGGTTAATGTTCCGATGGATACAATTGATGTTCAACCTCTTCCCCACACCCGATGGACTAAAAGTCATCCAATAGATCTTATTATTGGTGACGCATCTGCTCCAGTTTCAACTCGAAGGGCTACTCAGAATATGTGTCTATTCACAGCCTTTCTTAGTAAGATTGAACCAACAACGGTTGCTCAAGCTTTACTAGATCCATACTGGGTAGTTGCAATGCGAGATCAATCAATTTGAACGATTGAAAGTATGGCGATTAGTTCCAAGACCAGCGGGTCAACGACTAATAGGGGTTAAGTGGATTTTCAAGAACAAGAAGGATTCTGATGGAATTGTGGTTCGAAATAAGGCACGTCTTGTGGCCAAAGGATATCGACAATAAGAGGGCATTGATTATGACGAAACGTTTGCTCCGGTTGCTAGGATTGAGGCAATTCGTCTTTTCCTTGCATTTGCTTCTCATATGAAGTTCACGGTGTTTCAAATGGATGTCAAAACTGCTTTTCTGAATGGTTATCTTCAAGAGGAAGTCTATGTTGATCAACCAGAAGGCTTTGTCGATCCCATTCATCCAACCCACGTTTACTACTTGGAGAAAGCTTTATACGGTCTGAAGCAAGCACCGCGTGCATGGTACGAGACCTTAACAAAGTATTTGCTCGACAATGACTTCTCTCATGGAACGATTGATACAACGCTATTCATCCGTAAAAACCATGGTCACATTCTCTTGGTTCAAATTTACGTTGATGATATTATTTTTGATTCCACGTCCCCGGCCTTATGCAAAGAATTTGGTGACCTTATGGCCAGCAAATTCGAAATGAGCATGCTTGACCAGTTAACTTTCTTCTTGGGGTTACAAGTAAAAAAATTACCAAATGAGATTTTTATCAGTCAAACAAAGTATATCAATGATATGCTAAAACGTTTTAAAATGACTGCTTTAAAACCAATGACAACCCCAATGAGGACTTTACTGGATGCTGATACTAATGGGGAACCCTTTGATATTACGCTTTATCGAAGCATGGTTGGTTCTTTAATGTATCTGACTGCAAGTCGACCAGACATTACACTTGCCGTAACTGTCTGTGCCCGCTTTCAGTCCAACACTAAGAATTCTCACTCCAAAGCGGTTGTTAGGATTTTTCAATACCTTAAAGGTACACCTAACCTTGGGATCTGGTATCCTCATGGATCCGATTTCAATCTCACTGCTTATACTGATGCGGATCATGGTGGTTGCCATGTTGATAGAAAGAGCACATCTGGATCAATTCAGATGTTGGAGAATAGGCTAGTTGGTTGGTCATCCAAAAAGCAGAACTGTGTGTCTTTATCAACAGCTGAGTCTGAGTACATTGCTGCAGCTCACTGTTGTTCTTAAGTTTTGTGGATGCAAACTCAACTCTTGGACTATGGCTTTAAGATTTCTAAGACCCCGATCTATTGTGATTCACAAAGTGCTATTGCAATAACAAGCAACCCGGTTCAGGATTCTAAAACTAAACACATAGATATTCGTTATCATTTCATTAAGGACCATGTAGAGAGAGGGGATGTAGAGTTATACTTTGTGCCTACTAAAGTGCAATTAGCTGACATGTTCACTAAACCTTTAGATGAACTTAGGCTAAAATTCTTGATCAAAGAGATTGGCATGGTAGAGTATAGTGCTTGATATTCTTTAGCTCTGTTGGAACTTATTTTTGGGATCTTGTGTTTAGGGGGAGTAGATACTTTCTAAGGGGAGCAACTAAGTTTCAGTGCTTTAGATAATTTTTCTTTAAGGGACTGCCTTTAGATTAATGATAAATTCATACATATATTTGTTCAATGGTTACGCAAGGGGGAGGTAACTCATTGATATCCTATTTCAAAGGGGAGTTAATTCATTTTCTTGGGAACATAATCAAAATGCTGATTTACTTTCTTGTATATCACATTTTGAGGGGGGGGGGGGGGGAGGGGGGAAGGGAGAAAATGAGAAAATTATTCAAAAATATTGTTTTTCAAAAGTGAATTCAAAATTTCTTTGTTTTTATCTGAAATAATTCACTATGGCTTGTATACATCTTAGTATGCAACCCGTGTCAACAATTGGTATCACTGAAGATTTGTACTTTGTATAAAATTCAAAGTTCTTTTAAGTACAAATCTTATTTTGAAAAATTCATAAAAATTGGAAAAGATAAAATCCAAAAAATATTTAAATTTTACTGAATAAATGCTATTTTTAGCATTTTACCGAGTCTGACAACCAACAATACAGATTCGGTAAGTTCAAAGTTTTCAAAAATTGTCTCAGAATTGTTTTTCATGAAAAGATTGAAATGGATTTCAAGAGGAAAAATCAATTTGTCAAGATTTGGAGTTAAATTGTTAAAGTTTTGAAAAATTGGACTGTATTCGGTATATTAGGCCCATTCTGTAAAGCCCATTCGGTATTTTACCTTCGGTATCTATAAAAGGAGAGTCAAAGTCAAACATTACTCTCTTACTGTTATTAATTACCTACCGAGTCTGTTGATTATACCGAATCTGCCTAATTCTACCGAGTCCGTCATTCTGTTTCTTCAAATTCTTGGTAATTGTTCATTTTAATCAATGTTTAAGATATATAATTGTAGATCTGAGATAATTAAGTTTTTATCAACCAGAAAAGATCAAAAATAACTGGATTATGACCTTTAATTTTTGAAATCTTGTTGATTATACCGAGTCTGAGTCGATTTCAATTAATCTTTGATTAAACTCAATTGATTTGGAAAATCAACATGAAATCTTGTCTAATCTGAGTTAAATTGACTGATTTATCATTTGACCGAGCCTGATTACATGTTTAATTGGTTTTTTTGATGAATTCTGTATCTACCGAATGTGTTCTTATCCTGATACCGAGTTTGTTCATACAATTAACTTGTTAATATGCTTGTAATTGAATGGTTAATTGATCATGGTTGTGAAATTACATGATATGTGATAGAATATGCATGTTTGAGTGACTTTCTGTTAATTGTTGAAGATACCGAATCTGGTTTTCTTTCTTGATACCGAGTCTGAAATTTGGTACCTTGAAATTTTCTGATTTTTATCTTCAAACACTTAACATGTTTATTCTATATCTTTCTGATATGAAAACTCAAGCTTATTTAGTTACAGAATCTAAAGTTTTCATAAATACCGAATCTGCTTGAATTGTGCTGAAAATTGACTAAGTGTTGTTCTGATTCCTTGTGTTATATAATTGACTTTGCATGATGATTTTGTACTAAGATGAATATCATATGAATGTCATGGTTGTCAATTATTTGTTCATATTTGGAATAAATGATTTTTATATCTTAGAAAAGTCATAAAAATTATAAAATTTGAAAAATATAAAAAGGATTTCAAAAGAAATAAGAATAGAGAAATGTGCTTTATGATAACATTTTCTGGTCTTCTATTTCTTATGTATACAGCTAAATGGCGAATAATCACTTTATCAATTCTGAAACCAATATTCCCTGCAATTATTGGACTGCAATTCTAGAGAGGCATACTTTATGGCCTGCTCTGAGCTCCACAGTTAGTGTGCCAGAAACAGACTTGGATATTCTTAACAGATCAATCAGATTTGTGGAGACCACACAACCAAATGCTACTAATCCACAGGGTGAACCAGCCATATTTGAATTTAGGCTGAGGGGAGTACAAGGATTCAGGAGTATCACAAAAGTAGACTTCAGGAGGATATTCAGACTTCCTCTTATACAGAATGCTCCTGCTTTTCCTGCCACATAGCAGATGATGTCTTCAATCTTTTCTCTTGGATATGTTGGAGAAACTAATGTTCCACCTGCTAAGTTTCAAAAGAAGTATCTGCACTCCAGGTGGTATGTGATATTCTCAATCATCAACAGATGCTTATTGATGACAAGAAGTGGATCTGATAGCTTAACTGTGCCGATGCTCAAACTTTTCTACTCATTCACAAGAGTAGAGAATCCTGATTATGCAGAACTTATATGGGATTTGGTTCAGGAACAGGTTGAAAAGCCAAAGGGTGCTTATATCCCTTGCGAAAGGTTTTTCTGTATCTTTATCCATGATGCTATAAATGCTTGCAGAAATGCAAATATATTTGTACCAGGTACACATGGATTACAGATGAAAAGGTTTGGAGAGCTGAAGATGAACACCCCTATGGTGTTTGATAATCAATTCACTGCGCCAATTCTAAATTGGCTAGTGAGGCAAGCTGAACCCCAAGACGCTCGTATGCATTCTTATTTTCAGGTTGTAGGAATACCTCTTCAGAACCCGGTACAACAAGAACAAGTTGAACCTGCCGTGGTTCCAGCCCCAGAGGTTGTAGAGGAACCTGTAGTTCAACCACCCGGGCCAGCTAATCCTCCACTTAGGGTGAACCTCAAACGATCTAGGGTAACACACCAAGCTCAACCCGTGAGGATCAGGGAACCTAGTTCAACTAGGATTGAACCAACCCTTTCCACAACACCCGAAGTAAGCAGTGACACTTCAGCAACAGCATCTGAATCATCTCCTGAACATTCTCCTAAGAGAACTCGATACATGCCTGATGAGATGATTCAGACTCCGTCAACCCAACGAGTAACTAGATCTAGGACTTCAACACCCATCGTCCGCCAAACAGTTACTCCAACCATTGGTGATACGGACTAAGACCTAGAGCCAATTAGGTCACCTTCACCCATCTCCGTATCACATCCAAGAATAACAGTAAGCCCTACACTAAATGAAGCGCAAGCTTCGGTAGGCAAGAGATCTAAACGTACGGATGGTAAAAAGACCACTAAGCCCATCCACTCTAAACAGGACTTAAGAATAAATCCTACAAAGCAAGATGCTTCGGCATCTAAGGAAGTAAAGTCTTCCTTTGCAGTAAAGTCTGCATTGACTCAATCGATTGAGGACACTCAATCATTGAAGTCCAGAACGGCCGAAGGGGAGCCGAAAAATCTTGAAAAGGCACCCTGCGTATCGGCTGGAAATCCTCCTGTGCCTCAACGTACAACAGGGTTTCGAGGTCCGGCTTATCTTGATGAGGAAGATCTACCGCGTCCCATGGAAACGAGTCAACATGACAATCCTTCAGGATATTTATCAGACTTCCAGCAGACTGTTCCCTTGGTTCATGAAAGTGATCCATTGGTTCAAACCACTTCTCTTCCGGATTCTGAATCTCAGTGTCTGGAGGAAGAGTCTTTAACTGAAAGAGATGTGCCACCTCATGGTATATCAATGATTTCAGGAGTCGGGGATAGCAATATCTCTGCGAGAACTAAACAGACGGGTAGTTCTACTACTCTGTCAGAGTCCCATGAGACCAAAGTCATGGAGGCGGATGCTTCGAAAGAAACTTCGCCGGTGACAACTCCGGTTGTTACCCAACCTCCATCAGAAGGGGATATCACGAATCTGACTAGTAGTATGTATAGCCCTACATATAAGAATAATATCGCACAATCATCCTTACCTGCCCTCACGGCAACTCAAACACTTCCACCGACATCGCCTTCAACAGTTGTTGCTGCTGGTGTTCCTATTGTTACTTTTCCACCTTCACCCTCTCGTTTACCACATTTCTATGATGCTTTGGAGCAAGAATATTTCAGTCGTATGTTTTCTAGAGTCAATCTAGATGTTCTTCGACGCACTTCGCTTCAAGCATTGTTTCGTGCTCGTGTTCGATATCCACTTAATTCCTGCTCTTCTCCGTTGAGTCCTCACCCTGATGATGAACATGACGATTCTGATCCTCAGAATAGCCATGAGGGGGAGATAGGAGTAGATGGAGAATATCTAACGGTAAACATTTCAACTAAGGGTGGTGGTGTAAGGTCTTCATCAGCTTCACAAGCTCAACAAGTTCAGATGGAATCAGAAATGGTTACTACACATGATGAAATTGATGATAAGGAGCCTGAGCAAGTTATAATTCCAATTATTCATAATGAGGCTGATAGTGGACTGGTAGATGAGGATTTGAACTTGAGTGATTTCTATCTTGAAGAGACGGATGACGATGGATTTGTCATTCTAAGCAAGTTATCATCAGTATCTTCAATTCCGGAAGATGTAGAGATTGTAGATGAAGAGAATCCTGAACCAGTAATAGAAAGTGATGATGAAATGGATTCTTCTGATGACGATGAAGACAATCTTTATGTTAATCCAAATGAAGATGAGATCTTTGATCATATTGAAGATGATGATGTTCCTAATAATGATGCAACAAATTCTACTGGTCATTCATCAAATTCTACACCCTCATCGAGTTCAAATCCAACAAATGCTAATGAAAGTTCAACTTCTGGTACATCTACATCAAGTGAAACAGTGGATTCCAGATTCAAATACAACCATGGAATATTCTTTAAGAATCAGGAGCAAAGATTATTGTTGGGAGTAGAACATGATTTTATAACATTACTAAACACATTCATCGAGGAAAATGCTTACAAGATCTTCCGCATCAATGAATTACCAAGGAGTAAAAGGTTTACTTATATAGGTTCATGATTGCTTCCAGCAAGTGAAAGGAATTGGTATGAGTTTATGTGGAGGAAACATATCAACAAAGATGAAGATGATCTCTGGCTTCAAAGAAAATATCGTATTTCAGAAGTGTTGAATATTACTCGAGTCGGAGTAGAGATAAGCGAAAAGAAAGACGTCATCAGTCAGTTCCACGTTATCAGAGAAGATGAGAAAGAGTGCAAGTTCACTGAAACAGATTTTCATAATCTAGATATGCTTGACATCATTCACATCTACAACTACCTCAGTATCATCACCATACGACCTTTTGCTAAGGCTCAAGCTTTGGAAGCTGTGAAAAGATACATGATGGAGACAATTGAACTGATGAGACGTGAAGATTTTCAAATAGGTCTCGAAGCAAAAAGGAAAAAGATTCGAATTACGTGTCTGAATCAATTTACAGAGGGACTGAAGGATATGAGGATGTTTCGAATGCAATTCGAACCTGAAGGGTTTGTTTTTGTAAATTCTCAAAAAGAAAAGGTGTTCATTAGTACTGAAGAGCTGAACAAATATTCAGATGGAACACTTAAGGCTGCACTGAAGTATCTTAAGATTCATCAAAGTAAGTTCCATGACATTGATATGATAATGGGTCTTGGAGAATTCATAAAGCATATAAGAGATCGTCTGAAACTCCGGGTTCGTACAAGACAGTTTGAGATACTTCGTGGACAGAGAAAGAGAAGATATTTCAAAGAAATGGATGAATATCCATTACATGAGGGAGATCCAAGAAAAGCGTGGGGTGTCTGGAAACCTTCTAAGCAATTTTCGGAAAATCAAGTAGAAGTTTCAAAACCAGATGGCACACGATGGAAACTAACGTTTGGACCTCTCAAGATTACAAAATAGGATTATGTTGTAAAGTTCACATTTAACACTAAGGGAGAGATTGTTAGGACCCCGAAGTTGTATAGTGTTAATGTGAAATAAGCTTAAATGAAGGTTCCTTAGAAGATGGCTATATAAGGAACCTAAGTAGTCCTAATTAGATAGCCATTGCATTGTAACCGAGTTCTAGAAGCTGTGGAATGTAATTTTACCGATTCTCTCTAATACCGAGTCTCATTCTTACATACCGAATCTCTCTTTATCTTATCATTTCTCTCAATCTCAACATGATCTGACCTATCATCAGGTGTCTACAAAATTCAAACCAAAAAGAAAGTTTAGACTTGTTATGAAAGATGGCGGTTGTTCGTCTGCTGGAACTCAACATGGAACTCAACAACCACCAACTCAAGGACAACAACAACAACAACAACCACAATCAACACATCAATCTCCGCCCGTGGTTCAACAAGTATCTCAGGAGACTGTGTTAACTCCTACTCCTAACGCACCTTCGCCTGCTGGAACTGAGGGAGGTGTTGGATCTTCCACACTCTGCACGTTGAATGATTTGTATGTTCAAGTAATGGCGGATAATCTAAGGATGAGAAAGGATATGGATGAAAAGTACGAGAAGTTATAGGAAGAGAACAGAGTTAAATCTGAAGATGTTAATCGGTTAACGATGCAGATTGATTTGTTACAAAAAAAGGTTGGTGATCAATCCTTGTTGCTGACTGATGCTAAGAGAGAAGCTGCAGAGGCTAAAGCTTTGGCAGCATCAACTATTGCGAGGTTAAATGCTTGGGATTAAAAGTTTGAATTAATTGAGATGACAGAGGATGAGCCTGAAAATAGAATTGTGGAGGCACCCGGAACTTCACAAGCCACTGCACTGTTAGTAATTCCTCTAAATATTGATTACAGTTTTAGTGGATTCTTTTCTAAAAAGGATGAGCTCAAGAATTCTGTTGTTTATGATGATCTAGAAGAGGAAGAAATCCCTTACAACTACACTAGAGCAGAGCTGGACGAAATGGAGCGTCTAGAGCGAGAAGAGACTGAAGCAGCTGACGCACCGTCCGACAATCCTCCGTCAGAGGATGATTCTTTTGGTCCAGAGGTTACTGAGGGTTTTAGTG
Source organism: Rutidosis leptorrhynchoides (assembly GCF_046630445.1). Lineage (NCBI taxonomy): Eukaryota > Viridiplantae > Streptophyta > Magnoliopsida > Asterales > Asteraceae > Rutidosis > Rutidosis leptorrhynchoides. Next base: position 518,021,544 of record NC_092336.1, on the reverse strand, counting down.
ATAGAGATGTAGATGATCTAGTTGAGGATGTGACTCATGAAGAATTTCCTACTTATCAAAATGATAAGAATGAGGTTCTTCCTGATTTTGATGAGTTGTTTAGAACTGATGATGAGTTGTTGGACAGAAAGTGTAAAGAGAAGGAATAGACTGAAGTTTTGTCTGAAGTTTTCTTGCTGGTTAAGTATAATAAAGAAAAATTTGAAAAGTTGGAAGCCGACTGGAGAGATATTTGGAGAATTCGAAAATATTGTGAAAAACTAAAGCTTGAGCCAAAGTATTTGAAGATGATTAATCCGAGAAAGAGTGTGAAGGGAAGAATTCTAGCCTAGGCATACATTGAAGAATTCAACATGTTTGATGTTAAAAGAGAATTTGGTGTTGATTACTTTAAACACGGTCATGCATTCAAGTCGTTTCCGTATTTCGAGTTGATGCAAATAGCCAGGTTGAGAATGTTATACTGTGGAATATGAGTGATTTATCTTTGCTGTTGGTAAAGAAAGTTCGAAAGGCCTTCAGATCGAAGAATTGGGAAGGATTTCGACCGCAGTTTCCAAGGATTAGCTTCAGGGTTGATCCTCGAACTGGTGAATCTCGGAGAATTGTAAAGTATAAGCGAGCAAAAACAGTGAAGAAGGTTCCTTTGAGGAAATTGCCGCATAATTGGAGTCAGAGATTCATATGGTGGTTTTATGATGATCGCTCAGAGGAAGCTGTGATTGTGTTGGACAAAGTGAACGAGAATGATATACATTGCATTCGTGTGTTGGATCCAATTTGGCTGAGAAACTGTACCGAGGTTGACATTTTCACATTGTACTACAATCGTATGCTCTATCGCAGAGAAAATAAGGTGCAGGCTGAACAGTATGTTAAGGTTGCAAAGCTGTGCTACTTGAACAACATGGTGATTGATCCTTACGAATGAATCTATGATGACTGAAGACTTTTGATATAGAACTAAGTCTTAGGAGGAGTTTGTTGGTGCATGAATCCCAAGTTCTATATTGTAATATGTTCTATTTGTTATGTCGTTTACATTTCAGTCGTGTATGAACATTAATGGTTGATATATTGTGTTTGATATAATTAACCAATGCCGAGAAATGATTTAGAGCTGATTGGTTGGCAGCTCAGACCATCGACCGATGGTAGGGACCATCGGTCGAGGGACGAAGACCATCGGCCGAAGGTCAGAGACCATCGACCGATGGTCACTGCAGATATATATAAATATGGGTGTCGGGGTTCATTGTTATGTTACGAACCCTACACCCTGTGGCCGACCTTAAGCAATTCTGCAAGTATTCCAGACCAAACCTCAACCGAATACACACCCTTAGGCGTCGATTTCATCAACGTTTTGTTGGTTTTCTTGATCCCGAAGAGTAAACGTATTCTACTCAATATAGATTAGTGATTTTCGCCTCTAATCTACGTATAACGATTAATCTAAGATCCGTTTAGCGTCTACAAATATTATAAAATTTTTAGATGTTACTGATATTATATTAGTATAAAAACATTTTAATGTTATATGTGTTAGACAAATTATATGAGTGTGTTAAAACACTGAATATGAATGTCCATTTATATTATACATGTTAAATAATAAAATCAGTCGGCTATATAATAATTATTTTAATTTTAAGTTATAGTGTAATAAATGGATTTAAAGTGAAAAAAACACGAAGAAAACTAGAAAAAACTTAAAAAAAAACGAGAATATAACGAGATTATATGTAATCAAAGTGATTACTTTAATCATCGACCAACCAAAGAGTATTCTTATTGATAAAATTAGTAGATACAATTTACAGGTTACATATGCGGGTATTTATAGCCTAAAACGAGTTAGAATCGCGATATAATGAGGAGTCCTAGTCAAAATTCAATTTCAGCCCGCCAGGCTAATTTCCCGATACGGGAGACTTTCTCCCAATACGGAAAGTAGTTATGGCCAACTCTCTCTAATTCTCCCTATATGGGAACCACCTCCCTATGCGGGAAACTTTCTCTCTATACGGAAGGCCTTCAACTGTACCAATTTTTTACTTATTTAACTCGACTTGGCACATACACTATATATGTTTATGTGATATATTCATTTGCATTCTTAATTTAAGTTGAAATTCAATGGATGAATCTCAGCCTTTGAATCATGTGATGGGCGGGACAATCACATGTGATTACCATCTTTGGATCACATGTGATTACCAGCCTTAGATCACATGTGATTAACGATCAAGATTAAAACACAAAAGTAAAAGAAGGGTAATCTGGTAATCACATCTGATTATATTAATCTAAGAGCTGCTAATCACACGTGATTGTCTCGTTCATCACATGATCTAAGGGTTAAGATTTATCCCTTGAATTTTAAATTAAATTAGAGATGCAAATATTTACCGTATATTTATACTACACATCATACAATGGATTGTAATATGTGAACACACAAAATATAAGGATATTCCCAAGGTCTTGAAATTGTTAATCACTTGTTTGACAAGTAAACAATCTTATATTATAAAAAAATATAACTTTTTTATAAATAGAAAGAACTTATATCATTTGAAGAACATACCACTGAATTAACTTCTATTTTTATGGCACAAACTTTTCTCTACTTCCCTGTCTTCCTTTTGTTGGTTATATGCTCAGCTAATGTACGATTCCTTTTTCGCTCCTTATTTTTTTTTATTAATAAGTATTGTTCCAAAAAATTTGGGTTTTAAGCAATTATCTTAATCATCACAGGCAAGTCATCATGATTGGCCAAACCATGGTGACGATTTAAGAAACCGTAGATACGCATATGGTGAAACAAAGATTAGCCCTGCAACTGTGGGTAATCTTAAGCTAAAGTGGAAATTTGTTGCTGGGAAAGATATAAGTGCAACACCAGCAATATACAACACCACCATATATGTTCCTAGTTGGAATGGGAAAATATATGCACTAGATACGTTAGACGGGTCAGTTATCTGGCAAAAAGATATTGGCGAGTTAACAGGATTTAACTCGGCTTCAACAGTAGGGGTCGTAGTAGGAGTGAATTGGACCGTTTCCAGGTCAACTCCTACTGTTGCTGATGACATTTTGATCATTGGATTATATGGACCGGCTTACGTTGTAGGAGTTAAACGTAGCAATGGCGAGCTCGTTTGGTCTACGCAGCTCGATGCACATAATTATTCTCTTATCACTATGTCTGGAACTTATTATAAAAGGTATGTTGATCATTTGCAGTCCAAGTTTGAACTTTTCTTGTTTCAATCTTTGAAAAGTAAAGCATTGACCACATACACTATGTTGACTTTGACTTTTCAAATACTAATAAAAGTAAGTGTTTATTTATTTTTATTTTATGGTTTTGCAGCGCTTTCTATGTGGGAACTTCATCGCTAGAAGAAAGTTTAAGCATTGAATCATGTTGTACATTTAGAGGAAGTTTCTCTAAATTAAATGCCAAAAATGGCAACATCATATGGAAAACCTACATGTTGCCAAACAACTACGGTAGCAAGGACGAATATGCCGGCGCCGCCTTATGGGGCAGCAGTCCGTCCATCGACAAACACCGCAAAACAGTCTACATTGCCACCGGTAACTTATACTCAGCCCCACTAAATGTCACACGATGCCAAGAAGCACAAAACAATCAAACAACACCTAATGGAGAAGATAAGTGTATAGAGCCCGAAAACCATTCAAATTCAATCCTAGAGCTCGATTTGTATTCCGGGGAAATTAAATGGTATAAACAGTTAGGAGGTTACGATGTATGGTTTTTTGCTTGTAATAATCTTTCAACTTCAGGGTGTCCGCCTGGGCCTAATCCAGACGCAGATTTTGGAGAAGCACCAATGATATTAACCGTTAATAGTCATGGAAACAAGCATGATATTGTGGTTGCTGTACAAAAAAGTGGGTTTGCGTGGGCTTTGGATCGTGACAACGGTAGTATCGTATGGTCTAAGGTAATTTGTTTATAAATGTGACCCGTTTGACCCATGACCCATTTCAACCCAAAACCGTTTTGACCCGTTACCCAAACCGACCCAACCTGACTCGTTTTCCAGAAATGCATATAAGGCGCGAGGCCAATGGAGGATGTTTTAAATATTTATAGAATTTTTGAGCCCGTAAAATTGTTATTGTAGGAAGCGGGACCTGGGGGGCCCGGTGGAGGAGGTACATGGGGATCTGCAACCCATGGAGAGACAGTTTACACCAACATTGCAAATAGTGGACGAAGAAACTTTACGTTAAAGCCATCAAATACTACAACGACTAGCGGTGGATGGGTGTCAATGGATGGCAGGAATGGCAATATATTATGGTCAACCGCAAATCCAAGTAATGCGACTGCAAGTGGCCCTGTGAGTTTAGCAAATGGCGTTTTGTTTGCTGGATCAACTAATGGGAGTGGACCTATTTATGCTATGGATGCTGCAACCGGGAAAATTTTGTGGTCCTACAAAACCGGAGCCAGTGTGTATGGTGGCATGTCCATAAGCAATGGTTGCATTTATGTTGGAAGTGGTTACAAAGTAAGTGTAGGACTCTATAATCCTGCTTACACTCCTGGAACAACACTATTTGCCTTCTGCATTCTTCCATAGCAAGAACTGATTGTATAAAAAGAAAAAGATTAAATACAGAAATGGATATGATTATGTATTGTTTAACAATAGCATGACAATAAAAATAAAAAGATTAGATGCCTTTTTCCCTTGGGCCATTTTGGGTTGCTGGCAGAAAAACAATTATAAGAGATTGTATGTAAATATTGATCACGACTGTGTAGAAGAGTTTCCAAATCAGGAAACCTACAACGAGACATGACCATTCTTGTCAGTGTTGACTCATCGAGCGCCCCAGTGGCGTTGAGATGGTTACCATAAACTTGGTATGAATTGCGGGCCACCTCGAGTTCCTGGTCGAAACTATCTTCTATAGGATCTGGCACATTAAGGTTGTTTGGTAGTTTAGGTATCCAAAACGACTAAGATAAACTGTATTTACAACTAAGCCACTCAATAATTGATGAAGAGTTCAATAAGTTGACTTCGATAAGAAATGTCACGCGACATGCTCACATGATTTAGCCAATTGCTATATACTGTGCAAGCTTAGATGCACAAGGTCATTCATACAATAGTTATCTTTAAACTACCAGATAACTGTTTTCACATTTACGTGTACTATATTGATTGTTCATGAAAATTACAAGAAATAATAAGAAAATAAATACCAGGCCTATCACAGCTTCTCCATTAATATCATTCACAACATGATCATTTATTAGCTTTAATTATCCAGTGTCTCCAGTACAACTGGCATGAATCAAAGGACATTCCATGGATTGACACCCCTCGGGTTCAAGTGACATTCGAGTTGACTAAGCAAACATATACTTCTCAGCTTCTTGCACAAGGTCACTATTCACTAAACTCAGGTAAAAATACAGCAGAGGCACAAACCTATAAGAGAATATAGAAAGAAATTATTATATCATGTATTTACATCATCATACGAACAAGTAATTATATAAATTAGGATTTAACGTACACTTCAACCCTAAGAGCAAACGGTATCGACAGTCACTTCCGGTGTCGGTGCCAGCAACGGCGGTGACCGACGGTCGGCAGACACCCTGCTGGCATCGGTTCGGCGTCTTGGGTCACAAAGTCGAGCAAGCGACGGTGCTTCCAGCCGTTGGAGGTGGGTCCAATTTAAAAAAAATAGCCGTTGCCACCATATGAGACTTTTTTTTTTCTTTTTGCTGTTTTTTTTTTTTTTTTTTGCTTTTAAATACTATAACCACACTCTTTTCTACAATTTTATCTACCATTTCTCAAACTTCAACTTTTCTAAATCACCCAAATCAATCAAAACGATCAAACCAATCCAAATCACCCAAAACACCCGATGAACCCAGATAATCCATACGGCCATCAATGGAAATGGACTAATCCTGATATTTGGGTCCAACCAAACACGAATGAGTTTTCACAAACGGGTCCGCAAATGCCTCAAACACCTAACTCTTTCGGTAATCCATTTGATTCATTTCAAATACAACTGCCCCTAACACAACCCGATGACTGCAACGAATATCTTGCTTGGCAACAAAGTCGCAAATAACTAAATAAATAAATAAATAAATAGACAATTAAATAATAAATATTTTCTCCCTACAAGACATTGAAAACTGACACTGAACGACTTCCCCACTTTATCACCAATGTCAGTTTTTCAGTGTGAGTCCAACCATCAGCAAGACACTGAAAGACGGTGAAACTAACACTGGACGACACCCAGTGCTCTAAATCTTTAATACTTAGAAAAGAGACCTTCCGATCTTCTCTTGCTGCAAGTTCCATCAGTTTTTAATATTTAGAAAATTGGCCTTCCGATTTTCTCTTGCTGCAAGTACCATCAGTAAAGTTAACCGCACGAATCATTTCCCCACATAAAAACTATAACAAAAACATCATGAAAAATTTTATGTTGTCAACCGCACACATTATATCAACTGATCCACATAATTATATACCAAGTTTTTTGAATTGTTGGAAGCTTCGACGAGCCCAACACACCCACTATAGAGGACCTAGGTTATACTCACTCACTACACCAACACTTTGACGTTGGTTAGCCTTTAATTTTATAAATCCTTAGTGCACAATAATATTTAGGCGACAGTGTCGACCATATATCATTCGGGCGGTATAACCGACCATATATCACTTAGGCGGCAGAGCCGACCATATAATAGATACAACACAAGTGCACTAAGAACTCAAACACGAACTAAGGCTTAACCGGGAAACTTAACAAAGAACACTTTTATTAATACAAAATACAATTACAATATTACTTACTTATAAGTTTTTCTTCTCTACTCACACTCTTCTCACTTCTTACTTCTTCTCTACTTCTCTACTCACTCTTTTCACAACTTCACAACTCTCACACCTTACACAAATGAACCCATCACCTATATTTATACTACTCCATGGAAGTTTCTAGAAACTAGATATTTCCATGGATATATAAATATCTAGATATTTTTATACATATAAATATCTAGATATTTCTTACACATATAAATATCTAGATTTTTCTTTACATTTTAATATCTAGATATTTTTCATATACATATTAATATCTAGATATTTTACCCATATACATTTACTAATTCCATATTATTATAAATTTGCATTGTATTTTAACACTCCCCCTCAATGCAAATTTTCTTCCAACGATGTCTTGCTGACCATTCCAAGTGCTTCTCTGAATTTTGTAAACTTCGGTTTACTTAGGCTCTTGGTGAATATATCTGCAACCTGTTCATCTATCTTTGTTGGCATCATCTTGATTTTCCCTTCAAGGACCTTCTCGCGAACATAATGATAGTGCACTTCTATATGTTTTGTTCTTGCATGAAAGACTGGATTCTCTGCTAGTCGTATAGCTGATAGGTTATCGCAAAGAAGATTTACTTGATAATCTGTTGATTGATGAAGATCTTCCATTAGTTGTTTCAACCATGTAATTTCTTGTGTTGCTGATGATGCCGATCGATATTCTGCTTCAGTGCTTGACAAGGATATTGTTGGTTGTCTCTTGCTGCACCATGATATTACTCCTGATTCAAGACTAAACATGTATCCAGTTGTTGATCGTCGTGTATCATAGTCTCCAGCGTAATCAGCGTCACAATATCCAGTCACGTGACATTCTTTTGTTTTCTTGTACAAAATGCCAAAGTTAATAGTGCCTTTAACATACCTTAAGATGCGTCGTACAACATCAAGGTGAAGCTTCTTTGGATTGCTCATGTATCGACTAACCACTCCAACTGCATAAGATATGTCTGGCCGGCTTAGTGTGAGATAAATAAGACTTCCGACCATCTTTCGATACATGGTAACATCTTGAAGACTTTTTCCTTCATCTGCTCGTAGTTTTGTATTCGGATCCATCGGAGTTGAGATAGGTTTGCAATTAAGCATTCCGTACTTTTGTAAAAGATCTCGCGCGTATTTCTGTTGTCCCAGAAATAATCCTTCTCTTTTATGCTCTATTTCGAGTCCAAGAAAATGTTTGAGTTCTCCAAGCTCCTTCATATGAAATCTGATAGACAGATTCTCTCTTGTTCTTTGGATCTCCTCATAGTGATCTCCCGTGATGATTAAGTCATCTACATATACTAGCACTATGGCTAGTTTTCCTTGATCTTGTTTCACAAATAAACTAGAATCTGAAGGAGCAACTGTGAAACCACTTTGTACCAAGAACTCGCCAATCTTCCCGTACCAAGCTCTTGGAGCCTGCTTCAAGCCGTATAGTGCTTTCTTTAATTTGCAGACATGCTCGGGATGGATTTTGTTCTCAAAGCCTCTTGGTTGATCTATATAAATGTCTTTGTCAAGTTCTCCATGTAAGAAAGCGTTCTTGACATCCATCTGCCACAGCTTCCAAGATTTGCTAGCGGCTAAAGCTAATAGAGCTCGAATTGTTGTGATCTTCGCCACTGGACTAAACATTTCTTCATAATCCAGCCCATATTGTTGAGAAAAACCTCTAGCAACAAGTCGAGCTTTATACCTTTCAATGGAGCCATCTAATCGAGTCTTCACCTTGTAAACCCATTTACAAGATATTGGTTTTACATCTTTTGGCTTTGGAACTAAACTCCTTGTCTGGTTTTCTTTTAGTGCATTAATTTCTTCTTCCATCGCTTTCTGCCATTCTTGACTTTGTGCTGCTTCTTCATAAGTGGAAGGCTCAATAGGTATTGATTCATCCACATGAGCAGCATTGGCATACCTCGGATTAGGTTGCCTCGACCTTGTTGATCTCCTTAATTCTTGTGCATGCTTCGCGACTTCCTTTTGGCTTGGACGAACCTCCTCGGATATAGACTGATGTACACCAGTTTTCCATGGACTATTTTCCTTAGAGTACGACCCTTCTCTTTCTTTTATTGGATCCAATATCTGCTCTTTAGGCTCTTCTTTTTCTTCTGGACCTTCTTCTAATCCATGAGATTCTGGAAGCTCTATCTTTTGAGGTGACCACCATGAAGAAGCTTCATTAAATACCACATTTCTTGAAGTATGACACTTTCCAGTATTTGGATCACAACATCTCCATCCTTTTCTTGATTCATCATAACCGACAAAAATGCACCGAATTGCCTTCTTATCAAATTTGCTTCGTAGATGATCTGGTACGAAGACGTAACATACACATACAAAAACCTTGAGATGGTTGACGGTTGGCTTGATCTTCCATAATCTTTCATATGGTGAAATATATCCCAACTTTGTTTGTGGGAGTCTGTTAATCACGTATGAAGCTGTCCTCATACATTCGGCCCAAAATCTTCCTGGTACATTCTTACCATGAAGCATACTTCGACAAGTTTCAGCAAGACGACGATTCTTACGTTCTGCCACTCCATTCTATTGTGGAGTATTATGGCAAGTTAATTGCCTTCTGATCTTGTGCTTCTCAAGATAGATATTGAACTCGGTTGATAAATATTCCCCTCCATTATCTATGCGTAAGCACCAGATCTTAGTATTGAGCTCGGTTGATAATTGCCTTCTGATGGTTGACGGCTGTCAACACGACTCTCTTTCCTTTGTAATCCTCCATTTCTTGCAGCTTTGTCCCATCGTTGGTCATATGATTTGAGCACCCAGAATCGATGATCCAATCATCTTTGTAGTTTATTTTTGACTTTAAAGTTGTTGTAAGAGCTTGATCATCTATGTCAGCTTCAACAGAGAGTCCAGCTTCTGCATCCCATGTTTCCTCATTAATGGTTGCTTCGAATGTGACCTCTTTCTTCTCATCTCTTGCGGCGGACACATTTCCTTCGAAAGTTCTGTAACGACCCTACTTTTTTCGTTATCTTTTGCCGTTAATTATTTAATGACCGTCAACTATTATTCGTGCCACGTCATTTCTATGACCTATATTATTATTTTTGTAATAATATATATATTTATTTATTATGAGTTATGTGAATATTTGTATTCATATTTTAAGTTACACGTTTCTACGTGTCGCGAATTTCTATCCGGCGAATCTTTTCGGTTTTCAAACCAACGGTCGAGCTTTTGGGATTTTTAAGTCCTAATTATTTTAAATATGATATTTTAATGTCATATGATTTTATATAGTGTTTATATATATTTTTCGTCGCGTATTTGTTATCTCTCCGAATTTTCAATCGTGTAGTCGTGTTTTCGCGTTTCGGGTTTCGTTCGGGCGTTCGGGCCACTAGGATTTTATCATTTATCAAATTGGGCCACTATGGGGCCCACCCCATTCAGTTTTTGGCCGAAAATGGGAGGGGGTATAGCCTCCTTGTTTTTCATTTTTGAGATTTCACTTTCATTTACATGTTATCACATAACCTAGCCTTTATAATTTTTCTCCCATCTTCTCCCTTTCTCCTTTTTGGCCGTCACCCACACATCCACCATCATCATCATTTCAACATCAAATCAAGCTTGGAATTTGGGGCTTTTAGCATCAACGGATTGCTCTCGTTCTTCTCTACGCGTCTATATTAATCAATTCTTGATTAGGGTATAAACCCTAACCCTAGCTTTTCAATTTTTCTTATATTTTCTGTATTTTGATGTTATATGGATAGTATGATGCTTATATGTTATTGTAATGTTGATTGTATGCGTAGAAATGCTCGATTACATATGTTTTCGGTTTGATTAATTTGGGACAGCAGCATATTCGTTCATTTCTGATTATGTAACAGATATAAAAGTGAAATTAAAGTGTTTATATGAGTTCCTCTCATCAAGACATTAATTTTAGACTCCGGATTCATGTCGTTTCGATTCCCGGAGCTTAAGATATGCTTAAATTGGTGTTTTGTTAAGATTAAATCATGAAAACGAATTGGTTCAGTTATGGTCCGACTTTGTGGTCATTTTTAGAGTCCTTAGGGTGTACTAGTGTGTTAGGATTGATTATGGGATGAACTTTCATGTTCGGGTCATCGAAATCCGAGCCACGGATCACCCGTTATGACTAAAACACGTTTTTGAGCGGATTAAAGGTCCAAACTGATTAAGAGCTGTAAGTCACGACTTGGTGACTATTCTTGGGATGTTCTTGAGCACACTAGTGTGTCGGGTGGGTTGGTTAGGCGTAGATATATATAAGGCTCGCCGAAAACTGATTTCCGGGGCTCAAGTTATGACCCGATGAACTTTTAATTAAAACTTATGGTTATTAAATATGACTTATGATAAAAATAATGATTTTCATTATTAATAAATTACTTATGATATAAAAAGTAATTAATTTAACTTAAGACTTATGATATATTTATTATATCATTTATTAATTACTTATGATTTAATTAAACTTATGATTAATAATACTTTTATTATTAATGGGAAAATACTTATGATAAGTATTAAACTTATATTGTGAGATTATTATTATTAGACTTATAATAAGGATTAATTAATTATTTAATTATTATAAGGCTTAGTTATTATTTAATTATAATTTAATTATTAAATACTTATGATTTAATAATTATAATTAGAAACTTATGATATGATTAATAATTCATTATTAATTAATAATACTTACGAGGTGATTTAAAATCAATTATTAATTAATAATACTTATATTATGATTAATATTTAATTAATTAATTAAATACTTATGTTATATTAATTATATCATTTAAACTTATGTTAACTTTAATAAATCATTTTAATTTAATTAAACTTATGTTATGACATAATTGTTCATATTTAACTTTAATAAACATTATAACCTATGTTATTATTATAACTTACACTTTTAAAATTAATGTTGACTATGTTTGACCAAGGTTGACTTTTGAGTTGACTTTCGGTTGACTTTGACTTTCAGTTGACTTCTGTTGACTTTCTAAATAAGGAAACTTTCCTAACTTCAAAACTTTCTAAAAATAGAACTTTCTAAATTTGGAAACTTTCCAAAAATAGAAACTTTCCAAAAATAGAAACTTTCCAAAAATGGAAACCTGCTAAAAATAGAAACTTTCTAAAAATAGAAAGTGTGTGTCCTTATGCTGTTCCAATCAAACCGATGCTTGCTGAGTAATGTTCTATGCCTACTTGCAACATGTACAATAGCTATCATACTAAGAATTGGCCTAAGTTAGTTATTTATTTCGACCTGCTTTATTTATAGGTCGGCGTTGTGATCTTTCTTGATCACTTTACTTTACTTGCTGTTCGCTTGTTTGTGTGGTTTCTTCAGTTGCTTTTAAGGTGAGTTATAGTCCCATTTTTCTATTTTAAAGCTTTTGGGATGAGAATACATGAAATTTATTTTATATTTTGGACATAAGTGGAAGTTGGTTTAAATTATTCATTGTGGGTTGAACAAAAATATTCCCTAGTCTGGTAACTGTAATCACTGGTTTCTACTGGTGAACGCGAATCCTACGGATAGATCTATCGGGTTTGACAACCCCATTTCGAGCTAGTCGCGCTAGCAATTTATAATCGGAATGTTTAGTACTTCGTATTTTGTTGTAGATACACTTGTTCGGTGTATATTATTTATTGTGTTTGGCAAGGGTAAATAAAGGGTTAAGTGGTTACCAGGTGACTCACGAAAAATGGAATAATGTTTTATTATATGTTTTCTAGCATATAATTTTATGGTCCAAAAAGGAGATTTTATGTTTCAAACATAAATTTTTATTGTTTAAATTAAATATTGTTTGCAATATTAAACCTATAATTCACTCAACATTTTTGTTGACGGTTACTCGCATGTTTTATTCTCAGGTTCATGATTGATTGCTTCCGCTGTGCTTAGAGGGTCTGCATATTTATGATGGCAGCTTTTGTTAAACATTAACTTGCATTCTATTTTGATACATTTAATAGTGGATATTGTTGACATTGTTTTGGTCAACTTTTGGTTAAAATATTTATGTATAGTTTTTTTTTTTTTAACTTATACATTTTGGTAGGTTTCCTTTATAGGAAATCATTTTTAAATAAAGAATGCAAGGTTGTTTTATTAAATTCATATAGAGTTTCGATCAAGCTGTGGGACCAAGATAACGATGGTCGTCAAGTGTACTTTGACGGGTCGTTAAAGTTGGTATCAGAGCGTTAGTTGTAGGGAATTAGGCTGCATTGATGTCGTTACCCGAGTCAATAGGGTGCATTAGTGAGTCTAGTCTACAGCCCGACCTATAATATATTATTATATGTGATTATTTGTATCGTATTGGTATGTATATTGTTATCACACTTACACCTTTGTTATGTTCTGAATCCGGGAGGAACTCCCATTCCGATTTAAACGTATTTTCCGACGCATGCGAGTTTATCTTTACAAGAACACCTCAGATAGTGAAACCGAGGGGGTGTCATTCTTAACTTATGAAATTCTCGACATTTCTATGTCATAAATTGTGTTTATTGATATAACGTTTGAGTTACATTACGTGTTCTAGAATTCTCGGCATTTCTATGTCATCTATTATGGTTATGTATATAACATTTGAGTTATATTATGCGAGATGTCATTCTTGACTTCTAAAGGCTCGACATTTCAATGTCAGCTATTATGTTTAGGTATATAACATTCTTGTTATATTACGTGCCCTTGTGCCTTTGTGCGCTGGTGCTTTGGTTTTCGAATCGAAAAAATGTCATTCTTGACTTTTAGAGATTTTTGGTACTTCGAAGACATTTCTATGTCATCGTTACTCCTATTCGTTACTTATGATGTTTTGTCTCTTGTGCTATCCTTAGCACATTGTTTAAGAAATTGTTTTAGGGAAATTGTGTTGAAATTCGAGGTTGACCATCTTTCCTGACCTTATGTAGTGATATTGGAATGGAACTATGAGTTAGTGAAATATAATGGCGTCAGGCCAACGTGATTATATTACGTTAATTCATAAAAAGTCCCAATATTGTGACATGAGGAATAGAAAGCGAGTCAAAGAATATTTGTACACCACTCATTCGGAAATTCTAACGTTATTACATGAGTAAGGAAGATACTCATTATCTTATTTGTTGATATACGAGAGACTCGTCTTAACCGAACTACCTACCCCATGTTTTATTATTTATAACTCGCTTGTTAGTGACAGCTTCGCACGTGAATAGTTTTGACCCAATGACTTATGTTCTGATAAAAGTCAAAACAACATTTAACTCATTGGCTTTCATGACCTCGTAGCATTTATTGATTAGATGTCGCAAGATGATTCAAGTCCTTCACCCGAGCTTTAACGATCTTACTTCAACTCGTAACCTCTGAAATGCGGATACCCTGCTTTTCATTAAAAATTTTACACATTTGTGTAATTGGGCGGTTCTCACGAGATTTATGGGCGAATAGAAGTAATGAAATATTTTGTCATGTATACAATTTATAAAATCATATATGTACGTATGGATTCAAATGGATAAATTTATCCTTACCTATTTTGGCTAGTATACACTAAATTATACCATCAAAATTATTTTAAAACCACTCTTATTGAGTTGTCTAGCTAACTCAAATTGTTTTACGTAAAATGGTACACGTTGTACATACTTCTAAATTTACTAAGAGATTCGTTCCGTTTATGGGCTTACATCAGACGTTTAAAGCTTTTTAAAAAACTTCTTTGATTGATTACATTAGAATTTTCGCATTACTCTACAGAGTGTTTGGATCCCAGTTCTTCTCATCCTCCGTTTAAGGATGAAATTTACCATTAACTTCATTGATAGAAATTCTTACACCAGTTTGGATGCCGGTTTTATAAAATTGTTGGAAAGTCTTTGCGCCCATAAAATTTTCCCTCTTATGGTTGGACATGGCTGAAACGCAGATCGATAAATCAATTTTTTTGGGGGTACACTCGGTGTTCACCCTATTGTAGAAAAGACGCTAGGTGGGTTTCTACCCCAACTGTTGTTATAGTGGGTATCATGTATATATATTACACTAGGCCGTTTGAGGAGTTTCTACTCTCATTATTCGCTGTCAACCGCAACATGAACCCTATGATTCAGTACTTTGAGGTGCACGAAATCATTTTTGAGATTCATCTCACCTGGAGTCGACTATTTTTTTTATATAGTCCACGATTCACGTTTCCTTTTATCCGCATATAAATTGAAGAATAAGGATGAATCCTAGATTGACTCGCTCATTGTGCGAGAAAGTTCAGTGTCGTTGAAAGATCACACCTTTTGCACGTCTTCCTTTCGGAAATATAATGAAAATTTACTTTGAAGTTCATGATCCTCGTTATTCCCTTTGAAGGAATTGTCTTAAACATCATTACCACCGATTGGTTACTCTCTATATTTCTTCCTTTGTTGGCTGCAACTATACCTTATTCGTCCTTATACATTCCTCTTGGGAAGCTTCTGTTTTGTTTGTTAAGAAGAAAGATGGTTCGTTTCGTTTGTGCATTGATTATCGTGAATTGAACAAGCTTACGGTTAAGAATCGTTACCCTCTTCTGAGAATTTATGATCTGTTCGATCAGCTTCAAGGTTCGTCCATTTATTCTAAAATTGATCTCCGTTCTGGTATCGCCAATTGCGCGTTAAAGAAACCGATATTTCGAAAACCGCTTTTTGTACCCGTTATGGTCACTACAAGTTTCTTGTTATGCCGTTCGGATTGACAAATGCACCTGCTGTGTTCATGGACCTCATGAACCGTGTGTGTAGACCCTATCTGGACAAATTCGTTATTGTTTTCATAGACGACATCCTTATTTGTTCTAAGAATGATGAAGAGCACGAAGAACATTTGAGGTTAGTGCTTGATCTATTGAGAAAAGAAGAGTTGTACGCTAAGTTCTCTAAGTATGCTTCCTGGTTAAGAGAAGTTCAATTCCTTGGACATATTGTTAGTAACCAGGGAATTCAAGTTGATCCCGCCAAGATTGAGGTAATTGAGAAGTGAGAAATTCCGAAAACTCCTACTCAGATTCGTCAGTTCCTAGGTTTGGCAGGCTATTATAGAAGGTTCATTCAAGATTTTTCACGAGTAGGGAAACCTCTGACTGCTTTAACGCATAAGGGGGAGAAGTACGAGTGGAAGAGTGAACAAGAGTCTGCTTTCGAAACTCTGAAGAAGAAGTTAACTTCTGCACCGATATTATCACTACCTGAGGGTAATGATGATTTTGTTATCTATTGTGATGCTTCGTGTCAAGACTTTGGTTGTGTTTTGATGCAACGAAAGAAAGCCATTGCTTACGCGTCATGTCAGTTGAAGATTGATAAACAGAATTATACAACTCATGATGTAGAATTGGGAGCTGTTGTGTTCGCACTCAAGAATTGGAGACATTACTTATATGGGGTCAAATGTACAGTGTACGCGGATCACAAAAGTCTTCAACATATCTTTGATCAAAGACGGTGGAATATGAAGTAGTGAAGATGGGTTGAATGGTTGAACGATTATGATTGTGAACACCTTTAGCCATTCCGGGGAAAAAGCCAATGTCGTGGCTGATGCTTTGAGTCAAAAAGATAAATTTGAACCTCGTAGGTTTAGAGCCTTAAATATGACCATTCGAACATACCTCGCATGGCAGATTCTTGCAGCTCAACAAGAAGCCTTGAAGGAGAAGAATTTTGTAACGGGAAGGTGCGAGGCTTGAGTAAACAGTTAGAGGTACGAACCGATGGTACTCGGTATTTTGCGGGACGCCTTTGGGTTCCGAAGTTTGGTGATCTGCGATAACTTTTTTTCTAGAGGAGGCTCATAAGTCTAGGTACACTATTTATCCTGGTTCAGGAAAGATGTATCATGATCTTAAGGAGCTGAATTGGTGGCCTAATTTGAAAGCTGATGTGGCTACTTATGTGGCTAAGTGTTTGACATGTGCTAAGGTTGAAGCCGAACATCAGAAACCATCCTGACCTTTGGTGCAACCTGAAATTCCTGAGTGGAAGTGGGAAGGTATTACGATGGACTTTATTACAAAATTACCGAGAGTTGTGGGTAGTTATGATACTATTTGGGTGATTGTAGATCGACTCACTAAGTCAACTCATTTCTTGCCAATTAAGGAAACTGATTCAATGAATAAGCTTACTCGTTTGTAAGTGAGGGAGATTGTTTTGAGACATGGTGTTCCCGTATTGATTATTTTGGACCGAGACAGTCGATTTACTTCGAGGTTTTGGCAGTCCTTACAAGATGCTTTGGGAACTAAATTGGATATGAGCACCGCTTATCATTCACAGTCGGATGGTCAGAATGAAAGGACCATCCAAACGTTGGAAGGCATGTTGAGGGCATGCGTAATTGATTTGGTAATGGTTGGGATAGATACTTGCCATTGGCTTAAAATATCTCATGATAACAGCTATCCTGCAAGTATTAAGCCTCACCTTTTGAAGCGCTGTATGGTAGAAAGAGTAGGTCTCTTGTCTGCTGGAATGAGGTTAGGGATGCTCAACTCATAGGTCCAGGAAAATTCATTAGACTACTGAGAAGATCATACAGATTAAGGAAGGATTGAGAACCGCCAGAAGTCGGCAAAAGAGTTATGCCGATAAGAGAAGGAAAATTCAGGTCGGTGATCGTGTTATGTTGAAAGTATCACCTTGGAAGGGTGTGGTATGATTTGGTAAGAGAGGAAAGTTGAATCCTCGTTTTGTTGGACCTTTTTGAGATTATTGAGAGAGTTGGACTCGTGGCTTATCGTTTGAAATTACCATAATAACTCAGTACTGCTCATGACGTTTTTCATGTATCGAATTTGAAGAAGTGTTTGGCCGAGGCCGATGAGACTATTCCTTTGGAGGAACTTCAAGTTGATAAGCAACTTCATTTTACTGAGGAACCTGTTGAAATTATGGGTCGAAAGGTTAAGACTCTTAAGCAGAGTAGAATTCCTATTGTTCGAGTTAGATGGAACACCAGACGCGGTCCCGAGTTCACTTGGGAGCGTGAAGTTCAGATGAGGCAGAAGTACCCACATTTGTTCTCAGATGCCGAGTCAGCCCCTGCACCTGCTTAAATTTCGGGACGAAATTTCCGTAACGGGAAGGTACTGTAACGACCCTACTTTTTTCGTTATCTTTTGCCGTTAATTATTTAATGAC
Source organism: Rutidosis leptorrhynchoides (assembly GCF_046630445.1). Taxonomy (NCBI): domain Eukaryota; kingdom Viridiplantae; phylum Streptophyta; class Magnoliopsida; order Asterales; family Asteraceae; genus Rutidosis; species Rutidosis leptorrhynchoides. The sequence goes on along the minus strand of NC_092336.1, from coordinate 518,003,383 downwards.
CATCAACTATTATTCGTGCCACGTCATTTCTATGACCTATATTATTATTTTTGTAATAATATATATATTTATTTATTATGAGTTATGTGAATATTTGTATTCATATTTTAAGTTACACGTTTCTACGTGTCGCGAATTTCTATCCGGCGAATCTTTTCGGTTTTCAAACCAACGGTCGAGCTTTTGGGATTTTTAAGTCCTAATTATTTTAAATATGATATTTTAATGTCATATGATTATATATAGTGTTTATATATATTTTTCGTCGCGTATTTGTTATCTCTCCGAATTTTCAATCGTGTAGTCGTGTTTTCGCGTTTCGGGTTTCGTTCGGGCGTTCGGGCCACTAGGATTTTATCATTTATCAAATTGGGCCACTATGGGGCCCACCCCATTCAGTTTTTGGCCGAAAATGGGAGGGGGTATAGCCTCCTTGTTTTTCATTTTTGAGATTTCACTTTCATTTACATGTTATCACATAACCTAGCCTTTATAATTTTTCTCCCATCTTCTCCCTTTCTCCTTTTTGGCCGTCACCCACACAACCACCATCATCATCATTTCAACATCAAATCAAGCTTGGAATTTGGGGCTTTTAGCATCAACGGATTGCTCTCGTTCTTCTCTACGCGTCTATATTAATTAATTCTTGATTAGGGTATAAACCCTAACCCTAGCTTTTAAATTTTTCTTATATTTTCTGTATTTTGATGTTATATGGATAGTATGATGCTTATATGTTATTGTAATGTTGATTGTATGCGTAGAAATGCTCGATTACATATGTTTTCGGTTTGATTAATTTGGGACAGCAGCATATTCGTTCATTTCTGATTATGTAACAGATATAAAAGTGAAATTAAAGTGTTTATATGAGTTCCTCTCATCAAGACATTAATTTTAGACTCCGGATTCATGTCGTTTCGATTCCCGGAGCTTAAGATATGCTTAAATTGGTGTTTTGTTAAGATTAAATCATGAAAACGAATTGGTTCAGTTATGGTCCGACTTTGTGGTCATTTTTAGAGTCCTTAGGGTGTACTAGTGTGTTAGGATTGATGATGGGATGAACTTTCATGTTCGGGTCATCGAAATCCGAGCCACGGATCACCCGTTATGACTAAAACACGTTTTTGAGCGGATTAAAGGTCCAAACTGATTAAGAGCTGTAAGTCACGACTTGGTGACTATTCTTGGGATGTTCTTGAGCACACTAGTGTGTCGGGTGGGTTGGTTAGGCGTAGATATATATAAGGCTCGCCGAAAACTGATTTCCGGGGCTCAAGTTATGACCCGATGAACTTTTAATTAAAACTTATGGTTATTAAATATGACTTATGATAAAAATAATGATTTTCATTATTAATAAATTACTTATGATATAAAAAGTAATTAATTTAACTTAAGACTTATGATATATTTATTATATCATTTATTAATTACTTATGATTTAATTAAACTTATGATTAATAATACTTTTATTATTAATGGGAAAATACTTATGATAAGTATTAAACTTATATTGTGAGATTATTATTATTAGACTTATAATAAGGATTAATTAATTATTTAATTATTATAAGGCTTAGTTATTATTTAATTATAATTTAATTATTAAATACTTATGATTTAATAATTATAATTAGAAACTTATGATATGATTAATAATTCATTATTAATTAATAATACTTACGAGGTGATTTAAAATCAATTATTAATTAATAATACTTATATTATGATTAATATTTAATTAATTAATTAAATACTTATGTTATATTAATTATATCATTTAAACTTATGTTAACTTTAATAAATCATTTTAATTTAATTAAACTTATGTTATGACATAATTGTTCATATTTAACTTTAATAAACATTATAACCTATGTTATTATTATAACTTACACTTTTAAAATTAATGTTGACTATGTTTGACCAAGGTTGACTTTTGAGTTGACTTTCGGTTGACTTTGACTTTCAGTTGACTTCTGTTGACTTTCTAAATAAGGAAACTTTCCTAACTTCAAAACTTTCTAAAAATAGAACTTTCTAAATTTGGAAACTTTCCAAAAATAGAAACTTTCAAAAAATAGAAACTTTCCAAAAATGGAAACCTGCTAAAAATAGAAACTTTCTAAAAATAGAAAGTGTGTGTCCTTATGCTGTTCCAATCAAACCGATGCTTGCTGAGTAATGTTCTATGCCTACTTGCAACATGTACAATAGCTATCATACTAAGACTTGGCCTAAGTTAGTTATTTATTTCGACCTGCTTTATTTATAGGTCGGCGTTGTGATCTTTCTTGATCACTTTACTTTACTTGCTGTTCGCTTGTTTGTGTGGTTTCTTCAGTTGCTTTTAAGGTGAGTTATAGTCCCATTTTTCTATTTTAAAGCTTTTGGGATGAGAATACATGAAATTTATTTTATATTTTGGACATAAGTGGAAGTTGGTTTAAATTATTCATTGTGGGTTGAACAAAAATATTCCCTAGTCTGGTAACTGTAATCACTGGTTTCTACTGGTGAACGCGAATCCTACGGATAGATCTATCGGGTTTGACAACCCCATTTTGAGCTAGTCGCGCTAGCAATTTATAATCGGAATGTTTAGTACTTCGTATTTTGTTGTAGATACACTTGTTCGGTGTATATTATTTATTGTGTTTGGCAAGGGTAAATAAAGGGTTAAGTGGTTACCAGGTGACTCACGGAAAATGGAATAATGTTTTATTATATGTTTTCTCGCATATAATTTTATGGTCCAAAAAGGAGATTTTATGTTTCAAACATAAATTTTTATTGTTTAAATTAAATATTGTTTGCAATATTAAACCTATAATTCACTCAACATTTTTGTTGACGGTTACTCGCATGTTTTATTCTCAGGTTCATGATTGATTGCTTCCGCTGTGCTTAGAGGGTCTGCATATTTATGATGGCAGCTTTTGTTAAACATTAACTTGCATTCTATTTTGATACATTTAATAGTGGATATTGTTGACATTGTTTTGGTCAACTTTTGGTTAAAATATTTATGTATAGTTTTTTTTTTTTAACTTATACATTTTGGTAGGTTTCCTTTATAGGAAATCATTTTTAAATAAAGAATGCAAGGTTGTTTTATTAAATTCATATAGAGTTTCGATCAAGCTGTGGGACCAAGATAACGATGGTCGTCAAGTGTACTTTGACGGGTCGTTAAAAGTTCGCCTTCTGGGGAATCTACAATCTCGAGCAAAATGACCCTTCTTGCCACAATTGAAGCATTCACCATTCTTTCTCTTATCATTTTCCCCGTATTGTTGGCGATGATATTTTCTTCCTTCTTGAGCTCCCCCTGATGTAGTGACCCGAACTTTTCCATGTTTATATATATATTAAATGAAATTGTTATTTACATGATTAAGTGTTTCCAACATGTTAAGCAATCAAACTTGTTAAGACTTGATTAATTGAAATAGGTTTCATATAGACAATTGACCACCCAAGTTGACCGGTGATTCACGAACGTTAAAACTTGTAAAAACTATACGATGACATATATATGGTTATATATATAGTTAACATGATTTTATTATAAGTATGTATCTCATTAGGTATTTTAACAATGAGTTATATACATAAAAATGAGACTATTAATTTAAGAAACTCGAAAACGATATATATAACGATTATCGTTATAACAACGTCTTACTAGGTACATATGAATCATATTAAGATATTGATACACTTGGTTAATTATGTTAAATGATAAGTAAATATATTATTAAGTGTATTAACAATGAAATACATATGTAAAAATAAGACTACTAAATTAATGATTTCGAAACGAGACATATATGTAACGATTATCGTTGTAACGACATTTAACTGTATATATATTATACTAAGATATATTATATATCATAATATCATGATAATATAACAATTTAACATCTCATTTGTTATAATAAACAATGAGTTAACAACATTCAACAAGATCGTTAACCTAAAGGTTTCAAAACAACGTTTACATGTAACGACTAACGATGATTTAACGACTCAGTTAAAATGTATATACATGTAGTGTTTTAATATGTATTCATACACTTTTTAAAGACTTCAAGACACTTATCAAAATACTTTTACTTAACAAAAATGCTTAAAATTACATCCTCTTTCAGTTTCATCAACAATTCTACTCGTATGCACCCGTATTCGTACTCGTACAATACACAGCTTTTAGATGTATGTACTATTGGTATATACACTCCAATGATCAGCTCTTATCAGCCCATGTGAGTCACCTAACACATGTGGGAACCATTATTTGGCAACTAGCATGAAATATCTCATAAAATTACAAAAATATGAGTAATCATTCATGACTTATTTACATGAAAACAAAATTACATATCCTTTATATCTAATCCATACACCAACGACCAAAAACACCTACAAACACTTTCATTCTTCAATTTTCTTCATCTAATTGATCTCTCTCAAGTTCTATCTTCAAGTTCTAAGTGTTCTTCATAAATTCCAAAAGTTCTAGTTTCATAAAATCAAGAATACTTCCAAGATTGCAAGTTTACTTCCAAGTTTTCTAAATCCATTCCAAGTAATCATCCAAGATCAAGAAGCCTTTGTTACTTACAGTAGGTTATCTTTCTAATACAAGGTAATAATCATATTCAAACTTTAATTCCATTTCTATAACTATAACAATCTTATTTCGAGTGGAAATCTTATTTGAAATTATTTTCATATCATGATTCTGCTTCAAGAACTTTCAAGCCATCCAAGGATCCTTTGAAGCTAGATCTATTTTTCTCATTTCCAGTAGGTTTATCCAAGGAACTTGAGGTAGTAATGATGTTCATAACATCATTCGATTCATACATATAAAGCTATCTTATTCGAAGGTTTAAACTTGTAATCACTAGAACATAGTTTAGTTAATTCTAAACTTGTTCGCAAATAAAAGTTAATCCTTCTAACTTGACTTTTAAAATCAACTAAACACATGTTCTATATCTATATGATATGCTAACTTAATGATTTAAAACCTGGAAACACAAAAAACACCGTAAAATCGGATTTACGCCGTCACAGTAACACCGAGGGCTGTTTTGGGTTAGTTAATTAAAAAAACTATGATAAACTTTGATTTAAAAGTTGTTATTCTGGGAAAATGATTTTTATTATAAACATGAAACTATATCCAAAAATTATGGTTAAACTCAAAGTGGAAGTATGTTTTCTAAAATGGTCATCTAGACGTCGTTCTTTCGATTGAAATGACTACCTTTACAAAAACGACTTGTAACTTATTTTTCCGACTATAAACCTATACTTTTTCTGTTTAGATTCATAAAATAGAGTTCAATATGAAAACATAGCAATTTGATTCACTCAAAACGGATTTAAAATGAATAAGTTATGGGTAAAACAAGATTGGATAATTTTTCTCATTTTAGCTACGTGAAAATTGGTAACAAATCTATTCCAACCATAACTTAATCAACTTGTATTGTATATTATGTAATCTTGAGATACCATAGACACGTATACAATATTTCGACCTATCATGTCGACACATCTATATATATTTCGGAACAACCATAGACACTCTATATGTGAATGTTGGAGTTAGCTATACAGGGTTGAGGTTGATTCCAAAATATATATAGTTTGAGTTGTGATCAATACTGAGATACGTATATACTGGGTCGTGGATTGATTCAAGATAATATTTATCGATTTATTTATGTACATCTAACTGTGGACAACTAGTTGTAGGTTACTAACGAGGACAGCTGACTTAATAAACTTAAAACATCAAAATATATTAAAAGTGTTGTAAATATATTTTGAACATACTTTGATATATATGTATATATTGTTATAGGTTCGTGAATCAACCAGTGGCCAAGTCTTACTTCCCGACGAAGTAAAAATCTGTGAAAGTGAGTTATAGTCCCACTTTTAAAATCTAATATTTTTAGGATGAGAATACATGCAGGTTTTATAAATGATTTACAAAATAGACACAAGTACGTGAAACTACATTCTATGGTTGAATAATCGAAATCGAATATGCCCCTTTTTATTAAGTCTGGTAATCTAAGAATTAGGGAACAGACACCCTAACTGATGCGAATCCTAAAGATAGATCTATTGGGCCTAACAAACCCCATCCAAAGTACCGGATGCTTTAGTACTTCAAAATTTATATCATATCCGAAGGGTGTCCCGGAATGATGGGGATATTCTTATATATGCATCTTGTTAATGTCGGTTACCAGGTGTTCACCATATGAATAATTTTTATCTCTATGTATGGGATGTGTATTGAAATATGAAATCTTGTGGTCTATTGTTACGATTTGATATATATAGGTTAAACCTATATCTCACCAACATTTTTGTTGACGTTTAAAGCATGTTTATTCTCAGGTGAATACTAAGAGCTTCCGCTGTTGCATACTAAAATAAGGACAAGATTTGGAGTCCATGTTTGTATGATATTGTGTAAAAACTGCATTCAAGAAACTGATTTCGATGTAACATATTTGTATTGTAAACTATTATGTAATGGTCGTGTGTAAACATGATATTTTAGATTATCATTATTTGATAATCTACGTAAAGTTTTTTAAACCTTTATTTATGAAATAAAGGTTATGGTTTGTTTTAAAATGAATGCAGTCTTTGAAAAACGTCTCATATAGAGGTCAAAACCACGCAACTAAATCAATTAATATGGAACGTTTTTAATCAATAAGAACGGGACATTTCAGTTGGTATCCGAGCGTTGGTCTTAGAGAACCAGAATTTTGCATTAGTGTGTCTTATCGAGTTTGTTAGGATGCATTAGTGAGTCTGGACTTCGACCGTGTTTACTTGAAAAATGATTGCTTAACAAATTTTGTTGGAAACTATATATTATTAACATGTATATATTATGTGATATATTAATCTCTTAACATGTTTGATATTGTGTGATAGATGTCTCCCTCTAGCACAAATCCCATTGACTCACCTAATAATAACGAAGAGTCGAATATATATTGGACTGATTCACAAGTTCCCGAAAAGGAACCGGAAGAAGAATCAGAACCGGAAGAAGAATCAGAACCGGAAGAGGAGGAACCGAAGGAGGAAATAGAACCGGTGGGGGAAATAATAAAACGGTTAAGTAAAAGAAAATCCTCAACCAACCGACCAAGGTTAATTATGGTCAATGGTGTTTCCGCCAAGGAAGCAAAATATTGGGAGGATTACCAATTCTCCGATGAATCGGATTCCGACGAGAATTACGACGATGTTATAGAAATTACCCCAACTGAATTTAAAAAGGCAAAAGAAAATAATAAGGGAAAGGGCATAAAAATAGAGAAATCTAATTCCAACCCCGATGAACTTTATATGTATCGTCAACCCCCGAAGCCCTTAAGTTGTAACAATGACCCGGGAACCTCTAAACCACCAGGTTTTTCTAAACCAATGTGGAAAACGATGGCTCGTATTAGGGGAACATCATATATCCCTAGAAACTTGGCAAAACGAACCAAAACCGAAGAAGAAGAAACGAGCGAGTTGGAATAAGATAGTTGTATTCGTGTGGTGTAATATATGTAATATAGTGTGCTTATGCTTTATGATATATGTAAAAATTGCTTGTATTAATAAGTAATTTTTTTTATGAATCTAACTCTTGTCTATTTTACAGTATAAAAACACAAAATGGATAGACAACCCAATATTTTAAGATACCTACCCGGAGACATGATTGATGAAATCTTGTCTAGAGTCGGTCAGAATTCTTCGGCACAACTATTTACGGCGAAATCAGTTTGTAAGACATTCGAAGAACGTTCCAAGAATGTCTTGGTTTATAAGAGACTTTCATTTGAAAGATGGGGATATCACATTGAGAAACCCATAAGTTACGATGTGTTTACTTTGACGCATATATTGCGGGGAACCCAAATGCTATTTTACGCAACGGGTTAAGAAATTATTTTGACTCAATGTATTCGAATATAGGACTTCATGATTTAGAAAAAGCGGCTAACATGCAACATAAATAAGCATGCTATGCTTACGGGTTAGTAATGTTCGCTTCTCACCAAAGTGAGAAAAAGAACATCGGGCTACAACTATTAAACAAAACGTTCCCACAAGTGACGGAGTCGGTAATTGGGGTAAGAAATGAGGTTTTTAGGTTATTACGAGACTGTTGGTCATTACGTAACCCTCGTCCCTTTGACGACGTTACAACACGCTGTCTTATCAACGGCCATAACGGTTATGTTCCACAAGACCAAGGATGGGAAGTAGTCCTAGTAAAACCAGAATGCATGACTTGTTTCTGGACGTATGAATTACGTGTCTTTATTGCCTTTGCTGAACAACTCGTGTACTAGCTAGAATTATCTTCACAACTATCTTGTATCAAAGTTATTGTGTGCTATATTTCATGCTTTATGTAAAATAAGCGGTATTGTAAGTTTGTAAAATATTGTATAAAAGTTTGAACGCGAAATATTATTATAATCAGTTTTTCATATAGAATTGTAGTAGTTGAATTGTATATTAGCTACTAAGTATGAACTTAACGGGTAGGTACTACCCGAATTTAAACTTATAAAACGCTAATATGAAGAAAAAGCTTTTATAAATGAGTTCATATTATGCTACGAAATACTATTAACTACTCTTAATATTCTGTATGATTAACTTGTTCCATTTGACTATTTTGAAGGAAATGGCACCGACTACTCGACACACCGTGAATATGAATGAAGAGGAATTCCGTACTTTTCTAGCTTCAAACATAGCCGCAGTACAGGCTGCGCTACATACCAACAATAACCTTGGATCTAGCAGTACAGGAAATCGTGTAGGATGCACCTACAAAGAATTCACTGCCTGTAAACCTTTGGAATTTGATGGAACCGAAGGACCGATCGGATTGAAACGGTGGACTGAGAAGGTCGAATCGGTGTTTGCCATAAGTAAGTGTACTGAAGAGGACAAAGTGAAGTACGCTACGCATACCTTCACAGGTTCTGCGTTAACATGGTGGAATACCTATCTAGAGCAAGTGGGACAAGATGATGCGTACGCACTACCGTGGTCAGCATTCAAGCACTTGATGAATGAGAAGTACCGTCCCAGAACCGAGGTCAATAAGCTCAAGACAGAACTTAGAGGGTTACGAACCCAAGGATTTGATATTACCACGTATGAAAGACGATTCACAAAATTGTGCCTATTGTGTCCGGGAGCGTTCGAAGATGAGGAAGAGAAGATCGACGCGTTTGTGAAAGGATTACCGGAAAGAATCCAAGAAGATATAAGTTCACACGAGCCCGCCTCCATACAACAAGCATGTAGAATGGCTCACAAACTAGTGAACCAGATTGAGGAAAGAATTAAAGAACAGACGGCTGAAGAGGCTAATGTGAAGCAAGTCAAAAGAAAGTGGGAGGAAAACGGTGATAAGAATCACCAATACAACAACAACAGCAATTACAATAATAATCGCAACAATTATCCCAACAATCGCAACATCAATCGCAACTACAACAAATGGCCCAACAACAACAACAACAACAATAACAACAACAACAACAACAACAACAACAACAACAACAACAACAACAACAACAACAACAACAACAACAACAACAACAACAACAACAACAACAACAACAACAACAACAACAAAAGCAACTACAACAATCATCCCAACAATAATAACAACCGCAACAACAACAACAATCAGAAGCAGCTATGCCAAAGGTGTGAAAAGTATCACTCGGGGTTCTGCACTAAATTTTGCAACAAGTGTAAAAGAAATGGTCATAGCGCGGCGAAGTGTGAGGTCTACGGACCAGGGGTTAACAGAACGAAAGGAACAAATGGTGTCGGAACGAGTAATGGCGGAGCAAGTAGTGTCGGAGCAAGTTATGCCAATGTAGTTTGTTATAAATGTGGAAAACTGGGCCACATTATTAGAAATTTCCCGAACCAGGAGAACACGAATGGACAAGGCCGCAGAAGAGTTTTCAATATTAATGCGGCAGAGGCACAGGAAGACCCGGAGCTTGTTACGGGTACGTTTCTTATTGACAATAAATCTGCTTACGTTTTATTTGATTCGGGTGCGGATAGAAGCTTTATGAGTAGAGATTTTTATGCTAAATTAAGTTGTCCATTGACGCCGTTGGATAGTAAATTTTTACTCGAATTAGCAAACGGTAAATTAATTTCAGCAGATAATATATGCCGGAATCGAGAAATTAAACTGGGTAGCGAAATATTTAAGATTGATTTGATACCAGTAGAGTTAGGGAGTTTTGATGTAATAGTTGGCATGGACTGGCTGAAGAAGGTGAAAGCAGAGATCGTATGTTATAAAAATGCAATTCGCATTATACGAGAAAAAGGAAAACCCTTAACGGTGTACGGAGAAAAGGGCAACATGAAGCTAAATCTTATTAGTAATTTGAAGGAACAAAAACTAATAAGAAAAGGTTGCTATGCTGTTCTAGCACACGTCGAGAAAGTACAAACTGAAGAAAAGAGCATCAATGATGTTCCCGTCACAAAATAATTTCCCGATGTATTTCCAAAAGAATTACCGGGACTACCTCCACATCGATCTGTTGAATTTCAAACAGATCTTGTACCAGGAGCTGCACCAATAGCTCGTGCTCCTTATAGACTCGCACCCAGCGAGATGAAAGAACTGCAAAGCCAACTGTAAGAACTATTAGAACGTGGTTTCATTCGACCAAGCACATCACCATGGGGAGCTCCATTTTTGTTTGTCAAGAAGAAGGATGGTACATGTAGTGACCCGAACTTTTCCATGTTTATATATATTAATTGAGATTGATATTTACATGATTAAATGTTTCCAACATGTTAAGTAATCAAACTTGTTAAGACTTGATTAATTGAAATATGTTTCATATAGACAATTGACCACCCAAGTTGACCGGTGATTCACGAACGTTAAAACTTGTAAAAACTATATGATGACATATATATGGATATTTATATAGTTAACATGATACTATGATAAGTAAACATATCATTAAGTATATTAACAATGAACTACATATGTAAAAACAAGACTACTAGCTTAATGATTTTTAAACGAGACATATATGTAACGATTATCGTTGTAAAGACATTTAATGTATATATATCATATTAAGAGATATTCATACATGATAATATCATGATAATATAATAATTTAAAATCTCATTTGATATTATAAACATTGGGTTAACAACATTTAACAAGATCGTTAACCTAGAGGTTTCAAAACAACACTTACATGTAACGACTAACGATGACTTAACGACTCAGTTAAAATGTATATACATGTAGTGTTTTAATATGTATTTATACACTTTTGAAAGACTTCAATACACTTATCAAAATACTTCTACTTAACAAAAATGCTTACAATTACATCCTCGTTCAGTTTCATCAACAATTCTACTCGTATGCACTCGTATTCGTACTCGTACAATACACAGCTTTTAGATGTATGTACTATTGGTATATACACTCCAATGATCAGCTCTTAGCAGCCCATGTGAGTCACCTAACACCTGTGGGAACCATCATTTGGCAACTAGCATGAAATATCTCATAAAATTACAAAAATATGAGTAATCATTCATGACTTATTTACATGAAAATAAAATTACATATCCTTTATATCTAATCCATACACCAACGACCAAAAACACCTACAAACACTTTCATTCTTTAATTTTCTTCATCTAATTGATCTCTCTCAAGTTCTATCTTCAAGTTCTAAGTGTTCTTCATATATTCTACAAGTTCTAGTTACATAAAATCAAGAATACTTTCAAGTTTGCTAGCTCACTTCCAATCTTGTAAGGTGATCATCCAACCTCAAGAAATCTTTGTTTCTTACAGTAGGTTATCATTCTAATACAAGGTAATAATCATATTCAAACTTTGGTTCAATTTCTATAACTATAACAATCTTATTTCAAGTGATGATCTTACTTGAACTTGTTTTCGTGTCATGATTCTGCTTCAAGAACTTCGAGCCATCCAAGGATCCGTTGAAGCTAGATCCATTTTTCTATTTTCCAGTAGGTTTATCCAAGGAACTTAAGGTAGTAATGATGTTCATAACATCATTCGATTCATACATATAAAGCTATCTTATTCGAAGGTTTAAACTTGTAATCACTAGAACATAGTTTAGTTAATTCTAAACTTGTTCGCAAACAAAAGTTAATCCTTCTAACTTGACTTTTAAAATCAACTAAACACATGTTCTATATCTATATGATATGCTAACTTAATGATTTAAAACCCGGAAACACGAAAAACACCGTAAAACCGGATTTACGCCGCCGTAGTAACACCGCGGGCTGTTTTGGGTTAGTTAATTAAAAACTATGATAAACTTTGATTTAAAAGTTGTTATTCTGAGAAAATGATTTTTATTATGAATATGAAACTATATCCAAAAATTATGGTTAAACTCAAAGTGGAAGTATGTTTTCTAAAATGGTCATCTAGACGTCGTTCTTTCGACTGAAATGACTACCTTTACAAAAACGACTTGTAACTTATTTTTCCGACTATAAACCTATACTTTTTCTGTTTAGATTCATAAAATAGAGTTCAATATGAAACCATAGCAATTTGATTCACTCAAAACGGATTTAAAATGAAGAAGTTATGGGTAAAACAAGATTGGATAATTTTTCTCATTTTAGCTACGTGAAAATTGGTAACAAATCTATTCCAACCATAACTTAATCAACTTGTATTATATATTATGTAATCTTGAGATACCATAGACACGTATACAATGTTTCGACCTATCATGTCAACACATCTATATATATTTCGGAACAACCATAGACACTCTATATGTGAATGTTGGAGTTAGCTATACAGGGTTGAGGTTGATTCCAAAATATATATAGTTTGAGTTGTGATCAATACTGAGATACGTATACACTGGGTCGTGGATTGATTCAAGATAATATTTATCGATTTATTTCTGTACATCTAACTGTGGACAACTAGTTGTAGGTTACTAACGAGGACAGCTGACTTAATAAACTTAAAACATCAAAATATATTAAAAGTGTTGTAAATATATTTTGAACATACTTTGATATATATGTATATATTGTTATAGGTTCGTGAATCAACCAGTGGCCAAGTCTTACTTCCCGACGAAGTAAAAATCTGTGAAAGTGAGTTATAGTCCCACTTTTAAAATCTAATATTTTTGGGATGAGAATACATGCAAGTTTTATAAATGATTTACAAAATAGACACAAGTACGTGAAACTATATTCTATGGTTGAATTATCAAAATCGAATATGCCCCTTTTTATTAAGTCTGGTAATATAAGAATTAACGAACAGACACCCTAATTGACGCGAATCCTAAAGATAGATCTATTGGGCCTAACAAACCCCATCCAAAGTACCGGATGCTTTAGTACTTCGAAATTTATATCATATCCGAAGGGTGTCCCGGAATGATGGGGATATTCTTATATATGCATCTTGTTAATGTCGGCTACCAGGTGTTCACCATATGAATGATTTTTATCTCTATGTATGGGATGTGTATTGAAATATGAAATCTTGTGGTCTATTATTATGATTTGATATATATAGGTTAAACCTATAACTCACCAACATTTTTGTTGACGTTTTAAGCATGTTTATTCTCAGGTGATTATTAAGAGCTTCCGCTGTCGCATACTTAAATAAGGACGAGATTTGGAGTCCATGCTTGTATGATATTGTGTAAAAACTGCATTCAAGAAACTTATTTTGTTGTAACATATTTGTATTGTAAACCATTATGTAATGGTCGTGTGTAAACAGGATATTTTAGATTATCATTATTTGATAATCTACGTAAAGCTTTTTAAACCTTTATTGATGAAATAAAGGTTATGGTTTGTTTTAAAATGAATGCAGTCTTTGAAAAACATCTCATATAGAGGTCAAAACCTCGCAACGAAATCAATTAATATGGAACGTTTTTAATCAATAAGAACGGGACATTTCAGTTGGTATCCGAGCGTTGGTCTTAGAGAACCAGAATTTTACATTAGTGTGTCTTATCGAGTTTGTTAGGATGCATTAGTGAGTCTGGACTTCGACCGTGTTTACTTGAAAAATGATTGCTTAACATATTTTGTTGGAAACTATATATTTTTAACATGTGAATATTATGTGATATATTAATCTCTTAACGCGTTTGATATTATGTGATAGATGTCTACCTCTAGAACAAGTCCCATTGACTCATCTAATAATAATGAAGAGTCAAATGTAAATTGGAATGATTTCGTGGACTGATTCACAAGTTCCCGAAGAGGAACCGGAAGAAGAGTCAGAACCGGAAGAAGAATCGGAACCGGAAGAAGAATCAGAACAGGATGAAGAAATAGAACTGGCGGGGAAAATAATAAAACGGTTAAGTAAAAAAAAATCCTCAACCAACAGACCAAGGTTAATTATGGTCAATGGTGTTTCCGCCAAGGAAGCAAAATATTGGGAGGATTACCAATTCTCCGATGAATCGGATTCCGACGAGAATTCCGATGATGTTATAGAAATTACCCCAACTGAATTTAAAAAGGCAAAAGAAAATAATAAGGGAAAGGGCATAAAAATAGAGAAATCTAATTCCAACCCCGATGAACTTTATATGTATCGTCAACCCCCGAAGTCCTTAAGTTGTAACAATGACCCGGGAACCTCTAAACCACCAGGTTTTTCTAAACCAATGTGGAAAACGACGGCTCGTATTAGGGGAACATCATATATCCCTAGATACTTGGCAAAACGAACCAAAACCGAAGAAGAAGAAACAAGCGAGTCGGAATAAGATAGTTGTATTCGTGTGGTGTAATATATGTAATATAGTGTGCTTATGCTTTATGATATATGTAAAAATTGCTTGTATTAATAAGTATTTTTTTATGAATCTAACTCTTGTCTATTTTACAGTATAAAAACACAAAATGGATAGACAACCCAATATTTTAAGAGACCTACCCGGAGACATGATTGATGAAATCTTGTCTAGAGTCGGTCAGAATTCTTCGGCACAACTATTTAAGGCGAGATCAGTTTGTAAGACATTCGAAGAACGTTCCAAGAATGCCTTGGTTTATAAAAGGCTTTCGTTCGAAAGATGGGGGATATCACATTGGGAAATCCATAAGTTACGATGTGTTTACTTTGACGCATATATTGCGGGGAACCCAAATGCTATTTTACGCAATGGGTTAAGAAATTATTTTGACTCAATATATCCGAATATTGGACTTCGTGATTTAGAAAAAGCGGCTAACATGCAACATAAAGAAGCATGTTATGCTTACGGATTAGTAATGTTCGCTTCTCACCAAAGTGAGAACAAGAACATCGGGCTACAACTATTAAATAAAACGTTCCCACAAGTGACGGAGTCGGTAATTGGGGTAAGAAATGAGGTTTTTAGATTGTTACGGGACTGTTGGACATTACGTAACCCTCGTCCCTTTGACGACGTTACAACACGCTATCTTATCAACGGCCATAACGGTTATGTTCCACAAGACCAAGGATGGGAAGTAATCCTAGTAAAACCAGAATGCATGACTTGTTTCTGGACGTATGAATTACGTGTCTTTATTGCCTTTGCTGAACGACTTGTGTACTAGCTAGAATTATCTTCACAACCATCGTGTATCAAATTTATTGTGTGCTATATTTCATGCTATATGTAAAATAAGCGGTATTGTAAGTTTGTAAAATATTGTGTAAAAGTTTGAACGCGAAATATTATTATAATCAGTTTTTCATATAGAATTGTAGTAGTTGAATTGTATATTAGCTACTAAGTATGAACTTAACGGGTAGGTACTACCCGAATTTAAACTTATAAAACGCTAATATGAAGAAAAAGCTTTTATAAATGAGTTCATATTATGCTACGAAATACTATTAACTACTCTTAATATTCTGTATGATTAACTTGTTCCATTTGACTATTTTGAAGGAAATGGCACCGACTACTCGACACACCGTGAATATGAATGAAGAGGAATTCCGTACTTTTCTAGCTTCAAACATAGCTGCAGTACAGGCTGCGCTACATACCAACAATAACCTTGGATCTAGCAGTACAGGAAATCGTGTAGGATACACCTACAAAGAATTCACTGCCTGCAAACCTTTGGAATTTGATGGAACCGAAGGACCGATCGGATTGAAACGGTGGACCGAGAAGGTCGAATCGGTGTTTGCCATAAGTAAGTGTACTGAAGAGGAAAAAGTGAAGTACGCTACGCATACCTTCACAGGTTCTGCGTTAACATGGTGGAATACCTATCTAGAGCAAGTGGGACAAGACGATGCGTACGCACTATCGTGGTCAGCATTCAAGCACTTGATGAACGAGAAGTACCGTCTCAGAACCGAGGTCAATAAGCTCAAGACAGAACTTAGAGGGTTACGAACCCAAGGATTTGATATTACCACGTACGAAAGACGATTCACAGAATTGTGCCTATTGTGTCCGGGAGCATTCGAAGATGAGGAAGAGAAGATCGACGCGTTTGTGAAAGGATTACCGGAAAGAATCCAAGAAGATATAAGTTCACACGAGCCCGCCTCCATACAACAGGCATGTAGAATGGCTCACAAACTAGTGAACTAGATTGAAGAAAGAATTAAATAACAGACTGCTGAAGAGGCCAATATGAAGCAAGTCAAAAGAAAGTGGAAGAAAAACGGTGATAAGAATCACCAATACAACAACAACAGCAATTACAACAATAATCGCAACAATTATCCCAACAATCGCAACATCAATCGCAACTACAACAAACGGCCCAACAACAACAACAACAACAACAACAACAACAACAACTACAACAATCATCCCAACAACAATAATAACCGCAACAACAACAACAACAATCAGAAGCAGCTATGCCAAAGGTGTGAAAAGTATCACTCGGGGTTCTACACCAAATTTTACAACAAGTGTAAAAGAAATGGTCATAGCGCGGCGAAGTGTGAGGTCTACGGACCAGGGGTTAATAGAACGAAAGGAACAAATGGTGTCGGAACGAGTAATGGCGGAGCAAGTAGTGTCGGAGCAAGTTATGCCAATGTAGTTTGTTATAAATGTGGAAAACCGGGCCACATTATTAGAAATTGCCCGAACCAGGAGAACACGAATGGACAAGGCCGCGGAAGAGTTTTCAATATTAATGCGGCAGAGGCACAGGAAGACCCGGAGCTTGTTACGGGTACGTTTCTTATTGACAATAAATCTGCTTACGTTTTATTTGATTCGGGTGCGAATAGAAGCTATATGAGTAGAGATTTTTGTGCTAAATTAAGTTGTCCATTGACGCCTTTGGATAGTAAATTTTTACTCGAATTAGCAAATGGTAAATTAATTTCAGCAGATAATATATGTCGGAATCGAGAAATTAAACTGGTTAGCGAAACATTAAAGATTGATTTGATACCAGTAGAGTTAGGGAGTTTTGATGTGATAATCGGTATGGACTGGTTGAAAGAAGTGAAAGCAGAGATCGTTTGTTACAAAAATGCAATTCGCATTATACGAGAAAAAGGAAAACCCTTAATGGTGTACGGAGAAAAGGGCAACACGAAGCTACATCTTATTAGTAATTTGAAGGCATAAAAACTAATAAGAAAAGGTTGCTATGCTGTTCTAGCACACGTCGAGAAAGTACAAACTGAAGAAAAGAGCATCAATGATGTTCCCATTGCAAAAGAATTTCCCGATGTATTTCCGAAAGAATTACCGGGATTACCCCCACATCGATCCGTTGAATTTCAAATAGATCTTGTACTAGGAGCTGCACCAATAGCTCGTGCTCCTTACAGACTCGCACCCAGCGAGATGAAAGAACTGCAAAGCCAATTACAAGAACTTTTAGAGCGTGGTTTCATTCGACCAAGCACATCACCGTGGGGAGCTCCTATTTTGTTTGTCAAGAAGAAAGATGGTACATTCAGGTTGTGTATCGACTACCGAGAGTTGAACAAACTTACCATCAAGAACCGCTACCCACTACCGAGAATTGACGACTTATTTGATCAACTACAAGGCTCGTCTGTTTATTCAAAGATTGACTTACGTTCTGGGTATCATCAAATGCGGGTGAAAGAAGATGATATTCCAAAGACTGCTTTCAGAACACGTTACAGTCATTACGAGTTTATGGTCATGCCGTTTGGTTTAACTAATGCACCAGCTGTGTTCATGGACCTTATGAACCGAGTGTGTGGACCATACCTTGACAAGTTTGTCATTGTTTTCATTGATGACATACTTATTTACTCAAAGAATGACCAAGAACATGGTGAACATTTGAGAAAGGTGTTAGAAGTATTGAGGAAGGAAAAATTGTACGCTAAGTTTTCAAAGTGTGCATTTTGGTTGGAAGAAGTTCAATTCCTCGGTCACATAGTGAACAAAGAAGGTATTAAGGTGGATCCGACAAAGATAGAAACTGTTGAAAAGTGGGAAACCCCGAAAACTCCGAAACACATACGCCAGTTTTTAGGACTAGCTGGTTACTACAGAAGGTTCATCCAAGACTTTTCCAGAATAGCAAAACCCTTGACTGCATTAACGCATAAAGGGAAGAAATTTGAATGGAATGATGAACAAGAGAAAGCGTTTCAGTTATTGAAGAAAAAGCTAACTACGGCACCTATATTGTCATTGCCTGAAGGGAATGATGATTTTGTGATTTATTGTGACGCATCAAAGCAAGGTCTCGGTTGTGTATTAATGCAACGAATGAAGGTGATTGCTTATTCGTCTAGACAATTGAAGATTCACGAACAAAATTATACGACGCATGATTTGGAATTAGGCGCGGTTGTTTTTGCATTAAAGACTTGGAGGCACTACTTATATGGGGTCAAAAGTATTATATATACCGACCACAAAAGTCTTCAACACATATTTAATCAGAAACAACTGAATATGAGGCAGCGTAGGTGGATTGAATTATTGAATGATTACGACTTTGAGATTCGTTACCACCCGGGGAAGGCAAATGTGGTAGCCGATGCCTTGAGCAGGAAGGACAGAGAACCCATTCGAGTAAAATCTATGAATATAATGATTCATAATAACCTTACTACTCAAATAAAGGAGGCACAACAAGGAGTTTTAAAAGAGGGAAATTTAAAGGATGAAATACCCAAAGGATCGGAGAAGCATCTTAATATTCGGGAAGACAGAACCCGGTATAGGGCTGAAAGGATTTGGGTACCAAAATTTGGAGATATGAGAGAAATGGTACTTAGAGAAGCTCATAAAACCAGATACTCAATACATCCTGGAACGGGGAAGATGTACAAGGATCTCAAGAAACATTTTTGGTGGCCGGGTATGAAAGCCGATGTTGCTAAATACGTAGGAGAATGTTTGACGTGTTCTAAGGTGAAAGCTGAGCATCAGAAACCATCAGGTCTACTTCAACAACCCGAAATCCCGGAATGGAAATGGGAAAACATTACCATGGATTTCATCACTAAATTGCCAAGGACTGCAAGTGGTTTTGATACTATTTGGGTAATAGTTGATCGTCTCACCAAATCAGCACACTTCCTGCCAATAAGAGAAGATGACAAGATGGAGAAGTTAGCACGACTGTATTTGAAGGAAGTCGTCTCCAGACATGGAATACCAATCTCTATTATCTCTGATAGGGATGGCAGATTTATTTCAAGATTCTGGCAGACATTACAGCAAGCATTAGGAACTCGTCTAGACATGAGCACTGCCTATCATCCACAAACTGATGGGCAGAGCGAAAGGACGATACAAACGCTTGAAGACATGCTACGAGCATGTGTTATTGATTTCAGAAACAGTTGGGATCGACATCTACCGTTAGCAGAATTTTCCTACAACAACAGCTACCATTCAAGCATTGAGATGGCGCCGTTTGAAGCACTTTATGGTAGAAAGTGCAGGTCTCTGATTTGTTGGAGTGAAGTGGGGGATAGACAGATTACGGGTCCGGAGATTATACAAGAAACTACCGAGAAGATCATCCAAATTCAACAACGGTTGAAAACCGCCCAAAGTCGACAAAAGAGCTACGCTGACATTAAAAGAAAAGATATAGAATTTGAAATTGGAGAGATGGTCATGCTTAAAGTTGCACCTTGGAAAGGCGTTGTTCGATTTGGTAAACGAGGGAAATTAAATCCAAGGTATATTGGACCATTCAAGATTATTGATCGTGTCGGACCAGTAGCTTACCGACTTGAGTTACCTCAACAACTCGCGGCTGTATATAACACTTTCCACGTCTCGAATTTGAAGAAATGTTTTGCTAAAGAAGATCTCACTATTCCGTTAGATGAAATCCAAATCAACGAAAAACTTCAATTCATCGAAGAACCCGTCGAAATAATGGATCGTGAGGTTAAAAGACTTAAGCAAAACAAGATACCAATTGTTAAGGTTCGATGGAATGCTCGTAGAGGACCCGAGTTCACCTGGGAGCGTGAAGATCAGATGAAGAAGAAATACACGCATCTATTTCCAGAAGATTCGTCAACACCTTCAACAGCTTAAAATTTCGGGACGAAATTTATTTAACGGGTAGGTACTGTAGTGCCCCGAACTTTTCCATGTTTATATATATTAATTGAGATTGATATTTACATGATTAAATGTTTCCAACATGTTAAGCAATCAAACTTGTTAAGACTTGATTAATTGAAATATGTTTCATATAGACAATTGACCACTCAAGTTGACCGGTGATTCACGAACGTTAAAACTTGTAAAAACTATATGATGAAATATATATGGATATTTATATAGTTAACATGATACTATGATAATTAAACATATCATTAAGTATATTAACAATGAACTACATATGTAAAAACAAGACTACTAACTTAATAATTTTTAAACGAGACATATATGTAACGATTATCGTTGTAAAGACATTTAATGTATATATATCATATTAAGAGATATTCATACATGATAATATCATGATAATATAATAATTTAAAATCTCATTTGATATTATAAACATTGGGTTAACAACATTTAACAAGATCGTTAACCTAAAGGTTTCAAAACAACACTTACATGTAACGACTAACGATGACTTAACGACTCAGTTAAAATGTATATACATGTAGTGTTTTAATATGTATTTATACACTTTTGAAAGACTTCAATACACTTATCAAAATACTTCTACTTAACAAAAATGCTTACAATTACATCCTCGTTCAGTTTCATCAACAATTCTACTCGTATGCACCCGTATTCGTACTCGTACAATACACAGCTTTTAGATGTATGTACTATTGATATATACACTCCAATGATCAGCTCTTAGCAGCCCATGTGAGTCACCTAACACATGTGGGAACCATCATTTGGCAACTAGCATGAAATATCTCATAAAATTACAAAAATATGAGTAATCATTCATGACTTATTTACATGAAAACAAAATTACATATCCTTTATATCTAATCCATACACCAACGACCAAAAACACCTATAAACACTTTCATTCTTCAATTTTCTTCATCTAATTGATCTCTCTCAAGTTCTATCTTCAAGTTCTAAGTGTTCTTCATATATTCTACAAGTTCTAGTTACATAAAATCAAGAATACTTTCAAGTTTGCTAGCTCACTTCCAATCTTGTAAGGTGATCATCCAACCTCAAGAAATCTTTGTTTCTTACAGTAGGTTATCATTCTAATACAAGGTAATAATCATATTCAAACTTTGGTTCAATTTCTATAACTATAACAATCTTATTTCAAGTGATGATCTTACTTGAACTTGTTTTCGTGTCATGATTCTGCTTCAAGAACTTCGAGCCATCCAAGGATCCGTTGAAGCTAGATCCATTTTTCTCTTTTCCAGTAGGTTTATCCAAGGAACTTAAGGTAGTAATGATGTTCATAACATCATTCGATTCATACATATAAAGCTATCTTATTCGAAGGTTTAAACTTGTAATCACTAGAACATAGTTTAGTTAATTCTAAACTTGTTCGCAAACAAAAGTTAATCCTTCTAAATTGACTTTTAAAATCAACTAAACACATATTCTATATCTATATGATATGCTAACTTAATGATTTAAAACCCGGAAACACGAAAAACACTGTAAAACCGGATTTACGCCGTCGTAGTAACACCGCGGGCTGTTTTGGGTTAGTTAATTAAAAACTATGATAAACTTAGATTTAAAAGTTGTTATTCTGAAAAAATGATTTTTATTATGAACATGAAACTATATCCAAAAATTATGGTTAAACTCAAAGTGGAAGTATGTTTTCTAAAATGGTCATCTAGACGTCGTTCTTTCGACTGAAATGACTACCTTTACAAAAACAACTTGTAACTTATTTTTCCGACTATAAACCTATACTTTTTCTGTTTAGATTCATAAAATAGAGTTCAATATGAAACCATAGCAATTTGATTCACTCAAAACGGATTTAAAATGAAGAAGTTATGGGTAAAACAAGATTGGATAATTTTTCTCATTTTAGCTACGTGAAAATTGGTAACAAATCTATTCCAACCATAACTTAATCAACTTGTATTGTATATTATGTAATCTTGAGATACCATAGACACGTATACAATGTTTCGACCTATCATGTCGACACATCTATATATATTTCGGAACAACCATAGACACTCTATATATGAATGTTGGAGTTAGCTATACAGGGTTGAGGTTGATTCCAAAATATATATAGTTTGAGTTGTGATCAATACTGAGATACGTATATACTGGGTCGTGGATTGATTCAAGATAATATTTATCGATTTATTTATGTACATCTAACTGTGGACAACTAGTTGTAGGTTACTAACGAGGACAACTGACTTAATAAACTTAAAACATCAAAATATATTAAAAGTGTTGTAAATATATTTTGAACATACTTTGATATATATGTATATATTGTTATAGGTTCATGAATCAACCAGTGGCCAAGTCTTACTTCCCGACGAAGTAAAAATCTGTGAAAGTGAGTTATAGTCCCACTTTTAAAATCTAATATTTTTAGGATGAGAATACATGCAGGTTTTATAAATGATTTACAAAATAGACACAAGTACGTGAAACTACATTCTATGGTTGAATTATCGAAATCGAATATGCCCCTTTTTATTAAGTCTGGTAATCTAAGAATTAGGGAACAGACACCCTAATTGACGCGAATCCTAAAGATAGATCTATTGGGCCTAACAAACCCCATCCAAAGTACCGGATGCTTTAGTACTTCAAAATTTATATCATATCCGAAGGGTGTCCCGGAATGATGGGGATATTCTTATATATGCATCTTGTTAATGTCGGTTACCAGGTGTTCACCATATGAATGATTTTTATCTCTATGTATGGGATGTGTATTGAAATATGAAATCTTGTGGTCTATTGTTACGATTTGATATATATAGGTTAAACCTATATCTCACCAACATTTTTGTTGACGTTTAAAGCATGTTTATTCTCAGGTGAATACTAAGAGCTTCCGCTGTTGCATACCAAAATAAGGACAAGATTTGGAGTCCATGTTTGTATGATATTGTGTAAAAACTGCATTCAAGAAACTGATTTCGATGTAACATATTTGTATTGTAAACCATTATGTAATGGTCGTGTGTAAACAGGATATTTTAGATTATCATTATTTGATAATCTACGTAAAGTTTTTTAAACCTTTATTTATGAAATAAAGGTTATGGTTTGTTTTAAAATGAATGCAGTCTTTGAAAAACGTCTCATATAGAGGTCAAAACCACGCAACTAAATCAATTAATATGGAACGTTTTTAATCAATAAGAACGGGACATTTCAGTACATTTAGGTTGTGTATTGACTACAGAGAGTTGAACAAACTTACCATCAAAAACCGTTATCCACTGCCGAGAATTGACGACTTATTTGATCAACTACAAGGCTCGTCGGTTTATTCAAAGATCGAGTTACGTTCTGGATATCATCAAATGCGAGTAAAGGAGGATGATATTCCAAAAACTGCTTTTAGGACGCGTTATGGTCATTACGAGTTTATGGTTATGCCGTTTGGATTGACTAACGCACCAGCTATGTTCATGGACCTTATGAACCGAGTGTGTGGGCCATATCTTGACAAGTTTGTCATTGTTTTCATCGATGACATACTTATTTACTCAAAGAATGATCAAGAGCACGAAGAACATTTGAGAAAAGTGCTAGAAGTATTGAGGAAAGAAAAACTGTACGCTAAGTTTTCAAAGTGTGCATTTTGGTTGGAAGAAGTTCAATTCCTCGGTCACATAGTGAACAAAGAAGGTATCCAGGTGGACCCGGCAAAGATCGAAACTGTTGAAAAGTGGGAAACCCCAAAAACTCCGAAGCATATACGTCAATTTTTAGGATTGGCTGGTTACTACAGAAGATTCATTCAAGAGTTCTCCAAAAAAGCAAAACCCTTGACTGCATTAACGCATAAAGGGAAGAAATTTGAATGGAAGGATGAACAAGAGAAGGTGTTTCAATTATTGAAGAAAAAGCTAACTACGGCACCTATATTGTCATTGCCTGAAGAGAATGATGATTTTGTGATTTATTGTGATGCATCAAAGCAAGGTCTTGGTTGTGTATTAATGCAACGGACGAAGGTGATTGCTTATGCGTCTAGACAATTGAAGATTCACGAGCAAAATTATACGACGCATGATTTGGAATTAGGCGCGGTTGTTTTTGCATTAAAGACTTGGAGGCACTACTTATATGGGGTCAAAAGTATTATATATACCGACCACAAAAGTCTTCAACACATATTTAATCAGAAACAAATGAATATGAGACAGCGTAGGTGGATTGAATTGTTGAATGATTATGACTTTGAGATTCGTTACCACCCGGGGAAGGCAAATGTGGTAGCCGACGCCTTGAGCAGAAAGGACAGAGAACCCATTCGAGTAAAATCTATGAATATAATGATTCACACTAACCTTACTACTCAAATAAAGGAGACGCAACAAGGAGTTTTAAAAGAGGGAAATTTAAAGGATGAAATACCCAAAGGATCGGAGAAGCATCTTAATATTCGGGAAGACGGAACCCGGTATAGGGTTGAAAGAATTTGGGTACCAAAATTTGGAGATATGAGAGAAATGGTACTTAGAGAAGCTCATAAAACCAGATACTCAATACATCCTGGAACGGGGAAGATGTACAAGGATCTTAAGAAACATTTTTGGTGGCCAGGTATGAAAGCCGATATTGCTAAATATGTAGGAGAATGTTTGACGTGTTCTAAGGTCAAAGCTGAACATCAGAAACCATCAGGTCTACTACAACAACCTGAAATCCCGGAATGGAAATGGGAAAACATTACCATGGATTTCATTACTAAATTGCCAAGGACTACAAGTGGTTATGATACTATTTGGGTAATAGTTGATCGTCTCACCAAGTCAGCACACTTCCTGCCAATAAGAGAAGATGACAAGATGGAGAAGTTAGCACGACTGTATTTGAAGGAAGTCATCTCCAGACATGGAATACCAATCTCTATTATCTCTGATAGGGATGGCAGATTTATTTCAAGATTCTGGCAGACATTACAGCAAGCATTGGGAACTCGTCTAGACATGAGTACTACCTATCATCCACAAACTAATGGGCAGAGCGAAAGGACGATACAAACGCTTGAAGACATGCTACGAGCTTGTGTTATTGATTTCGGAAATAGTTGGGATCGACATCTACCGTTAGCAGAATTTTCCTACAACAATAGCTACCATTCAAGCATTGAGATAGCGCCGTGTGAAGCACTTTATGGTAGAAAGTGCAGGTCTCCGATTTGTTGGAGTGAAGTGGGGGATAGACAGATTACGGGTCCGGAGATAATACAAGAAACTACCGAGAAAATCATCCAAATTCAACAAAGATTGAAAACCGCCCAGAGTCGACAAAAGAGCTACGCGGACAGTAAAAGAAAAGATATAGAGTTTGAAATTGGAGAAATGGTCATGCTTAAGGTTTCACCTTGGAAAGGCGTTGTTCGATTTGGTAAACGGGGGAAACTAAATCCAAGGTACATTGGACCATTCAAGATTATAGATCGTGTCGGACCAGTAGCTTACCAACTGGAGCTACCTCAACAACTCGCGGCTGTACATAACACTTTCCATGTCTCAAATTTGAAGAAATGTTTTGCTAAAGAAGATCTAACTATTTCATTGGACGAAATCCAAATCAATGAAAAACTTCAATTCATTGAAGAACCCGTCGAAATAATGGATCGTGAGGTTAAGAGACTTAAACAAAACAAGATACCGATTGTTAAGGTTCAATAGAATGCTCGTAGAGGACCCGAGTTCACCTGCGAGCGTGAAGATCAGATGAAGAAGAAATACCCGCATTTATTTCCAGAAGATACGTCAACACCTCCAACTGCTTAAAATTTCGGGACGAAATTTATTTAACGGGTAGGTACTGTAGTGACCCGAACTTTTCCATGTTTATATATATATTAAATGAAATTGTTATTTACATGATTAAGTGTTTCCAACATGTTAAGCAATCAAACTTGTTAAGACTTGATTAATTGAAATAGGTTTCATATAGACAATTGACCACCCAAGTTGACCGGTGATTCACGAACGTTAAAACTTGTAAAAACTATACGATGACATATATATGGTCATATATATAGTTAACATGATTTTATTATAAGTATGTATCTCATTAGGTATTTTAACAATGAGTTATATACATAAAAATGAGACTATTAATTTAAGAAACTCGAAAACGATATATATAACGATTATCGTTATAACAACGTCTTACTAGGTACATATGAATCATATTAAGATATTGATACACTTGGTTAATTATTTTAAATGATAAGTAAATATATTATTAAGTGTATTAACAATGAAATACATATGTAAAAATAAGACTACTAACTTAATGATTTCAAAACGAGACATATATGTAACGATTATCGTTGTAACGACATTTAACTGTATATATATTATACTAAGATATATTATATATCATAATATCATGATAATATAACAAATTAACATCTCATTTGTTATAATAAACAATGGGTTAACAACATTCAACAAGATCGTTAACCTAAAGGTTTCAAAACAACGTTTACATGTAACGACTAACGATGACTTAACGACTCAGTTAAAATGTATATACATGTAGTGTTTTAATATGTATTCATACACTTTTGAAAGACTTCAAGACACTTATCAAAATACTTTCACTTAACAAAAATGCTTACAATTACATCCTCGTTCAGTTTCATCAACAATTCTACTCGTATGCACCCGTATTCGTACTCGTACAATACACAGCTTTTAGATGTATGTACTATTGGTATATACACTCCAATGATCAGCTCTTAGCAGCCCATGTGAGTCACCTAACACATGTGGGAACCATCATTTGGCAACTAGCATGAAATATCTCATAAAATTACAAAAATATGAGTAATCATTCATGACTTATTTACATGAAAACAAAATTACATATCCTTTATATCTAATCCATACACCAATGACCAAAACACCTACAAACACTTTCATTCTTCAATTTTCTTCATCTAATTGATCTCTCTCAAGTTCTATCTTCAAGTTCTAAGTGTTCTTCATAAATTCTAAAAGTTCTAGTTTCATAAAATCAAGAATACTTCCAAGATTGCAAGTTTACTTCCAAGTTTTCTAAATCCATTCCAGGTAATCATCCAAGATCAAGAAACCTTTGTTACTTAAAGTAGGTTATCTTTATAATACAAGGTAATAATCATATTAAAACTTTAATTCCATTTCTATAACTATAACAATCTTATTTCGAGTGGAAATCTTACTTGAAATTGTTTTCGTGTCATGATTCTGCTTCAAGAACTTTCAAGCCATCCAAGGATCCTTTGAAGCTAGATCTATTTTTCTCATTTCCAGTAGGTTTATCCAAGGAACTTGAGGTAGTAATGATGTTCATAACATCATTCGATTCATACATATAAAGCTATCTTATTCGAAGGTTTAAACTTGTAATCACTAGAACATAGTTTAGTTAATTCTAAACTTGTTCCCAAATAAAAGTTAATCCTTCTAACTTGACTTTTAAAATCAACTAAACACATGTTCTATATCTATATGATATGCTAACTTAATGATTTAAAACCTGGAAACACGAAAAACACCGTAAAACCGGATTTACGCCGTCATAGTAACACCGCGGGCTGTTTTGGGTTAGTTAATTAAAAAAACTATGATAAACTTTGATTTAAAAGTTGTTATTCTGGGAAAATGATTTTTATTATGAGCATGAAACTATATCCAAAAATTATGGTTAAACTCAAAGTGGAAGTATGTTTTCTAAAATGGTCATCTAGACGTCGTTCTTTCGATTGAAATGACTACCTTTACAAAAATGACTTGTAACTTATTTTTCCGACTATAAACCTATACTTTTTTTGTTTAGATTCATAAAATAGAGTTCAATATGAAACCATAGAAATTTGATTCACTCAAAATGGATTTAAAATGAATAAGTTATGGGTAAAACAAGATTGGATAATTTTTCTCATTTTAGCTACGTGAAAATTGGTAACAAATCTATTCCAACCATAACTTAATCAACTTGTATTGTATATTATATAATCTTGAGATACCATAGACACGTATACAATGTTTCGACCTATCATGTCGACACATCTATATATATTTCGGAACAACCATAGACACTCTATATGTGAATGTTGGAGTTAGCTATACAGGGTTGAGGTTGATTCCAAAATATATATAGTTTGAGTTGTGATCAATACTGAGATACGTATACACTGGGTCGTGGATTGATTCAAGATAATATTTATCGATTTATTTCTGTACATCTAACTGTGGACAACTAGTTGTAGGTTACTAACGAGGACAGCTGACTTAATAAACTTAAAACATCAAAATATATTAAAAGTGTTGTAAATATATTTTGAACATACTTTGATATATATGTATATATTGTTATAGGTTCGTGAATCAACCAGTGGCCAAGTCTTACTTCCCGACGAAGTAAAAATCTGTGAAAGTGAGTTATAGTCCCACTTTTAAAATCTAATATTTTTGGGATGAGGATACATGCAGGTTTTATAAATGATTTACAAAATAGACACAAGTACGTGAAACTACATTCTATGGTTGAATTATCGAAATCGAATATGCCCCTTTTTATTAAGTTTGGTAATCTAAGAATTAGGGAACAGACACCCTAACTGATGCGAATCCTAAAGATAGATCTATTGGGCCTAACAAACCCCATCCAAAGTACCGGATGCTTTAGTACTTCAAAATTTATATCATATCCGAAGGGTGTCCCGGAATGATGGGGATATTCTTATATATGCATCTTGTTAATGTCGGTTACCAGGTGTTCACCATATGAATAATTTTTATCTCTATGTATGGGATGTGTATTGAAATATGAAATCTTGTGGTCTATTGTTACGATTTGATATATATAGGTTAAACCTATATCTCACCAACATTTTTGTTGACGTTTAAAGCATGTTTATTCTCAGGTGAATACTAAGAGCTTCCGCTGTTGCATACTAAAATAAGGACAAGATTTGGAGTCCATGTTTGTATGATATTGTGTAAAAACTGCATTCAAGAAACTGATTTCGATGTAACATATTTGTATTGTAAACTATTATGTAATGGTCGTGTGTAAACATGATATTTTAGATTATCATTATTTGATAATCTACGTAAAGTTTTTTAAACCTTTATTTATGAAATAAAGGTTATGGTTTTTTTTAAAATGAATGCAGTCTTTGAAAAACGTCTCATATAGAGGTCAAAACCTCGCAACGAAATCAATTAATATGGAACGTTTTTAATCAATAAGAATGGGACATTTCACCTGAAGCGTTGCCTTTTGATTTTGGGTGACCCTTCCACCCATATGTCTTACTTTCTTTCATCGCCTCTTGTCTTCGAGATGTTGCTTTCTTCTTATTGGTGAAGAGTGCATCTTCTCCGTCTTTTATGGTTACTTCATTCATCTGCTTGGCTAATGCCTCTTGATTAGCCAATAAATTCTCCAGCTCTATTAATGATGGTTGAGTAGGCCATCCTCTCACAGCGGCTATAAATCCATTATACTCGGATCTTAAGCCATGGATGATAATTCTCTTCATGGTTTTAAAAAACGGTCGAGGCGTACGCCTCGAGGCGCGCCTCGGTATGTTTTTGGAAAATCTCGTTTTGGAACGTACGCCTTGATGGTCATTAAAAAACGTACGACTCATAAGCCCAGACGGTTCGATTTTGTGCTGAGGCGGTTCGATTGATGAGGAGTGCGCCTCATGTTGTTTAGCAAAAAAATGGCGTCCGAAACCTTAAATGTTGCCGGAAACAAGAAAAGATGAAGAAAGAAAACAGGAAGAAGGAAAAAGGAATAAGGAGAGAAGAAGAACGTACCTGTAAATATGACTTTAGAAGTTTACACAGTGATTGGAGTGAACCGGAGGTTGAAGAAAGAGATTGAATATATTTTATCTTTTATTTCTTTTTACCTCGAAGTAGTTGAAAGATAAGTTGCTTTTTGTCAGGAAAAAGTATGAAGCTACACTACTTTTAACCATTCTAGTGACTAGTGAAATAGTATAGGGAAATGATTTTTATTTTATTATTTATTTTTATTAACGAGTATTTATATACTATTATATACATATATACCTTTACGGAGTATAATTTTGTTTTCTTTTGTCAAATTTGAATTACAGCCCCTAAACTTTTACTAAATGTTAATAATAAGAACAAACTTAATATACACTCTTGAAACTTTAATAAAATGACAATAACAACCCCTATTATTTATATATTATCAGAATATATATATTTATTATTAAAAGTCAACATAAGTCAACTCCGCCTCGAACGTACGCCTCGGTTCGCCTCGAGGCGTACGCCTCGCCTCACAAAGGAGAAACGCCTCGAGGCGCTTTTTCGTTTTTTTAAACCTTGATTCTCTTCATCCTTGCATCACTCACTTTCTCTTCAGGAGCAAGTTGAGATATCTCACGGCAAATAGATTTCACCTTGGTGATATACTGAAAAATAGACAGACTTCCTTGTGAGATACCCGCGAGCTCATTTTCCAAGAGCTGGAGGCGTGCTTCATTCTTCTTCGAAAATAATTTTTCAAAAGTTTCCCAAGCTGCCTTTGGTGTTTTCTCGTCACGGATGTGCTCCAATAGATCCTCCTCGATTGTAGTCTTCAATATAAATAAAGCCTTCCCGGCCTTGATGTTCCATTTTCTCAAGGCTTCGGCGTTTTCTTTCGGTGGCGGCGTTGTGTCACTGCCAGCAACTATTTCCCATAAATCCTGTCCTTGTAGGTAGGATTCTATACAAGTCCGCCAATAACCATAGTTGTGGTTATTGAGACTCTTGATACCACTGCTCGTACTTGCAAGATCTGCCATTATGACGTCCAACGTCCAATAAGCTTGGTCCCTGACCGATGAGCTTTCACAATTCCTAACTGTGCTCCGACAGAATCTCCCTTAGAGCCTTGGTGAAAACAAGTCGATGTAAACGTCCAACGTTTACCGATTTCCTCCACTAGAAATGGTCCTGATCGACCCGCTCTGATACCAATTGTTGGAAGCTTCGACGAGCCCAACACACCCACTATAGAGGACCTAGGTTATACTCACTCACTACACCAACACTTTGACGTTGGTTAGCCTTTAATTTTATAAATCCTTAGTGCACAATAATATTTAGGCGACAGTGTCGACCATATATCATTCAGGCAGTATAACCGACCATATATCACTTAGGCGGCAGAGCCGACCATATAATAGATACAACACAAGTGCACTAAGAACTCAAACACGAACTAAGGCTTAACCGGGAAACTTAACAAAGAACACTTTTATTAATACAAAATACAATTACAATATTACTTACTTATAAGTTTTTCTTCTCTACTCACACTCTTCTCACTTCTTACTTCTTCTCTACTTCTCTACTCACTGTTTTCACAACTTCACAACTCTCACACCTTACACAAATGAACCCACCACTTATATTTATACTACTCCATGGAAGTTTCTAGAAACTAGATATTTCCATGGATATATAAATATCTAGATATTTTTATACATATAAATATCTAGATATTTCTTACACATATAAATATCTAGATTTTTCTTTACATTTTAATATCTAGATATTTTTCATATACATATTAATATCTAGATATTTTACCCATATACATTTACTAATTCCATATTATTATAAATTTGCATTGTATTTTAACATAAATAATACAGTAACTTCTGAGGTCTTTTTAGTTCTGATCCTGTAACCTTGATAATATATACACAAGCACTTGTCAATTTAGCCTTGCAAGAACCTAAGCTTGCATACCACTAGAGCCTTAGAAGTACCTAGGGCTACAAACGTGTCAAGCTTGACTAACTTAGGCTTGGCTCGAGTATGGGGCATACTATAAATATCAAAATCCAATATAAATATCAACTGCAATATCCCAATTACATATATGTTTCCATAGACACATACAGGCTCAAATTTCCCACAAAGATCATTATTCATTAATTTTCATCAATTGACTAATAAATAGATAATCGATAAAATAACTAATAATTTACAAAAAGTAAAACTGAATGAAGTAGTGACCTTAAAAGAAGGACATGAATTGCCATTAGGATCAACAGGGGAAGTGAGATTGAGGTCTTGATTATAGAAATCGGACCAAAGTGATTCATCAGAAATCCAGTCTTTAATGCGCCTACTAACACATGCGACAGTTGCAGCTTTAGAAGGATCGAGTATGCAGACGATGATGTGGTATAGCTAATCCTCCCACGCTTTCTAACCCTAAAATCTGTTGTTTCGTAGCCATATATAAATATAAATAATCTGTGATAAAAAGTGAGATCAGTTTGTTCTCATCAGTTTATACCATTATTAGTGGTTAGTGGTGGGTTAGATGGTCTCTCCAAAGGACCAGTCTATACAACTCTTTATCACAATTCCGGTCTAAACATAATTTTTTCAAAAGAACAATCGATACAACTCTATTTATCAAAAAGTAAAAACGAGATATCATTCTTAGACGGGAGATAGCGCGTCGTTTCACCACCAAACCACCGTGAGTTGGCTAGACAAACTCCCCACGTGGCCACGTGGGTCTTCAAAAGTTGGTTTAGACCCTTAGACTGATATTAACTGTGCGTTAATTTCATTTCGTCAGATGATGTGGCCAGCTTGAAGGAGTGTGACGGATTTTAACCGCGCGTCACTTTTTGACGATTGAAGGCGTCAATTAATTATTTGACAAAATCAAATGGAAGCGTGAGATGTGAGGCAGCCAATCAGATTTTAGCATTCAATTTAATAAATATATATTTTTATTATTTATTTATTTTTCTTACCTAATTTTCAATCATATTTTACCACCTCACCCTCCAAATATTTGACACAAAAACTTGACATTTGGGTTAACGGGGGTCAAATACAGTCACAGTCAAAAACCCACTTTTTCACCAAAAAGTACACAATCCGACTCTGACATCACAGTCAGGGTTAGGAATAGTCTTAGGCCACTCCCTATCGTAATTAAACTATTCATCATCTTAACATTCCACGTCAGCACCACATCAACACCAATATCCTATAACTAACCCATAATATCATATAACTAAACAATGCATATCATGACTAAAACCATCTTCCTCTTAACTGTCACGTAAGTAATTATTTTCTCTTTTATTTATTTTAACTAACACAAAAATAATTATTTTTCTTTATATATATAGGGGCAGGATCAATGAGGAAGTAACCAATCGGGAGGAAGCAAAAAAAAAAAATTCGTTTTTTCGGAATTTTTTTTTCAGGCATCAAGATCACACGAAAATATGAACATTTAGAAAAGACACGTTGTGATGAATGTTATTATTTATGCGGAAAAACGATCGACAAAACTAACATTCAAGATAATATTGTTCGTGAAGAATGTTAACTTTTTTTTTCTTCATGTTTTGTGAAGTAAAATTTAGCCTGATTTAGAGTTTAGGGTTTAGGGTTTAGGGTTTAGGGTTTAGTGTTTTGGGTTTATTCCATAAACCCAAAACACCAAACCCCAAACCCTAAACTCTAAACCGTTCTTGTTAAAAACTCAATCTAAATCCTAAATTTAAACCCTAAACCCTAAATTTCTAAACCCTAATATCTAAACCCTATAAACCCTAATCTCTAAACCCTAATATCTAAACCCTAATATCTAAAACCGCAACATACGCTCGAAAAACACGATAATTATTATATATTACTTCTTCGAGCGTTTTCCCGCCAAAATAAAAACATTTATCACAAAGTGTCTTTATTAAATATTCATATTTTCATCCAATCTATAATGTTCGTGAACAAAGTTTTTTCAAAAAAACAAAAAAAAAAGATTTTGCTTCCCCCCGCTTCCCCCCGATTGGTTATTTCCCTCTTGATCCTACCACTATATATATATATATATATATATATATATATATATATATATATATATATATATATATATATATATATATATATATATATATATATATATATATATATATATATATATATATATATATATATATATATAGGGATCAATGGGGAAGTAACCAATCGGGGGAAACCGGGGAAAGCAAAAAAAGAAAAAAAATCATTTTTTTTTTGAAATTTTTTTTCAGGCATCAAGATCACACGAAAATATGAACATTTAAAAAAGACACTTCGTGATGAATGTTAATGTCGTTGTTCGAACCTGTCATACCAAAGAATGCATGCCATATCCACAAATCTTGTGAGGCGACTGCCTCAAGCATAACAGAAGACCATTTCTGATCACCTCTTGTGTATTGTCATTGCCAAGCAATGGGACAATTCTTCCACTTCCATGAACTAAACCTTGTACATAATGCATTAAAGGGTGTTGTACATTATGGATCAAAATTTGTACATTAGACTTGAGGGGTTTTTGATGAATGAAGTAGCAATCAGGGACCCACAAAAGGAGGAGTGGGGAGCAGGTAGGGACCAATATATGCATAATGGGTTCGTTAAATCAATGGTGAAGGATGTATAATGAACCCCATAATGAGTTAGTGCCTACAGTGTTAAGAGTATAATGAATGCCAGGTTGAACGAACGATGGTGAGACCATAGGGAGAGGTCTTAGGCCACTTGTTATGGTTCAAGTCTTTCACATTTATTTTTGCTGCCACATTAGCGTCACATCAGCACAAACACTTTAACATGTCTTTCACATTCCTTTCACTAAACACTCACTATCATACACTCCATTTCAAACTTTAACCAATTTTAAATAATTATTTAAATTAAATACCATAAATAAATACAAATAACATTTTATTAAATAAAATAAAAACATTACATTATTAAAAATATTTAATAAATAATACGGAGTAACATAATAACATATAATTATATTTAATACATCATTTAAGTAAATTAAAATTAAAAATCATAAACAATAAATAACTCATACAAATTTAGGGGGTAAAATGTAATTACAATAACCTGTTAATGTATTTTTTAACCACTCTCATATTTCAGGGTATAATATTGAAATATTTTAGAAAATATCTCACTTTATCTTCTTCATCTACGAGTATATTTGCAGTAGCAAGTTCTTGAGTTTTTTTTCTTTAAAATTAAAACAAGAAGAATATCAATATTCTTAAACGGAATCAATCCATTCATCCATCGAATCAAAAGAAAGAAAAAAGAAAAAAAAATATGAGATACATATATTCTCAATTTATGGGTATAAAACAAAATAAAAAATACACAAATCAGCAAGTGGGGACCATCTTTTCTTTCACAATGATCGTTGCAGGCTCACTAAGGATTGATGTGGCGAGTTGCTTCTGGTGGAAGCCAGCACCTGGTGGATCGCCACCTCCTTTGGCGATTGTGTGTGGCGGGCCATTGCAAGAGGCCTTAGGCTAGTTGTATCGGGGAGAGGTGACGACGTCACCTTGCACTCGTGACACACCAGAAATGTCGGAATTGCCGTATCGCGGCGTCAGTGGGCCGCGTTACACCGGCGTCAGTCGGGAAGAGACGGGTGAGGTGCCGGATGTCACTTACACGTGGCAGTTTGTGGTTGGCCCTTTTTTGACCGTTACATATAAAAAAAATTGTTTGATTTTTTTACTTTTCATTTTCTATATATATATGTATATGAATTTGTAATTTTTACACACACTCTTCCATTTCCTTCTTATCAAATTACATACAACGGGAACGGCCCGATGCAACGGGCCGTCAAAGTTTGACAATCTCCAAAAGTGCACAGCGGCCATACGTCAAATGGCGTATGGAACAACTCCTGATTTGTTTGATGAATATATAAAAATTGGGGAGAAAATGGCTGCATTGTGTCTTGAAAATTTTTGTCAATGCGTATTTCATTTGTTTGCTAGACAGTATTTGCTAAAACCAACTGCCGAAGATATTGCTAGACTTTATAATTTTTATGCACAAAAACATGGTTTACCGGGTATGTTAGGTAGTATCGATTATATGCATTGGGAGTGGAAGAATTGTCCCATTGCTTGGCAAGGACAATACACAATAGGTGATCAGAAAGGGCCTTCTATTATGCTTGAGGCAGTCGCCTCACAAGATTTGTGGATATGGCATGCATTCTTTGGTATGGCAGGTTCGAACAACGACATTAACGTTTTGTATTTTTCTCCATTGTTTAACACTATAAAAGATGGAACAGCTCCACCTTCACCCTTTGAAGTAAACAGTCATCGCTACGAAAGAGGGTATTACTTAGGTGATGGTATATACCCAGAATGGGCTATGTTGGTAAAGCGCCTCATAATCCAACTGACGAACCTCGTAAAAAATTTAAAAGGTTTCAAGAAAGTGCAAGAAAAGATATTGAGCGTGCATTTGGAGTATTACAGGGTAGATTTTTAATGCTAAAAACTCCGGCAAGATCTATAGACTTCAACAAAATTAGAAGACATATGTATGCTTGTGTTGTTCTACATAACATGATTCAAGAAAATAACGGTTTTGTTATTGGACGGCGAGAAGAAAGAATGATACAAAGGAACCCAACAAGACATTTAGAACTGAATTTGAGGGATCGAGATGCAATGATTAAGGAAATAAGAGATAAGCAAGTTCACAAACAGTTGGAGTCAGATTTAACCGAGCACGTTTGGAACTTATCACCTTACTTTCGTAATGCTAATGGTGCGTAGTTTGTTATGTATTTTCTAGTTTCGTTTAGGAATTTTAAATTATATAATGTTTCATTTTAGTAATTTAAATTAATGTACTTTATGCTTATTTATATTTATGAATTGTTTTCTATCTTAAAGAGATAGCCGTTTATTTCATTAATTCCAAAACGATTACATTATTTTCTTAAAGAAAAAAACAACAACATACTTTTCTAAACACGATAACTTAAATTCCTAACGGCTATCTTCAACAAACACAATCATCAATCTTCGTAATCGCGGATATCATATTGCTGCCACGGCTGAGATTCAGGGACAACTTCATCTTCACTTGCCTCAATGGCATAGCTTTCATCAATCCATTCGGTGTAAAGCGTAATTGGTTGGTTACGTAACAAGGCTCGCCCAATCGCACCAAACCAATCGTGATCTTCTTCTAGTAGCGAGGCAGGAGCGTTGAGTTTTTTGAAAAACCATATTTGTTTAGTGGGGTGGATTATGTGTCGCTGGAGCAACTCAAGCAACGACATATAACTTGGACACTTACGAACATCCATGTAATAATCTCGTGTTTCGTACGGGGTATAAATCATCAATTCTTGATCAAATTCACCCCCGTAACGAACTTTAACAACAACATTCAACGGACTCATTTCGAAGTGTGTGTTTTATGATTTGATAGATTTAGAAGAGATGATATGTGTGTTATGATTTAAGAAGAGTGGTCGTATATATAGGGTAAACACTAGCCGTTTACAACACTATATGCAGTCAACAACAGGATCATTACACGGTTATATGCAGTTTAAAAACAAGTTTTGCATTCATGAAAAGGTAACGTCTTTACCAACGTCAAATATTTTACAAAAGAAAGCATGCTTCTACGAATAGAAAGCATTAACATAAGTACGTGACACAAAGGTCATTACAAAGCCATTGTTCAAATGTAACATAAGTTGTGAATGCAAAGTAAAAGTTTCATGATTGAGACATCTCTAAACAATGCAGCGGAAGTCTAACACAGCGGGTCTATAACAGCAAGTCTAACAGCGGAAGCAACAACGTCTAAGCACCTGAGAAATAACATGCTTTAAAATATCAACACGAATGTTGGTGAGCTATAGTTTTTGTAAACATCGATATAATGTAGACCACAAGATTTCGTATTCAAAACAGTATGAAAAGTATATGCTTGTCCGTGGGCACCCGGTAATTAACTTAACGTAAAATAATATATCACCTCCTAAAAGTACACTTGGAGAGTGCGTATGTTCTCGAAGTATTAAACACCCGTTAAATGCTAGCGCGACTAGCCCGAGTGGGGATGTCAAAACCTATGGATCCATATCTAAGATTCGCGTTCACTGGTTAAAAACCAATGACTAAACGTTATCGTGCTAAGGGGAATCTTTGTGCCGTTATATCACCCACACATATATAAAGTTAAAGTACTCGTGTCTAGTATGTAAAACATAAAAAGCGCATGTATTCTCAGTCCCAAAAATAGTTAAAGTAAAAAGGGAGCTATAACTCACAGTGATAAATGCGGTAAAAGTCGATATGAAAAAGTAAGCAAGTAGTAAGTCAGTCCGAAAGGTCCTCAACCTAAGTCAAAGGTTACTAAGTCAGTAAATTGTCCCAAAAAGTTTAAAGGTAAATAAGTTAAGTCTAAAGTATCATCATCATCATCATCATCATTCGTAAAAGATAAAGTACGTTTTCAACAAGAATAGAGATCGAAACAAAGGGCTGACTTCGGACAGATGCTACGACCTCTATACAAACTGAAAAGATGCGTGGTCAGTGGCCAAGGATCC
Organism: Rutidosis leptorrhynchoides; assembly: GCF_046630445.1. Lineage (NCBI taxonomy): Eukaryota > Viridiplantae > Streptophyta > Magnoliopsida > Asterales > Asteraceae > Rutidosis > Rutidosis leptorrhynchoides. The sequence continues at coordinate 517,964,165 of NC_092336.1, read as the reverse complement.
GTATGTGAGTCCTCTTACCGCTTTCAAATTTTCAGATCCTAACTCGATGTCGTTTGACCGTGGCGACAGTTCAAGCGCGAGTAGGTCAGAATTTTCAGCACGTCGTTACAAAGGCGTAGTGCTTTTCGGAAGGTTATAAATCCTAAACCGTATATCAGATTTAGGTGAGTATTAAACGAAAATTCATCTACTAAAACCGAACTATCTGAAAATCAACTTTCCAAAAGTCCTAGGAGTCTGATCAGACCCTAAAAACAGTAAACAAGTGCTCCAGTGGGTTTCTTGGTGTTTGATGCTCATCACGGTTCTCATCCTTGATGCGTATAAGCCTCAAGTGTACAACTCTTGATGTTTTAGCATCACTTTAACCAAGTTTCAACCATAAACACACAATGTCAAGACTAACAAGAAATACAACTCACTTAAGAGTTTTAGAAGGATGACGAACCAAGGTTACATCATGTTCTTATTCTTAACACAAATACAAGTTCTATTCAAGATTAAAGCTACAAACTTTGATTCAAATCAAGCAAGACCTTAAGTTACATAAATTTGATCAAACAAAGTAATGAAATCCTAAGCTAGAAAGCTTGGATCCCTTAACAATAATTATGAGATTTCAAAGCTAGAAAGCTTGAATCTTTTATGTTCTTGAAGATCTTTAAAGCAAAAAGCTAGATCTTCAAGTTTCATGAAGATCATAAACACAAGTTTTGATCTTTTAACAAAATAAAGTGATCTTAAGCTATAAATCTTAGATCTAACAAAGTAATGAAGATCCAAAGCTAGAAAGCTTGAATCTTTTATGTTCTTGAAGATCTTTAAAGTAAAAAAGCTAGATCTTCAAGTTTCATGAAGATCATAAACACAAGTTTTGATCTTTTAACAAAAACAAAGTGATCTTAAGCTATAAAGCTTAGATCTATCAAGGTAATGAAGATTCAAAGCTAGAAAGCTTGAATCTTTTATGTCCTTGAAGGATTCAAATCAAAGTTTGAATCTACAAGAAAAGCTAAAAAGCTTGATCTCATGATGATGATGATGATGATGATGATGATGATGATGATGATGATGTCGTGATTAAGAAGAAAAAGAGACGAAGAAGAAAATTTAAGAACTTACAACTTTAGTGTGAGAAATACTAGAGAGAAAATTAGAGAGCAAGCGTGTGTAAAATGAGAATGAAATCAAGTGTGAAATAAAGGATGAGGCTTGCATTTTATAGTGGTGGTGGGGTGGCTAGGCCGTAGGTCTTGGGGGGAACAAGGGGGACAACTTTTTGCTTTTTGCATGGTGGTGGTACAAAGGTGGTGCTTGTTGTTGGGATCCTATGCAACATGTGTAGTAATGGCTAGCAAAAATGTTAGTATGTTGGCTCACCTAAATGAGGTTTTATCTTACATTTTAATAGGTCATAATTCCATTAAAATTGGGCTAACTTAAAAGTCCATTAGCTAGAGTAGAGTGGGCTAAGTCCATTAAGGTAAAAAGTCCATTAAGACTAACTAGTGTGCATTAGTAAAACATTAAGCGTAATTAAGCAACCAATAAGCCAAGTAATTGTTATTAGGAAATAACAATTAGTTTTACGTAGTCATATTATTTCAATTATGACAAAAGTTTAACATGTACAAAGTACATAGCTCGTTTTAAATGACAAGTAACACTAGCGATCGTAAAAGCATTCGAGGATCAAGTTAAGTGGTTACGCACTTAACAATACGTTGTAAGATACTAACGAAAATAATTAATCATGAGTAAAGATCCCAGAGCATAAACTAGCTCAGTACTCACATATACGCAGATTCGTAAAAGTATAGAGCACAAAAGTATAAGTCAAAAAATTCGGGTCGTTACAAAAATGTCACCTCAGCATTCCAGTAAAAAGTAACACCAAAAAGAAACACCACCACTACTCCACCCAAAAAAGAAACACGTCCTACTCATCCAAAAAATGCAAAAAGGCAAGTGACACCACAAACAAACGCCACAACCGTTACAAATAGTCTAATGGAGAGCTTGTAAGAAGTATGTAGGTGATGTGATAAAATTTGATTGGTATTTAAAGTGTAAATAATTAAAAATTTGAGAGAGAAAATAATCAGGACCAATTGCATGGTCCAAAGGACACGTAGCCGGGGGCGAGTCAGAAAATCCAAGAATTTCATTTTCCTGCCATCTCACAATCACGCCATCTCTCATATGCGTTTTTTTGTTAACAAACGCCTGGTTACATACGCCCCTTACAGGCGTTTGTGGGACATTTCTCGTGACATGTAGGCGGAAAAGAGGAGACAAACACCATGTTATTTGTGGTAAATGTTGGGTTTTAATCAAACAAAGTGAGGTGTCCGGTGTGTTGATCCCTTGATTAACAACATGAGTATTGTAGAAGAGCGGTGAATACAATTCTTTTGAATTAACTTAACAGTTAAAGCGATTTAGTATTCAAGTAAGTAATTTAAATAGAGTCTAAGATAATTTTCAACTGTTTATTCTCTATTGATTGAATCACAAAGAATTACGAATATCCTTGGCGGAATGATAGTTGGTTGATACAGATTACACCTAAGTTATAGCTATCGAGGATATCTTAAGCTATTACACGTTTGGACTCTAAATAAATAAACCTACACAACTAGTTATTACAATAGTGGATATTTCTATTTTTAGTAGTCATATTATCCATGTAATTGTTATATTATCCACTTGTACATAGGATGTCTGTACTTGTGGGGACAACTGCATCAGAGAGCGTGCTCTCTTCTTTTCTCTTTGGTAGCTATTTGCAGGAACACCCCAATTCGGTTTGACAACACTATTTGATTAAACAAATAAAATGTTGTGTTCCCTAGGCGTTGACAAAGAATAACATATGTCTGCACATGCGTTAAACTTCTGCATTCCCACATGGTCTTGTAAGGTCACTTGTCAGCCACCGATGCATGTCCTTTTCTGTGACGATCGCTCCAAATCCATATGGACGAATACGTCATTCATCGATTTCATTGCGAGGTATTTGACCTCTATATGATACATTTTATAAACATTGCATTCTTTTAAAAAGGTATACCATAAATGAATAATTAAATCCAAGGTTTTCGACATCTGATGATTTCTACATATAGACAATCACCGTAAATAATAGTTTACAATAATACTTCCGTTGACAATGCAGTCAAAATAGATACATGATGATGGTTTTGTGAATGCAACGTTTTCTTGAATAAAGCATGTATGACTCCATGCAAATAGCTTGTATAACATATAAGCAAACAGCTGAAGACTTCTAGGAACCTGAGAATAAACATGCTTAAAAGTGTCAACATAAAGGTTGGTGAGTTCATAGTTTTAATGTTTCGCATAATCTATATATAAAGGTGGATCACAAGATTTCAGTTGTTTCATCCGAAACGTTTATCAAAATATTCTACAAGATTGAGCATCCTGGTAACTAAACTTTAATGTCTATATAATAAGTACCCCTGTTTTAACATACATGCAACCAACATATACAATACACGCAAACCAACATGTACTAACCTCAAATAGCATACGTCTGTTTTATAGTTCAGGCTAGTGTTTTTATACCTGGAACAGACGGGGATTTCAAGCCCTATGGATCCATATATAACTACTCGCGCCCACCAGTTCTTATAACCAGCAGTTACTAGTTACCAAAGCTAAGGGATTTTCGGTTCAAACTCGGTGTAAAATTTAGTATGTACTTGTATCCATTGCGTTTAAAATAAAGTGCATGTATTCTCAGTCCAAAAATATAGATTGCAAAAGCATTTAAAAAGGGATCTATAAACTCACCTTAGCAGCACATAAAGTCATTCACCGAAATGTGACCGAAACTCAGAATACCAAATAACCGTAGATCTTAACCTAGAGAACATATGTTGGTCAATAAATGTCTATCAAACTAGGTCAGGTCATAGTGTATCACTATTCTAATGCTCGAGATCGACATACAAAAGTTATCAAAAGTTATTTCAAAAAGTTAATCTGACTCAATACTATAATTGAATGATCATGGTAATCGAAACATTTTAACATTTCACATAGTTTCTCAATACTTGTAAAATTAAACTATAGTTTTTATAAGACTTTAAAATATGATAAAACAATCAATTTTGACAATTGTTCAACAAAACGAGACGTGCCTTATGTAAGAATTCATTTACTCGATTAGTAATATTTGAAAATCCAATTTATCAATCTTATAAACAAGTTATTTAAATATCAATTGCAGATTCAAAAGCAATTCAATTAAAGTCAATCATAATTCAGTTGACCATATCTTTTAATTCGTTTATCGAAATTACGCGATTTCTAAATAAAAAGTTATTGATTTTTCGCCAGCTTTCCAAAAACATGCATATCATATACTTTTTATCAGTAGCATATATATCAAATTCGTGATTCATTATAAGCTATCTAACGACAAGATTTAGCATACAAGCATGCATAAATATATATATATACTCGAGCACTAGACATGGATACACTAATAATATATAAAAGATAAGATATGAATGCTCACGTATCAATATTGTGATTCAATATTGCAGGAAGTATGTAGACGCAACAGAGATGATAAACACTAGGTTTGACTTGCGAATAATACCCATGAACATTACTCATAACCTCCATAGCTATAACCCATAGTTTCCTTAACTCTATCCCGCTCGAAAACCTATTTCGAAAGTGACCCGCTCATGACCTCGTCGTAGTATTTTATGTATAATACTACTAATAATAATACTCCTAACCAAAAGATTAATAATAATATTAAGCTTAATAATAATAATAATATATATATATATATATATATATATATATATATATATATATATATATATATATATATATATATATATATATATATATATATACACACACATTACAGAGGAATTAATATAGAAGAAGAGTGTGTGCTTTGTGACCAGATTAATCGAGCTTTTATAGACTTGTCCTGAAATCCCTTGCCATGTGATCGCATGGCTGTATATGCATTTTCCCATGCGATCGCATGGGCCAACTGTCCAGCACACAAATGTTTTGTAATCTAGCTTGTCGACATAATTAAATATAATATATATAATATATATAATTTAAATTAATTAATTATATATTATATTATATTCTCATGCCCAGTTATCTTGTAATTTTGGTTCCGATGTCTTGTACGTTTACGTTCGACTTATGTCCCGCTTCTGGTTTCTCAAACGCATTTTCGTACTCTTAGAAAACTAATACTTTTCGTTTCGCGAATCATACATTTGTCAAAATATAGTCTTAAATTATCCATAAATTATACCACTCGAGATATAACTTATACATTTGAGTGTTTTGGTCATTTACTTCTATAAATCATTGCCTCGTTATTTATTAATATAATAGTATTTATCAAACATTTTATAACCAAGTTAATATCTATTCTCAATATTCATAAACACGTTTTAAATACACGTCACAAGTTATTCATACTATTAATATTCCAACTTATCATATATATTCAAATAGATATTTAAACCAATAAGTTTAATGCACAGTATCATACAATTAATACATTGTTACGTTTTCAATTTATAGTATATATATGTATCTATATACACATAATTGTTCACGAATCGTTGAGAACAGTCGATGGGTAATTGAATAGTTCAAAAAAAATATTGAGATTCAGTTTTACAGACTTTGCTTATCGTGTCAAAAATGTTAAAGATTAAGTTTAAATTTGGTCAGAAATTTCCGGGTCATCACAATACCTACCCATTAAAGGAATTTCGTCCCGAAATTTGAGTGAGGTCGTCATGGCTAACATTAAAAATGTTTTTATGTCGAATATGATTTGATTAATAGAGTTTTATCACCGTTGAATAATATGGATAAAACAATCCAATTACTCGAAGAGTATGAGAGAAGTTATCGTAATAGAGTGAAATAAAGGAATAGAAATTCGTCTTAACTTTTGACGTAGTCATGATTGATTTCCGGAATTTAAGGAATAGAAAAATCTTCATAATCCAAATAAGATTTGATTCTTCGGATTTTAAGGAAATTAAGATTTTCTTTAATTAAATGCGGTCACCTGCCTCGATTGCTCTGTCTGTTATTTCGCTATAAATTAACCCCTTCCGTTTCATTTATTTTCACCACTCCTATAATCTTCTTCCTTATTTCATACTTCTTAATAGATTGTGAAAATGCTTAATCCAGTTCAGATTCTTGATATTTTCTTGGCTATTGTATCCTTCATTCTTCTTTTTCATCTGCCACCAGAGGAGATTATTTTCTTCTACTATTACCTTAGGGTTATAGTGTTTTTCATTCTCCCGTGTCTTTATATTGCTATACGTATTGATATACACGGTTTGTAATTTTGGGGTTTTTATCGGGCTTTTTATTCTCCATTATATTTCGGAGCTTCATGCTTTTGTTTTCTCTTCCTGACCTTAAGTCAAGCGGATAATGGTCCAGACTTCGTAGCTATGCATTTCGGAATGAACATAGTCAATGTTCTAAGAAAGAAATTGTAATGGCACGATCTTGATTTGTCAAATTACCAGAATATCCGAAAAAGATCGAATCATCAAGAAAAATATTTTCTTGATATATTTAGAGATTATATAGAATGAAAGAGTTATGTAACATGGTTCATGATGAGGGTATGATCTGTGAACCTTTATCACGTTACATTAGAAACTCAGCATGACTTACTGTAATATAATCACGTTGATCAAGTGTCATTATATTATACTAACTCATGCTTCAATTCCCAACACTACTTCAAAAACATCCATTTTTCAAAATTTTCAAAATTTAGAAACTAAAATAGTTTCTTTTATGATGTAACACAGATAGCGCGAAGAGATAAATAATTTCGGATGATAATAGTTATGAAGATATCTTCAGAAATATCGAAGATATTTATAATGAAAGATATGATAATATCTTAGAATTTCTAATATCGAAGGATGATGAAGAAGATTTGTTCGTAACGGATTTTGAGTCAGGAGCAAGGTATTCGTTAATGACTTCAGCAGATACTGAATCATTTGTATTCTTTGAAGGCAGGTTTAGTCTTTGTGATTTGTCCATAGCCTCCTTCATAATCTGCTCAATCCGTTTTCCAATTCTAAACCTTCTCTTTTTCTCAGCTTTACCACCATACTATTCTTTATCATCAAACTTTTGACTGTTAAGGTCGTTTACAGTTTTTGCTGCTTGATCAGCATTTTTCCAAAATTTGGAGAACTAGTTTCGTAGTTTGGGGTGTTTTTCAGAAACTTCACATTCGAAGTAAGTAAGTCTAGGAGATGGACATTGTATATATATAACTGTTGATGTAGAAACGCTGCGAGATTCAAAATACTGATTGCTGATTCCCGATAATTGGTACAGCAATTCTCGTTACAAGACGCGGATGAGTATATGATAGGGTTTTTAATGAGTATAAGGATTTTTTGGAAGGTCAAGGATCAATGAAGTTGTTGGTAAATTTACTGCTAATGTGGTGAAACATGAAAGGTTCCCCGGTAACAAGAACGTATATGTCAAGGTTACAATAAGGCTAACTTGAAAAGTCGAAGTTGACTGGTTGGAAGTGTGATAAAACTGGATACTTTGAAAAGGGATTGCAAGATTATTTTCGGTAATAACAATGCTAAAGGATCTTTCACAGTTTTGAAGTCAAAATATAGCTTTGAAAGATGTAGAGATCTAAGAATGATGTCACCGGTTCAGAGTTATGACTTGGATTCTGATCCGTCAATATCAGAATATGTAATTGAATTTGTATGAAATGATTGTGTATCATTGTGAAGATAGTGAGTATAGTTAATGATTTTTGAATCAAAATTGAAGAATGTACAGTGTAACATATCAATTGCGAACTTAAATATTTCCCCGGGTATTACCTACCCGTTAAGTAATATTTTGTACAAAAGAATTTTTCATTACAGTCTTTATGAAAATATATGTATGTATATTTTTCTTCAGATGTAATACAGATTTTAATGAGTTAGTATCATATTAAGCTCATTTGATTTTTGGCTTGAATTAGAAATAAATAATCTCTAAAATATTGGAGATTACATAATCTTCGCGGAGTATTTCACTAATGAAATCAATACTTCATTATTTATTCTTATTGATATTCCTCGGTGAAGGATGTTGGTGTTCGTGGAATTTTTGTGAACCTTACAAGGCACAGATGATGTTTTCTGGAAAGTTTCGAGTACATCGATAATGAAAATGTAAAATTAATTTTGTAATTGAATAATACACTTGGTTTATTAGGAAATAAAATTCATTGAGTTGAAACAGAGATTGTAGTTAACGATGGTTAAGTCGTTAATGAAAGATGTACATTATAGCATATTAGTAATATGAATTAACCGAGTAATATCTACCCTTTTTCAATTCATACACAATAGCTTAGTACAAAAAGATTTATGATGGTTTCAAAAATTATATATATAAGATATACATATAAATTCTTCAGAGGAATTGAGTTAATGATTCATAATTCGTTAATACAATATAATCGTTGTTGATTCGTAATGATGTCCACGGTGATTCTTGAACTGGCGGAGCTGGTGATGTAGTAGATGCTGCTGGTGCTGACGATGCTGATGGTACTGTTGATGTTGCGATATAACAAGTCTAGCTTGTAAATCATACACCATTCCGATCAGGGTTTCTACTCTATCGGATTTATGGTTAAGGCTAGAATAGATAATCTCTAAACTTTAGAAATTACATAATCGCTGTAGAATGTTTCTCCGATGAAGTTTTGAATCCATACTTCATCGTTTGTTATTATTGGTACTCATTGGTAACTATGGTGCGTATGATGTTGATATCCGAGGTACAGATTGTGATGTTGAGGCGTGTGATGGGGATGTTGTTGTTGGTGGTACTGGTTATGCTACTGGTGTTTGTAACCTTTGCACCATATTCTCCAAACCCACTACTGGAGCGCGAAGCTCGTTGACTACTTCTATTATACCGGGATGATCGGTGGTTCGGACGACCGGATAAATAAGATTTAGAATATGAGATTGTATATAATCGTGACGAGATACTCTGGAGATGAGAGAGAAAATCATATTACGAATAGGTTCTCCGGTAAGTGCTTAAGGTTCTTCGCCAAGAGGGGAATGTGGTGGATGGAAGGGATCACCTTCTTCTTGTCTCCAATGATTTAGTAGACTATGAACCCATCCCCAATTCATCCAGAATAGATGATGGATTATTGGTTGATCCATTCCGGTTACGCTGCTTTCGGAGCTCGAGTGGAAATCCATATCGGAATAGCTTTCGGATTCTAAGGAATTTGAACTAGATACAGGATCCATTTTGTATAATCAAGGAAAAGATTTTTGGAATGAAATAGATTATAGGACTAATTTGGTACTCCTCAATACATAGTTTACATATGTATTTATAATACCAGAATCCCATAAGTTACGGAGGATTTTACGGTAGATATCAGGAAAAGTTTACTGTAATAGATATGCCAAGATATGAATTTTGTCTATACACTATCTATGTAATCAATGCAGTAAGACGCGTTTAGACTTAAGATGATAGACATGTAATTTCCGACAAGAAATGATAAGCAAAACTTTTGACATGCAGACATAGTCGAAGTCCAGACTTACTAATGCATCCTAACAACTATCAGTTAGACACACTCATGAAAGACCTGGTTCACTAGGACCAACGCTCTGATACCAACTGTGACGGTCGCTCCAAATCCATATGGACGAATACGTCATTCATCGATTTCATTACGAGGTATTTGACCTCTATATGATACGTTTTATAAACATTGCATTCTTTTAAAAAGGTATACCATAAATGAATAATTAAATCCAAGGTTTTCGACATCTGATGATTTCTACATATAGACAATCACCGTAAATAATAGTTTACAATAATACTTCCGTTGACAACGCAGTCAAAATAGATACATGATGATGGTTTTGTGAATGCAACTTTTTCTTGAATAAAGCATGTATGACTCCATGAACATAGCTTGTATAACATATAAGCAAACAGCGAAAGACTTCTAGGAACCTGAGAATAAACATGCTTGAAAGTGTCAACACAAAGGTTGGTGAGTTCATAGTTTTAATGTTTCGCATAATCTGTATATAAAGGTGGATCACAAGATTTCAGTTGTTTCATCCGAAATGTTTATCAAAATATTCTACAATATTGAGCAGCCTGGTAACTAAACTTTAACGTCTATATAATAAGTACCCTTGTTTTAACATACATGCAACTAACATATACAATACACGCAAACCAACGTGTACTAACCTCAAATAGCATACGTCTGTTTTATAGTTCAGGCTAGGGTTTCTATACCTGGAACAGACAGGGATGTCAAGCCCTATGGATCCATATATAACTACTCGCGCCCACCAGTTCTTATAACTGGCAGTTACTAGTTACCAAAGCTAAGGGATTTTCGGTTCAAACTCGGTGTAGAATTTAGTATGTACTTGAATCCATTGCATTTAAAATAAAGTGCATGTATTCTCAGTCCAAAAATATAGATTGCAAAAGCATTTAAAAAGGGATCTATAAACTCACCTTAGCAGCACATAAAGTCGTTCACCGAAATGTGACCGAAACTCGGAATACCAAATAACCATATATCTCAACCTAGAGAACATATGTTGGTCAATAAATGTCTATCAAACTAGGTCAGGTCATAGTGTATCACAATCCTAATGCTCGAGATCGACATACAAAAGTTATCAAAAGTCATTTCAAAAAGTTAATCTGACTCAATACTATAATTGAATGATCATGGCAATCGAAACATTTTAACATTTCACATAGTTTCTCAATACTTGTAAAATTAAACTATAGTTTTTATAAGACTTTAAAATATGATAAAACAATCAATTTTGACAATTGTTCAACAAAACGAGACGTGCCTTATGTAAGAATTCATTTACTCGATTAGTAATATTTGAAAATCCAATTTATCAATCTTATAAACAAGTTATTTAAATATCAATTACAGATTCAAAAGCAATTCAATTAAAGTCAATCATATTTCAGTTGACCATATCTTTTAATTCGTTTACCGAAATTACGCGATTTCTAAATGAAAAGTTATTGATTTTTCGCCAGCTTTCCAAAAAAATGCATATCATATACTTTTTATCAGTAGCATATGTATCAAATTCATGATTCATTATAAACTATCTAACGACAAGATTTAGCATACAAGCATGCATAAATATATATATACTCGAGCACTAGACATTGATACAGTAATAATATATAAAAGATAAGATATGAATGCTCACGTATCAATATTGTGATTCAATATTGCAGGAAGTATGTAGACGCAACAGAGATGATAAACACTAGGTTTGACTTGCGAATAATACCCATGAACATTACCCATAACCTCCATAGCTATAACCCATAGTTTCCTTAGCTCTATCTCGCTCGAAAACCCATTTCGAAAGTGACCCGCTCATGACCTCGTCGTAGTATTTTATGTGTAATACTACTAATAATAATACTCCTAACCAAAAGATTAATAATAATATTAATCTTAATAATAATAATAATAATAATAATAATAATAATAATAATAATAATAATAATAATAATAATAATAATAATAATAATAATAATAATAATAATAATAATAATATATTTATATATATACATTTACGGATGAATTAATATAGAAGAAGAGTGTGTGCTTTGTGACCAGATTAATCGAGCTTTTATAGACTTGTCCTAAAATCCCCTGCCATGCGATCGCATGGCTGTATAAGCATTTTCCCATGCGGTCGCATGGGCCAACTGTCCAGCACACAAATGTTTTGTAATCTAGCTCGTCGACATAATTAAATATAATATATATAATTTAAATTAATTAATTATATATTATATTATATTCTCGTGCCCAGTTATCTTGTAATTTTGATTCTGATGTCTTGTACGTTTACGTTTGACTTATGTCCCGCTTCTGGTTTCTCGAACGCATTTTCGTACTCTTAGAAAACTAATACTTTTCGTTTCGCGAATCGTACCTTTGTCAAAATATAATCTTAAATTATCCATAAACTATACCACTCGAGATATAACTTATACATTTGAGTGTTTTGGTCATTTACTTCTATAAATCATTGCCTCGTTATTTATTAATATAATAGTATTTATCAAACGTTTTATAACCAAGTTAATATCTATTCTCAATATTCATAAACACGTTTTAAATAAACGTCGCAAGTTATTCATACTATTAATATTCCAACTTATCATATATATTCAAATAGATATTTAAACCAATAAGTTTAATGCACAGTATCATACAATTAATACATTGTTACATTTTCAAGTTATAGTATATATATGTATCTATATACATATAATTGTTCGCGAATCGTCGAGAACAGTCGATGGGTAATTGAATAGTTCAAAAAAATATTGAGATTCAGTTTTACAGACTTTGCATATCGTGTCAGAAACGTTAAAGATTAAGTTTAAATTTGGTTAGAAATTTTCGGGTCATCACATTTTCTGTTCAACTTTGTCTTCAACTTCTGTTGAATAGTACAATTGATGTAGACCACTTAGGAAACCACTATGCTTGTAATGGAGCATAACTGTCTTATGTAGTATGCTTCTTACCAGGTATGCTGGTTCTTCTATGCTGAGACACTTGATCTTCATGATTTTCTGGGCACTCATCATGTGCTAATTGAAGAATACTGTCTACTTTGTGCTGATAGACCAGGCAGCAAACTAAGCACTCGACACAACAATATTTGATGTCTATACATAAACAACTCATGTTGGCTGCACATAACATTTTAGTGTACATATCTGCTGTTTTGTCATAATTAAATCTTTAATTATTTTGGGGACTCAACAATCTCCCCCTATTTGATGATGACAAAACCTATGACATATATAGAGAAAACAATAAAGCCAGCACTAAGGGACCTAATAAAAAATAGGCAGTAAATTTGTCCCTTTTAGGTTTGTTTTGGGATCTTTTCCTGAGTTATCTATATCTTATAAATTGATATAATTTTGAAGATAAACTCGTTTATTTTTCATTACAACGGACTATATACAAAACTTACAAAGCAGTATAATGAAATATGAAATAACAAAAGATACAATTTTCTTAAGTTAGAAGGCTATCTGTTTTTATCTTTCTCTTTATGTTGTTCATCCTCGGATAGTTATTCTTCTTTAACTTTCAAGGCTGTCCAGGCTTCAGGGAATAATACAGGTAAGTCTGCAGGATCAAATACAGGTATTTGAGGAGGTAAGATTATTGGATCTCTTCTGTGTGAGCCAACACCAATAGACTTCTTTCTTTTAGGCTTTTAAGCCAGTACATCTTCTACAATCACTACTGGTGCATTCTCATACTTGACTGCTTTATCAAATAGGTCTTGTAATTTTGGTTTCAGTGTATCTCTGAGAATACTTTGACCTTTACCAATGAAGTACTGCAAAATATCCATCCATTCACTAAATCCAAAAGTTCTCAGATTTGTGTAATCTACCTTCTCATACACATGATTGTTCCTGCTGATACTGAAGGTCCTTCTTGTACCTTTATGAACTTTGATGATCTTACCAGAATTAGATCTTCTGGTCATCACATCAACATACTTGCTCCTGAAGAAGTGATCAGACAGCTCCTTTGTTCTTTCAGTTTCTGTAGGAGCTTCAGTAGGTACCTTATCAGCAGCTTCAAGTTTATCAAAAACATTGTCCTGAGCTTTAACTATGGCCTTTGCTAACTTGAGTGATTTAGCCTCTTATTTTCTGTCAGCAGCCAGTTTAGCTTCTTCTTCCTTAAGCCTGAGCCTCTCAGCATACTCAGCATCATCCCTTGTCTGTTGTTCTAGTTGAATACTTGTAATGTAATCATTGACTATGATGTTCAGGGATTTTATTGTTGCTATCAACTGCCTGCTCTCATCAGTAACTAGGGCATTGCAATATTGTTGTAGATCCATGTCTAGTTGCACAGCCTTATAAAAGAGAGCCTTCTCCTCATCATTATGGAGTCTTTGGCCACTGTTTGATAAGTACATACCAATATCAATGTTGAAATCCATAGCATCAATGTAGAATTGTTGGTCAAGAGGATGATACAACATTTAGATTTGGCGTATTCTTTCTGGTCTCCCTGCTGCTCTTAGATTTAGCAACTCGGGAACAGTGATCTCAAGCCTATAGGCCTCTCTTTCATCTGGATTCATCTTTATTATGTCAGGATTTTCTCGTGCAACTCAATCATCTTCTCAAGTGGTATGTTTATCATTTTTCTTGAGGGAAGATGGAGGATATACAAATGGAGATTCTGCTGTGCCTGAAGGACCCAATGGTCCATAGAAGTGAAGATCACCCAGTATCCTATCAAAATAAGCGAGAGAATCTGCTGGTAGTGGTGATTGGACAAACTTTGAGCTGCCACTACCCCAGACAGTATAATTAGCAGCATCAGCAGAATCAATATCAGCATTAGCTCCCGGCTCATCCTCATTAGCTGGGTCTTCTGCTCTTCTTTCACCCAGCAGCACACTTCTGGCCGGGTCTTCTATCACAGCACTCCTTGATGTGTCTTCGGTACCAGCTAACTGATTAGTATCAACTGGTACAACTGCCACAGTACCTTCACCAGCTGCCTCAAATAAGGGCTCTTTCCTTAGGGGTTGGTTGTCCCTACGAGCAGATTTTACCCTTTGTTTATCAATAGGCTTGGGTTCAGCTGGTGGTCCTTGTGTGGATACTGGTTCTTGTGGAGGCAGTAAGGGAGTTATTACAAGATACTCCCCCTCAGCAGCAGACATATCTGTCTCTACTGGCTTCTCAACATCATCATCAAGGTTAATGACCCCTACTGGCTATTGTGGTGCAGCTGGCTGAACAAAAGATGCAGGTTGAGAAGATTGGCTGTTTTTCATCATACCATCCAGCCATTTCATAAATACATCAGCTCTCTATCCCCCTGTCTTGTTAGAATCCAAGTATTTTTGCATCCCTTCAGGTGTCATGTTTCTGATTCATTCTGTTCACTCAGCATACAATTTTGCCTTCTTTCTATCATATTTCACCATGAACTTAGCATTTCTTTTTCAAGCATCTTTCTTGTATTGACTAATGCTGAGTAGTTCATTTTGAATTTCAAGTTTCTCAAGGGAGAGGCTTCTTCTATGCTCAATTCTATGAAATTTTCTTGCAGCATAGGCCTCAAATCTAGCATTGAATGCATCATTTAGATCCTGTTGTCTCTTCTGGTGCCTCTCCATTTTTCTATTTAGCTTTCTTTCAATAGACTGAGTGGCAACAAAGGATTCATCTAAAGCCAGTTCAGATACATCACTGGGCTTACTGCCAGAACTAATATCATCCACAGATGTGGCAGGCATACTGGGTTAAGATTCATCAACAGCCTTGACACCTGCTTCAGTATGAGCGTTGTTGGGCTTAGGGCCAGTTCTTCCTTGATCAGCGCCATCACCACCATCATCACCATCTCTCCTCTGCTGTTTAGGAGCTTTCTCATGTTCATGGTCCCCCTTAGATTGTTTTCTCTTATGTCGTTTAGATTTCTTCTCCCCCTTTTGTCATTAGCAGGGGCAGAAGTAGAGCCTGGGGGAACTCTCACATCAAGATCATTATCAGAATCAAGCATTGAGTATGCAAAGTTGTTCCATTCAACATCAGCAAGAGGTAGGTGAGCACCAGGGTCTACACCATATTGTTTCAGACACATATTTGAAATTCGGACTTCATTTCTAGCAACACCCATGGCTATTTGATTTACACTGGCTCGTACATCAGCTTGAAGAGCAGCCATGCGTTGCATTGTGCCAACCATAGTAACATAAGCAGAAGCAGGAATCATGGTAGCCATCTGCTGTTCCTGTAACTCCAATCTCTCTTCCAACACCCTATTTTCTTCATTCAAAAACCGATTTCTTTGTCATTCTTGATCCAGTTCTGCTTGAAGCCTGGTGATATGATCAGTCTACTCATTGTGAGAGATGATTCGCTACTTAAGCTGTTCTTCTTCTTCATAATGGCATCTGATGGCATCAACTGCTAGATCAGCAAAGGCATTTATTTGATGCAGCTGGGTTTCAATAACAGAGGTGGTGATGCAGCCAGCTCGTCAAATAGCTTCAGCTATGGGGAGGCAGCAGGAGCCATACCAAAGACATGATAGTATGGCTGCTCATTAATGTTCTCAAGTGTAGCTAGCCTCTCATAAACCTCTTCTATGGCTGGCTGGTCCAACTGTGAGAGTAGTTGGGTCACGATACGTATTAATTAATTTGAATATTATATATTAAACTATATATGAATTATTGAACTACTAACTGTGGACTACTAACATTGGACAATTAAAATGAATTAAAATATTGATTATAACATATGAAACTAAACATTTCTTCAAGTTTGTCACTTGATTTGATCTTAAACCTCATTTGTATCTTGTTACAATTTGCGTTCAAACCTTTCATGATTCTTGAAAACACCTCAATCGAGAGGATAAACCAACCGCACTTCATCTACGGAAGAAAAGATTGATGCATATAGTTATGCACCTGAAAACACTCGGAACCTGAGTAAACGTTTAACACGTATCTGTGCTAGCTCATTTGGCATTGCTATTACCGAAAATAACATTGCAATTATTTTTCATATTAGCCAATTTTGTCACAGCTCCAGCAAATCAGCTTCAATTTTTCTTTCAAATAAACCTTATTATAAAGATTACCCCTTCATCATCGTTACCGGAGAACCGTTTATATTCCACCACATTAACAGTAAACTTACCAGCAACTTTATTGATCTTGGACTTTCCGAAAAATCATTACATTCATGGAAACCCTATCATATACTCATCCGCATCTTGTAACAAGAATTGCCATACCAATTACCGAGAATCAGCAATCAGTATTTTGAATATCGCATCATTTCTACATCACAGTTATATGTATACATATAACATTTATCTCTTAGAATTATGATCTTCCATTCTGAAATTCTGAAAAGCAACCAGTCTACGAATCAATACTCTGAATGTTGAAAAAGCTTAAAGAAGTAACAAAAACTGTAAATGACTTAAACAGTCGAAAGTTTAATGATAAGAATAGTATGTTGGCAAGGCTCAGAAAAGTTGGAACTGGAAAACGGATTGAGCAAACCATGAAGGAGGCTGTAGACAAATCACAAAGACTAACCCTGCCTTTAAAGAATCCAAATGATTCAGTATCTGCTGAAGTCATTAATGAATATCTTACTCCTGACTCTAAACCTTTACGGACAAAATTCTTCATCATCCTCTGATCTTAGATATTCTAAGATATCATCATGTCTTTCATTATAAATATTCTCGATATTTCTGAAGATATATCCATAACTATTCTCATCCGAGATTATTTATCTCTTCGTGCTATCTGTGTTACATTTTAAAGAAAACTATATAAGTTTCTAAACATCTGAAATATAACGACCCTCATTTTTCCATTCTATATTTTTCCAATATTAAATGCCCAAACAATATAATTAAAACGTAATGATTAAACTTTAATCAACAATTGTTAAGTGTTAAGAGTTAGAAAACATATTAATTAACTTTGTGCAATAATTGACAAGTTAATAAAAGATGAAAAATAATAAACTGTTAGTCGACACTCACTGCTAATTAAAAATTTATGCATTTATGTTATAACTAATAACCTATAAGTAATAAATAAAAAGTGACATTTATATAAATAATAAAACAATTGGGAACTAAATATATACAAGTCATGAATTAGAAAAAAGAAAATAATACTTATCATGTAGTAAATGTAAAAATAATAATAATAATAATAATAATAATAATAATAATAATAATAATAATAATAATAATAATAATAATAATAATAATAATAATAATAATAATAATAATAATAATAATAATAATAATAATAATAATAATAATAATAGTAATAATAATGAGACTAAAATATCTTAAACAATTACATCCTTATGTTGACTAAAAAAAATAAAATAAACTAGTACCACCTATTGTTGACTAAAAATTATAAAACAAAATAAAATCATTAATTAGAACATCCTTATGTTGACTAACACTCTAATACTTGCACTATATAAACACCTAGTTTCTCATTCACAAATCACACCAAAATCCTCTCTCAAAAACAATCTCTCCCTCTCCCTCTCTTGTGGTATTCGGATCTTCAAGCTTATTCTTCGTGTTCTTCAAGAATCTTCAAGGAGTTCTTCAAGATTTTCAAGGCTTTGATCTTCCATCTTCATCGTGTTCATCTTTTCTTTGTTAATTATCTTGAATCTTCAAAGTGTAAGACCCGAGTATTCGTAGTGTACATATGTGTATATGGGTTACTCAAGTTTGGGGTTTTTGTTGCACATAATTAAAAAGACAAAAGATGCTGAACTAGGAGGGTCGCGCGCCGCACGGCTAGGTGGCGCGCCGCGCCATCTGTCTGCGACAGATTCCTTTCTTCTTTTTAAAATAGATATTTTGAGGGCAATTGTGTAATTTCACTTTGGGGCCGAATTTAATACCCTAGATCAGTTTTGGGGAGCTCATTTACTACTCCCACAACAACCTCATCTTCTCCAATTAAACACTAGAGAGAGAGTGTAATCCTTGAGAGAGAAAGCTCCATTAAAGGGTGAAAGAGGTTGAATCGGGTCTTGGTGCAAGTTTTAAAGTCGTTCATCTAGTCGATAGCTACGTGGTGATTGTGTTGGTAAGTTATAAAACCCAATTTCTTACTTCAATTGCTTTAAGGGTTAGGTTTTGGGCTAGTGATGAACCAAAGACCCATTTTGTTAGTATTTTGGGGATTTTGGGTGAATATGGGTTATGAAGGCTCATTGATGACTAACCTAGGATTTGAATGTGTTAATTGGACTTTTGAGTCTTAAATTTGGTTAGTTAGTTGCTAGAACACTTTAATAATATGTAAATGGGTGTTATTGGGTATGGATGACCCAAATGGGTGTGTTGACCTTGAAATGGGTCAAATGAGTCCTTTAATGACCTAAGTGGCCTAGCAAGTATGAAAACGAGTTAGCCTTGTGACCTAAATGTGTTTTAAACCCATCTTGACGAATGATTAGGGTTTTGGTGGGTGTTGACCCAAATTAGGGTTAAGGGTGCAAATGGGTTGAAATTGCACCTTGGGTTAAAATGGCTTAGAATGGTGAAAGGGTTTGGTTGACCGACTTGAGTTTGCATTTAATGAGGTGTATAATATGATAGGTACGTTACTTTGAGGTCTTGCAAGCTCGGGTATCTTTTCACAAGACTTTGAGGTGAGTGGAATAATTATATGCGTATGTATATAATGTATCTATTTATTGTAGCGTGAAATGTGTAGTGTCGAGGTGCTAAGACACCATGTTTCACGTGAAGAGTGTAGCATCGAGGTGTTAAGATGCCACTCGGGTGTAGCATCGAGGTGTTAAGATGCCACCTAGGAGTGTAGTGTCGAGGTGTTAAGACACCACTCCGTAAATTAATGAGTGATGCATCGAGGTGTTAAGATGCCACTCGGGGTGATGTGCCGAGGTGTTAAGGTGCCACCCTAGGGGTTAGTGGTGCGAGGTGTTAAGTGCCCTAACGGATGTTGTGAACACCGATGGCGTTTTCGCGAGCGCCGTTCCCTTGTACTATTGGTTAACCATGGTTATTTGTGTTGTAAGCATATTATATTATTCGAGTTATATTCATATGCGGTTGTTATGCTAGCTTGTGGTATCGGAGATTTATAGCTTGCTATTGTGACGATAAGCTAAATGTGTATGCTAGCGTGTTTGCGGTTTGGTGTGTAAGTGTATGCAAGTAGGTATAATTATATATGTATTCGTATAATTATTGCATTCACTAAGCTTTGCTTACCCTCTCGTTGTTTACTATTTTTATAGGTTCGGTTGTGGACAAGGGTAAGGGCATTATCATGGAATAGAGATTCCCGCTTTGTTGATTAGGGGACGCTTTTTGGAAGTTTAGTTCTTGGAGTTTGACCGAGACTTGGGTAGTTTAATCCCAAACGCCATGCTCGTAGTGTAGTTTGGTACTTAAACTTTTTGGCGGTCGAAACTCATAGTTTGTATTAAACTCGTAAAACGACTGAAGTGGGCCCCGCTTTGTAAAACTTATTTTACGTTTGAATTGTGTTAGTTTTACATATTTGAATGTGTGGTTAAAAGCGTGTCGTCTAAAAATGTCGGGAACTAGTCGATCTTTTTTGCATTTTGAGACTTTCCGGACAGACCCGAATGGCGCGCCGCGCGGCCTTCCTGTCGCGCCGCGCCAGTTCACTGTGCAGCAAATTTTTTTTATTTATTTTATATTTTTCACGTGGTTTGCTCGCGGGTTGGTTTGGGTTGTTACAAGTGGTATCAGAGCATGGTCTAAGGGATTTAGGTGACTTGAGATAGGCGCCTAGACTTAGACTTTTTGTGTGTGCGTTATGCGGGACTTGTAGGACTTTGGGTCGGATCGGGATTGGTTTGTGCATAGGTTTATGTAAACTAATCATGCGCTATTTGTTATGTATGTTTAGCGAGCATCGAGCGAGATGGACGTTGTACTAGCAAGTTAATGCGACGTGCTCGCGTAACAATGATTAGCTACCATTGTTACGGGCGCAAATCGTGTCAAACAAGTAATGTACGACGATTGTTGAGCGAGGTGGAGTAGTGTGGCGTATGTGTATGTATATATATATATATAATTTGTCCTTCCGTTGGTGGTTTAACCTAATTCGTTTTATAGAATGAAGACGAGAAACGGTCCCGAACATGATAACGGAAGTACAAGCGGGGACGCCGAGTTCTCAACCAAGGTCGAGGCCGTCTTTAAGAAGTTAAAAGCGGATTTTCTTGCGGACGTCCGAAAAGTCTTCCAAGATTCGGTCGATGGGCAAGTGACCGATTTGATAAATGAACGAATGAAGGCCACTATCGAAGGGGCCCTTGATGCTAGAAACATTTATCCTCGCGGTGAAGGAGGTGAGGGAAGGCGGGACTTCCATTATAAGAATTTCAAGGACACTCAACCCCCGATGTTTAATGGGGTGCGAGATCCTTTGAAGAGTATATGTTGGGTCTCCGATATCGAGGGAGCTTTCCGTACCGCAGAATGCCCTCCTGAGAAGAAAACAAGGTTTGGTTCAAGCATGTTGCGGGAGGAAGCTAAGTTGTGGTGGGACGATAAGATCAACTTATATGGCGAAGAACAATGTATGGGCTTGAGTTGGGAAGAGTTCAAGAAAGAATTTTTCAAAGAATACCGAACTTCTTCTGACCTCGATAGAATCCGGGACGAGTTGCACCTTTTACAACAAGGTTCCATGGATTTGGTTACCCTCAAGTCCACATTCTTGGCAAAGACCCGTTTTTGCCCGGAATATGTTGGTGATGATCATAAGCTCATGAAGGATTTCTACCGTACTTTGAATGATGAGTACAAGGGGAAGATTAGTCGGGGTATGGCTAAGTCTTTTGATGAATTGTTCGAGTTGGCTCGGGGTTTTGAGCCGGAGGTTCCAAGAAAGAGTGATTTCATGTTTTCCAAAAGAAAGTTTAAAGGTTTTAGTTACTCTAACGCCTCAAGCAAGAAGAGCAAGAGCAAGAGGGGGGCCGAAAGTGTCAATAGTGCAAAGAAGGGCACTACCGGTGGGTTTTCTTATACGTGCTACAATTGTGGGCAACCGGGTCATATGGCTCGTGAGTGTCCGAAACCATCTTCTGGAAACAAAGTCACTTGTTTTAATTGCGGCAAAGAGGGGCATAAGAAGCCGGAGTGTCCCGACTTGTGAAACGATAATGTGAAGCGGTTAGAGAAGGCGGCGGGTACGGATAGGGGTCGCAACTACTTGATGACTAATGATGAAGCCAAACAATCGAACGAAGTTGTCTCAGGTACTTTCATGGTTAATTCTAATCCGGCGAGGATTCTTTTCGATAGCGGTGCAAATTTGTCGTTTGTGTCTCCTAGATTTGTGCCTAAACTTGATAGACCGTTAGCTAAGTTAAGTCGTCCGGTAGAAGTCGAAATAGCAAACGGCAAGACGGTGCTAGTGGTTGATGTGTGTGAAAATTGTGATGTTGTTTTTGGTGCCGAAACCTTTAAAATTGATCTTATTCCAATGACCTTGGGCGACTTTGATATTGTCGTTGGTATGGATTGGCTCGATCGTTATAGAGCCGATATTGCATGCCATGATAAGTTTATTCGTGTGAAGACCCTAAGTGGGGGAGAGTTAATTATTCATGGTGATAAGCGAAGGACACCGATGTCGATATGCATTTTTGCACGTGCACGTCGTTTTGTTGTTAGTGGTGGCATGGCTTTCCTTGCTCATGTTGTTGATACTCGTAATGAGCCACCACCTATTCATGAAATTCCGGTTGTTAGTGAATTCGAAGACGTTTTTCCGGACGAATTATCGGGTGTTCCGGCGGAAAGACAAGTTGAGTTTCGTATTGAGTTGGTTCCGGGAGCTACTCCCATTGCTAAAACTCCTTATCGTTTAGCACCAACGGAAATGCAAGAGTTGTTAAATCAAACCCAAGAGTTGCTCGAGAAGGGTTTTATTCGACCGAGTGCTTCACCGTGGGGCGCTCCGGTGTTATTTGTGAAGAAGAAAGATGGTAGTATGCGTATGTGCATTGATTACCGTGAGTTGAATAAAGTGACGATCAAGAATCGTTATCCATTACCTAGGATTGACGATTTATTTGATCAACTTCAAGGTGCAACGTATTTCTCTAAGATCGACCTACGGTCCGGCTATCACCAAATGCGGGTCCGTGAGGAAGACATTGAGAAAACGGCTTTTAGAACGCGGTATGGGCATTTTGAGTTTGTGGTGATGGCTTTTGGTCTTACGAATGCACCGGCGGCATTCATGGATATTATGAACCGAGTGTGCCAACCTATGTTGGACAAGTCGGTAATAGTGTTCATCGACGACATACTAGTCTATTCGAAAAGTATGAATGAACATGAACGTCATTTGCGTGAAGTATTGAAGACCTTACGAAAGGAGAAGTTGTATGCTAAGTTCTCCAAATGTGAATTTTGGCTAAGGGAAGTCCAATTCCTTGGTCATATTGTGAACAAAGACGGTATTCAAGTAGATCCGGGGAAGATAGAGACAGTGAAGAGTTGGGGACGACCGACTACGCCTACGGAAATCCGAAGTTTCCTCGGATTGGCCGGTTATTATCGTCGGTTTATCCAAGACTTTTCTAAGATTGCTTCTCCATTAACGAAGTTGACGAGAAAGAATGTTAAGTTTAATTGGGAGAACGAGCAAGAAATTGCTTTTCAATTGCTAAAAGGGAAGTTCTGTCAAGCTCCGGTGTTAGTATTACCGAAAGGTGTGGAAGATATGACGGTTTATTGAACCACAAATCACTCATCCAAAGATTGTTAAGGAAGAAACCATTAAGTCAGAATCCTCTAGTGATTCAGATTCAATAAATTCAATCATGAAAAATCTGGAACCTCTAAGTATGGAAGACCGAATGAGAGCTAAACGCACTGGCCAAGGTCATGCAATTACTCAACCAGACATTAATGCGCCAGATTATGAAATCAAAGGACAAATCCTACACATGGTAACTAATCAATGCCAATTTAGTGGTGCGCCGAAGGAAGATCCAAACGAACATCTTCGAACCTTTAATAGGATCTGTACTCTATTTAAAATCCGAGAAGTTGAGGATGAACAGATATATCTCATGTTATTTCCCTGGACTTTAAAGGGAGAAGCCAAAGATTGGTTAGAATCGTTACCTGAAGGGGCGATTGATACATGAGATGTTTTAGTTGAAAATTTTCTTAAACAATTCTTTCCGGCATCTAAAGCCGTAAGACTTCAAGGAGAAATAGTTACGTTCACGCAGAAGCCAAATGAAACTCTATATGAGGCATGGACAAGATTTGGAAAGTTGTTAAGAGGATGTCCGCAACATGGTTTAGACACTTATCAAATAGTACAAATATTCTACCAAGGATGCGACATCACTACAAGAAAAGAAATCGATATAGGAGCTGGTGGTTCCATTATGAAGAAAACCGCAACTGAAGCTTAGAAAATTATTGATAACACTGCTTCCCACTCACATGAGTGGCACCAAGTAAAAGATATTATTAGATCATCTAAAGCAGTTAGAACCGATTCTAGCCATGACTTTGATTCCATGTCCGCAAAGATAGATGCTGTCGAGAGACAAATGGAAAAGATGACTAAAGATATTCATGCTATACGAATTAGTTGTGAGCAGTGTGGAGGACCACATTTGACAAAAGATTGTCTCAGTATTGAACAAATAATGGAACAAATAGAGAATGTTTCATATATAAACCAAAGGCCTGGAAATAATTATCAGAATAATTATCAACCACCAAGACCAATCTACAATCAAAACCAGAATTATAACCGAAATGTTCCATACAACAATCAACAAGGTCCTAGCAATCAACAAGTATCCAACAATACTTACAATCAGCAAAGACCTATTTTTCAAAATAAACCACCACAAACCGATGATAAAAAGCCAAATTTGGTAGATATGATGTCGAAGCTAGTTGAATCTCAAACGCAGTTTTTCACATCTCAGAAACAAACCAATGAACAAAATGCTCAAGCATTTAGAAATCAACAAGCTTCTATCCAAAATCTGGAACAAGAAGTAGGCAACCTAGCAAGGTTGATAGGTGAAAGAAAATCGGGAAGTCTACCTAGCGATACAAATGCTAACCCCCGGAATGAAACAGCTAAAGCCATTACCACAAGAAGTGGTATTACACTTAAACCACCTGAAATGCCTGTAAATATTCTGATGACTCTATTCCTACTCCACAAGAACCACAATCTGAGCAAGAAAAGGAAACAGAACCGGTAGTTGAAAAGGTTAATGAAGATAACAAAGTTAAGGCAAAGCCTTATGTTAAACCATACCAACCTCCACTTCCTTACCCGAGTAAAATGAGAAAAGAAAGACTTGAAGCTGAGCAATCCAAATTCTTGGATATGTTTAAACAGATAAATGTAAATCTTCCTTTCATTGATATGATTTCAGGAATGCCAAGATATGCCAAATTCCTGAAAGATCTAATCACAAATAGAAAGAAAATGGAAGAACTCTCGGCTGTTACTATGAATGCAAATTGTTCTGCAGTACTGTTGAATAAGATACCAGAAAAATTATCAGATCCAGGAAGTTCTATAATTCCATGTTTTCTGGGTAGTCTTAGTTCAATAGAAGCATTGGCAGATTTAGGTGCTAGTATAAATTTAATGCCGTATTCATTATACACTAAATTAGACCTCGGAAAATTGAAACCAACACGAATAAGCATACAACTAGCCGATCGATCAGTAAAATATCCTAGAGGGATAATGGAAAACATGCTAGTTAAAGTTGGTACTTTAGTATTTCCAGTAGACTTTGTTATTCTGGACATGGAAGAAGATTCTCGAGTCCCTCTCATATTGAGAAGACCATTCTTAAACACGGCTAAAGCAATAATAGACGTGTTTGGTAAGAAATTGACCCTAAGTATAGAGGACGAGAGTGTCACCTTTTCTCTTGATAAAGCCATGCAACAACCGCAATCTGCAGATGATACATGTTATTATATTCAAACTATAGATTCACATGCAGAATTGTTACAAGAATTTCCAGAATTACAAGGAACAGGAGAATGTTCTTTAGGAGAAGGAACTTAACCAATTGATGAAGCTGAAATGTTAGCCGCACTTATGGCTAATGAATACGAACCAACAACAGTAGAACTTCAAATGCTAAAAGAGGAATACATGTATAGATACAAATCATCGATAGAAGAACCACCAATATTAGAGTTAACGCCACTTCCAAACCATTTGGAATACGTTTATTTACATGGTGAATCAGAATTACATGTAATAATATCGTCTTCTCTTACTGAAAATGAAAAATCTCAACTCATTTCTGTGCTAAAAGCTCATAAACCAGCTATTGCATGGAAAATTCATGACATTAAAGGCATAAGTCCTTCGTATTGTACACATAAAATCCTTATAGAAGAAGGTCATAAAATGTATGTGCAACGCCAATGAAGACTAAATCCTAATATGCAAGATGTTGTTAAGAAAGAAATTATTAAACTGCTAGATGCAGGTTTAATTTATCCAATCTCTGATAGTCCATGGGTAAGTCCAGTTCAATGCGTACCTAAGAAGGGTGGCATGACTGTCATCACAAATGAAAAAAATGAGCTTATTCCTACTAGGACTGTAACAGGATGGCGTGTTTGTATTAATTATAGAAAATTAAATGACGCCACCAGAAAAGATCACTTTCCCTTACCTTTCATTGATCAAATGTTGGAAAGATTAGCTGGAAACAGTTACTATTGTTTTCTTGATGGTTTTTTCGGATATTTTCAAATTCCAATAGCACCCGAGGATCAAGAGAAAACCACATTCACGTGCCCTTATGGTACTTTTGCTTACAAACGCATGCCATTTGGACTTTGCAACGCTCCTGCAACCTTTCAAAGGTGCATGATGGCGATTTTTCACGACATGATAGAAGAATGCATGGAAGTTTTCATGCATGACTTTTCAGTCTTCGGTGATACTTTTGAAACATGTCTAGTTAATCTTGAACGAATGCTTATTAGATGCGAACAATCAAATCTAGTTCTTAATTGGGAGAAATGCCATTTCATGGTTAAAGAAGACATCGTTCTTGGACATAAAATTTTAAAGGAAGGAATTGAAGTAGATAGAGCTAAAATAGATGTAATTGCTAAACTTCCACATCCCACCAATGTTAGAGGAGTTAGGAGTTTTCTAGGGCATGCCGGTTTTTACCGACATTTCATAAAAGATTTTTCTAAAATTGCCACTCCTATGAATAAACTCCTAGAAAAGGATGCTCCATTCATCTTTTTGGATGAATGCATCAAATCTTTTAATATTCTTAAAGAAAAACTCACTAATGCGCCGATCATGATAACTCCAAATTGGAATCTACCATTTGAACTCATGTGCGATGCAAGTGATTTTGCAATGGGAGCCGTTTTAGGACAAAGGATTGAAAAATGATTTCAACCTATTTATTACGCTAGTAAGACATTACAAGGAGCACAAACGAATTACACAACTACTGAAAAAGAACTCCTTGCTATTGTCTTTGCTTTTGACAAATTTCGTTCATATCTCGTTCTAGCAAAAATGGTGGTCTATACTGACCATTCTGCTCTTAGATACCTATTTTCAAAACAAGATGCCAAACCACGATTAATCCGTTGGATCTTACTCTTACAAGAGTTCGATATTGAAATCCGAGACAAAAAGGGAGCAGAAAATCTCGCAGCTGATCATCTTTCTCGTCTTGAAAATCCCGAATTAGAAGTTCTAAATGAATCGGCCATACAAGATAACTTTCCTGATGAATATCTATTGAAGATAGATTATAATGAAATTCCATGGTTTGCAGACTATACAAACTACTTAGTATGTGGATTTCTTGAAAAAGGGTTGTCGTACCAAAAACGAAAGAAATTCTTTAGTGATATAAAACACTATTTTTGGGAAGATCCACATTTGTTTAAAAGTTGTCCCGATGGAATAATACGCCGATGTGTATTCGGAGATGAAGCTAGTCAAATCTTAAACCATTGTCACACAGGACCAATAGGAGGGCATTATGGGCCTCAGGTTACAGCAAGAAAAGTCTAAGATGCTGGATTCTATTGGCCTACAATTTTCAAAGACGCACACCTTCTTTGTAAATCCTGTGATGCTTGTCAAAGGGCCGGAAAAATAAGTCAACGTGATGAAATGCCACAAAATGTCATTCAAGTATGTGAAGTATTTGACGTTTGGGGTATTGACTTTATGGGTCCATTTCCAAAATCTCATAATAATCTCTACATTCTCGTTACCATTGATTATGTATCTAAATTGGCGGAAGCACAAGCTCTCCCAACTAATGATGCATGAGTTGTAGTTAACTTTTTAAAATGTCTTTTTGCAAGGTTCGGAACACCGAAAGCTTTAATAAGTGATCGGGGTACTCATTTTTGTAATAATCAACTTGAGAAAGTTCTCAAAAGATATGGAGTAACTCATAAAATCTCCACTGCTTATCATCCACAAACAAGTGGACAAGTTGAAAATACCAACCGAGCATTAAAACGTATTCTAGAGAAAACCGTAGGATCAAATCCGAAGGAATGGTCTATGAAATTGGAGGATGCACTCTGGGCTTTTAGAACAGCCTACAAAACTCCAATTGGCACCACACCTTTCAGACTCATTTACTGAAAAGCATGTCACCTTCCAGTAGAAATTGAGCACAAAGCATTTTAGGCTTTGAAGACATGTAATCTTGATTTGCATGAAGCCGGACGTCTACGGTTAAGTTAACTAAACGAATTAGAAGAATTAAGACATGAAGCATATGAAAATTCGTTAATCTATAAAGAAAGAACGAAGAAATGGCATGATAAAAGAATCAGAAGTTCAAAAGAATTTAAAGAAGGGGACAGAGTTCTTCTTTTCAATTCACGATTCAAGCTATTTCCTGAAAAATTGAAATCAAGATGGTCTGGACCATTCATAGTCAAAAGAGTTTTCCCGTACGGAACAATAGAGTTAATAAATTTAAACGGGGTTGAATTTAAAGTTAATGGTCACAGAGTTAAACATTACATAGATAATCCAATGGAAGTTGAAGATGAAGTTAATCACAATTTCGACACCACAACTAACTAAGTGTGGGAAGATTCGAATCTTTTTAGGGTAATATGTATTTCTGTTAGAGTTAGATATTCTGTTTTTGTGTAGTTTCCGAGAATGGAATCCGAATGGTCTTTCCCTAGCAGACCCTAAAGAACTAGTCTTCTCCCTCCATTCTGAATTTTTATTTTTTTAGGTTTTACGAGATGAAGAATTCCTTTTATCTGAACCATGGTCTACTACTACACGCTATGATTACTAAACGTAATAATAACATCTTTCCAAGTGAACTGGTATCCTTCATAAGAGGCAAAATGGACGAAGTACGGAAAGAACTCAGGAAAGATCATCATAAGATACATTTTGGTAAAGGAAAATCAAAATCAGCAACAAAAAGAAGAGCACGACACCTTGAAAGATTTCATAAATGCGGAAAATGGTCACACGAAGGTAAATGTTCAAACAATCAAACATATTCAAATACCGAATTTATTACTCTATGCAGAGAAGAACCGTTCATATGTTTAGAAGAAAAGTTATTGAAGAATCGAGGTTACGCTTATGTAGCTATGGAAAACCAAATCACACGACTCTCCTATGAGTCAGCTAAAGCAGGTCTCTGAGAATTCTATCTCACAGGTAAGTATGTACAGTTTTTATTTTATTTATTGCTTTCAACCTTTTGATAATAAACGCTGAATCGTTCACTATAAAGTATTAAATTGGTATTCAATAAAATTAGGTATGCGAAACCGAAATTATTGATATCATACAAAAATTTATTACATCACTGCGAAATTTACCGTTTATTCTTAAGGTATAAATATCTTTAATCAATTAATCCAAAATATTTCAGAAATTCGTCAAGAGTAAAACTAGGTAATTTAGCCGAAATTACTTTACCCAAAAGAGGGGCGTATATTTTAGATAATATTTGATTGATTAAAGTGGGATAAAAGACCAAAAAGATTTTTAATTTTAATTTTTACCTTGTTTTTAAAATTAATATATAAATATTAAATTATTAATGTAAATTTTTAAAACCAATATATTTAAGTTTTTAAATATTTTAAAAATTAATATTTTCAATATAAGTTTGTAAAATTAATGTATAAAAATATTAATAATATGAATTTTTAATTCTATGCATTTTAAATTTAAGTTTGATGTGAATTTTAAAACAAAAATGTACTTTATTTCAGTAAGTTAAAATATGATTTCTAAAATTCGTCGTGAGTTGAAGACTAGGTCGTTGAACCGAAATTGCTTTACCCGAGGGCGGGACGAGAAATTTTATTTTCATTATTTTTAATCTTATTTGATTTAAAGTATGCCAAAAAATTTTGAAAAACCCAAAAATCTTTGCTTTTAAAACGACGCTTAAAGAGTGACAAATTTTAAAATTTTGTCGAGAGACGGACTAGGACAACGATCCGAAACGACCTCGTCCTAAATAATAAGGAAAACAAAATTTTAAATTTATTTAATTTTTGCTTTATAAGTATAAGGTTTTTATTATAAAAAAATAAAAAAAAAATACCTGAACCCCATGCGATCGCATGGGGTTTGAACTGCAAAACCATGCGATCGCATGAGGCCAGATAGCTGGTCAGGAACAAAAGCCAGCGAGCTGTTCTGTCTTCAACACAATAACACACACACAACCACACGAAACTCTCCCAAAAATTACCCAAAAATTTGCCATTTTTCACCAAAATTTACCAAATTTCTTGCAATAATCCGCTACAATCATGTCTTTCTTCAGATGGGGAAGCAAGAAGGTAAAGATTTCACCTCCAAAACTCTTAAAAATTGAATTTTAGTGTTCATGAGCTAAATTTTACCTAATTTGATTTTGTTAATTTCTAGTGTAATTAGAGTTAAATTGTTAGTATATTATACATGTATAACCTAGATTAATGCTATTTAACATGATTTGAAGCCAAAAACTTCAAAATTTTTAGAAATTTAGGATTTGTGTTCTTGAGCAATTTGGAGCTTTTTGATATAAACAAGTTATGGCCGATTTTTGTCATGAATTATTGCTAAATTAAGTAGTGTAACATGTTTAGGTAGCTAATTGATCCAAACATTGATCATAAACATGATTTTTGCGAATTAAAGTGGACTTTTTAAGTCTAAAATTTATGAACTTGATTAATTTGATATAAATGCCATTTGGGGTCAAAAGTATTATATATACCGACCACAAAAGTCTTCAACACATATTTAATCAGAAACAACTGAATATGAGGCAGCGTAGGTGGATTGAATTGTTGAATGATTACGACTTTGAGATTCGTTACCACCCGGGGAAGGCAAATGTGGTAGCCGATGCCTTGAGCAGGAAGGACAGAGAACCCATTCGAGTAAAATCTATGAATATAATGATTCATAATAACCTTACTACTCAAATAAAGGAGGCGCAACAAGGAGTTTTAAAAGAGGGAAATTTAAAGGATGAAATACCCAAAGGATCGGAGAAGCATCTTAATATTCGGGAAGACGGAACCCGGTATAGGGCTGAAAGGATTTGGGTACCAAAATTTGGAGATATGAGAGAAATGGTACTTAGAGAAGCTCATAAAACCAGATACTCAATACATCCTGGAACGGGGAAGATGTACAAGGATCTCAAGAAACATTTTTGGTGGCCGGGTATGAAAGCCGATGTTGCTAAATATGTAGGAGAATGTTTGACGTGTTCTAAGGTCAAAGCTGAGCATCAGAAACCATCAGGTCTACTTCAACAACCCGAAATCCCGGAATGGAAATGGGAAAACATTACCATGGATTTCATCACTAAATTGCCAAGGACTACAAGTGGTTTTGATACTATTTGGGTAATAGTTGATCGTCTCACCAAATCAGCATACTTCCTGCCAATAAGAGAAGATGACAAGATGGAGAAGTTAGCACGACTGTATTTGAAGGAAGTCGTCTCCAGACATGGAATACCAATCTCTATTATCTCTGATAGGGATGGCAGATTTATTTCAAGATTCTGGCAGACATTACAGCAAGCATTAGGAACTCGTCTAGACATGAGTACTGCCTATCATCCACAAACTGATGGGCAGAGCGAAAGGATGATACAAACGCTTGAAGACATGCTACGAGCATGTGTTATTGATTTCGGAAACAGTTGGGATCGACATCTACCGTTAGCAGAATTTTACTACAACAACAGCTACCATTCAAGCATTGAGATGGCGCCGTTTGAAGCACTTTATGGTAGAAAGTGCAGGTCTCCGATTTGTTGGAGTCAAGTGGGGGATAGACAGATTACGGGTCCGGAGATTATACAAGAAACTACCGAGAAGATCATCCAAATGCAACAACGGTTGAAAACCGCCCAAAGTCGACAAAAGAGCTACGCTGACATTAAAAGAAAAGATATAGAATTTGAAATTGGAGAGATGGTCATGCTTAAAGTTGCACCTTGGAAAGGCGTTATTCGATTTGGTAAACGAGGGAAATTAAATCCAAGGTATATTGGACCATTCAAGATTATTGATCGTGTCGGACCAGTAGCTTACCGACTTGAGTTACCTCAACAACTCGCGGCTGTACATAACACTTTCCACGTCTCGAATTTGAAGAAATGTTTTGCTAAAGAAGATCTCACTATTCCATTAGATGAAATCCAAATCAACGAAAAACTCCAATTCATCGAAGAACCCGTCAAAATAATGGATCGTGAGGTTAAAAGACTTAAGCAAAACAAGATACCAATTATTAAGGTTCGATGGAATGCTCGTAGAGGACCCGAGTTCACCTGGGAGCGTGAAGATCAGATGAAAAAGAAATACCCGCATCTATTTCCAGAAGATTCGTCAACACCTTCAACAGCTTAAAATTTCGGGACGAAATTTATTTAACGGGTAGGTACTGTAGTGACCCAAACTTTTCCATGTTTATATATATTAATTGAGATTGATATTTACATGATTAAATGTTTCCAACATGTTAAGCAATCAAACTTGTTAAGACTTGATTAATTGAAATATGTTTCATATAGACAATTGACCACCCAAGTTGACCGGTGATTCACGAACGTTAAAACTTGTAAAAACTATATGATGACATATATATGGATATATATATATAGTTAACATGATACTATGATAAGTAAACATATCATTAAGTATATTAACAATGAACTACATATGTAAAAACAAGACTACTAACTTAATGATTTTTAAACGAGACATATATGTAACGATTATCGTTGTAAAGACATTTAATGTATATATATCATATTAAGAGATATTCATACATGATAATATCATGATAATATAATAATTTAAAATCTCATTTGATATTATAAACATTGGGTTAACAACATTTAACAAGATCGTTAACCTAAAGGTTTCAAAACAACACTTACATGTAACGACTAACGATGACTTAACGACTCAGTTAAAATGTATATACATGTAGTGTTTTAATATGTATTTTTACACTTTTGAAAGACTTCAATACACTTATCAAAATACTTCTACTTAACAAAAATGCTTACAATTACATCCTCGTTCAGTTTCATCAACAATTCTACTCGTATGCACCCGTATTCGTACTCGTACAATACACAGCTTTTAGATGTATGTACTATTGGTATATACACTCCAATGATCAGCTCTTAGCAGCCCATGTGAGTCACCTAACACATGTGGGAACCATAATTTGGCAACTAGCATGAAATATCTCATAAAATTACAAAAATATGAGTAATCATTCATGACTTATTTACATGAAAACAAAATTACATATCCTTTATATCTAATCCATACACCAACGACCAAAAACACCTACAAACACTTTCATTCTTCAATTTTCTTCATCTAATTGATCTCTCTCAAGTTCTATCTTCAAGTTCTAAGTGTTCTTCATATATTCTACAAGTTCTAGTTACATAAAATCAAGAATACTTTCAAGTTTGCTAGCTCACTTCCAATCTTGTAAGGTGATCATCCAACCTCAAGAAATCTTTGTTTCTTACAGTAGGTTATCATTCTAATACAAGATAATAATCATATTCAAACTTTGGTTCAATTTCTATAACTATAACAATCTTATTTCAAGTGATGATCTTACTTGAACTTGTTTTCGTGTCATGATTCTGCTTCAAGAACTTCGAGCCATCCAAGGATCCGTTGAAGCTAGATCCATTTTTCCCTTTTCCAGTAGGTTTATCCAAGGAACTTAAGGTAGTAATGATGTTCATAACATCATTCGATTCATATATATAAAGCTATCTTATTCGAAGGTTTAAACTTGTAATCACTAGAACATAGTTTAGTTAATTCTAAACTTGTTCGCAAACAAAAGTTAATCCTTCTAACTTGACTTTTAAAATCAACTAAAAACATGTTCTATATCTATATGATATGCTAACTTAATGATTTAAAACCCGGAAACACGAAAAACACCGTAAAACCGGATTTACGCCGTCGTAGTAACACCGCGGGCTGTTTTGGGTTAGTTAATTAAAAACTATGATAAACTTTGATTTAAAAGTTGTTATTCTGAGAAAATGATTTTTATTATGAACATGAAACTATATCCAAAAATTATGGTTAAACTCAAAGTGGAAGTATGTTTTCTAAAATGGTCATCTAGACGTCGTTCTTTCGACTGAAATGACTACCTTTACAAAAACGACTTGTAACTTATTTTTCTGACTATAAACCTATACTTTTTCTGTTTAGATTCATAAAATAGAGTTCAATATGAAACCATAGCAATTTGATTCACTCAAAACGGATTTAAAATGAAGAAGTTATGGGTAAAACAAGATTGGATAATTTTTCTCATTTTAGCTACGTGAAAATTGGTAACAAATCTATTCCAACCATAACTTAATCAACTTGTATTGTATATTATGTAATCTTGAGATACCATAGACACGTATACAATGTTTCGACCTATCATGTCGACACATCTATATATATTTCGGAACAACCATAGACACTCTATATGTGAATGTTGGAGTTAGCTATACAGGGTTGAGGTTGATTCCAAAATATATATAGTTTGAGTTGTGATCAATACTGAGATACATATACACTGGGTCGTGGATTGATTCAAGATAATATTTATCGATTTATTTCTATACATCTAACTGTGGACAACTAGTTGTAGGTTACTAACGAGGACAGCTGACTTAATAAACTTAAAACATCAAAATATATTAAAAGTATTGTAAATATATTTTGAACATACTTTGATATATATGTATATATTGTTATAGGTTCGTGAATCAACCAGTGGCCAAGTCTTACTTCCCGACGAAGTAAAAATCTGTGAAAGTGAGTTTCATTTGATCCCTTTTTACTCATTACATTTTTGGGCTGAGAATACATGCGCAATTTTTATAAATGTTTTTACGAAATAGACACAAGTAATCAAAACTACATTATATGGTTGAATGATCGAAATCGAATATCCCCCTTTTTATTAAGTCTGGTAATCTAAGAATTAGGGAACAGACACTCTAATTGACGCGAATCCTAAAGATAGATCTATTGGGCCTAACAAACCCCATCCAAAGTACCGGATGCTTTAGTACTTCGAAATTTATATCATATCCAAAGGGTGTCCCGGAATGATGGGGATATTCTTATATATGCATCTTGTTAATGTCGGTTACCAGGTGTTCACCATATGAATGATTTTTATCTCTATGTATGGGATGTGTATTGAAATATGAAATCTTGTGGTCTATTATTATGATTTGATATATATAGGTTAAACCTATAACTCACCAACATTTTTGTTGACGTTTTAAGCATGTTTATTCTCAGGTGATTATTAAGAGCTTCCGCTGTCGCATACTTAAATAAGGACGAGATTTGGAGTCCATGCTTGTATGATATTGTGTAAAAACTGCATTCAAGAAACTTATTTTGTTGTAACATATTTGTATTGTAAACCATTATGTAATGGTCGTGTGTAAACAGGATATTTTAGATTATCATTATTTGATAATCTACGTAAAGTTTTTTTTTAAAACCTTTATCTATGAAATAAAGGTTATGGTTTGTTTTAAAAATGAATGCAGTCTTTGAAAAACGTCTCATATAGAGGTCAAAACCTCGCAACGAAATCAATTAATATGGAACGTTTTTAATCAATAAGAACGGGACATTTCAGTTGGTATCCGAGCGTTGGTCTTAGAGAACCAGAATTTTGCATTAGTGTGTCTTATCGAGTTTGTTAGGATGCATTAGTGAGTCTGGACTTCGACCGTGTTTACTTGAAAAATGATTGCTTAACAAATTTTGTTGGAAACTATATATTTTTAACATGTGAATATTATGTGATATATTAATCTCTTAACGCGTTTGATATTATGTGATAGATGTCTACCTCTAGAACAAGTCCCATTGACTCACCTAATAATAATGAAGAGTCAAATGTAAATTGGAATGATTCGTGGACTGATTCACAAGTTCCCGAAGAGGAACCGGAAGAAGAGTCGGAACCGGAAGAAGAGTCGGAACCGGAAGAAGAATCGGAACCGGAAGAAGAATCGGAACCGGATGAAGAAATAGAACCGGTGGGGGAAATAATAAAACGGTTAAGTAAAAGAAAATCCTCAACCAACCGACCAAGGTTAATTATGGTCAATGGTGTTTCCGCCAAGGAAGCAAAATATTGGGAGGATTACCAATTCTCCGATGAATCGGATTCCGACGAGAATTTCGATGATGTTATAGAAATTACCCCAACTGAATTTAAAAAGGCAAAAGAAAATAATAAGGGAAAGGGCATAAAAATAGAGAAATCTAATTCCAACCCCGATGAACTTTATATGTATCGTTAACCCCCGAAGTCCTTAAGTTGTAACAATGACCCGGGAACCTCTAAACCACCAGGTTTTTCTAAACCAATGTGGAAAATAACGGCTCGTATTAGGGGAACATCATATATGAAATGTCCCGTTCTTATTGATTAAAAACGTTCCATATTAATTGATTTCGTTGCGAGGTTTTGACCTCTATATGAGACGTTTTTCAAAGACTGCATTCATTTTTAAAACAAACCATAACCTTTATTTCATAAATAAAGGTTTAAAAGGCTTTACGTAGATTATCAAATAATGATAATCTAAAATATCCTGTTTACATACGACCATTACATAATGGTTTACAATACAAATATGTTACATCGAAATCAGTTTCTTGAATGCAGTTTTTACACAATATCATACAAACATGGACTCCAAATCTTGTCCTTATTTTAGTATGCAACAGTGGAAGCTCTTAATATTCACCTGAGAATAAACATGCTTTAAACGTCAACAAAAATGTTGGTGAGTTATAGGTTTAACCTATATATATATATCTAATCGTAACAATAGACCACAAGATTTCATATTTCAATACACATCCCATACATAGAGATAAAAATCATTCATATGGTGAACACCTGGTAACCGACATTAACAAGATGCATATATAAGAATATCCCCATCATTCCGGGACACCCTTCGGATATGATATAAATTTCGAAGTACTAAAGCATCCGGTACTTTGGATGGGGTTTGTTAGGCCCAATAGATCTATCTTTAGGATTCGCGTCAATTAGGGTGTCTGTTCCCTAATTCTTAGATTACCAGACTTAATAAAAAGGGGCATATTCGATTTCGATAATTCAACCATAGAATATAGTTTCACGTACTTGTGTCTATTTTGTAAATCATTTATAAAACCTGCATGTATTCTCATCCCAAAAATATTAGATTTTAAAAGTGGGACTATAACTCACTTTCACAGATTTTTACTTCGTCGGGAAGTAAGACTTGGCCACTGGTTGATTCACGAACCTATAACAATATATACATATATATATCAAAGTATGTTCAAAATATATTTACAACACTTTTAATATATTTTGATGTTTTAAGTTTATTAAGTCAGCTGTCCTCGTTAGTAACCTACAACTAGTTGTCCACAGTTAGATGTACAGAAATAAATTGATAAATATTATCTTGAATCAATCCACGACCCAGTGTATACGTATCTCAGTATTGATCACAACTCAAACTATATATATTTTGAAATCAACCTCAACCCTGTATAGCTAACTCCAACATTCACATATAGAGTGTCTATGGTTGTTCCGAAATATATATAGATGTGTCGACATGATAGGTCGAAACATTGTATACGTGTCTATGGTATCTCAAGATTACATAATATACAATACAAGTTGATTAAGTTATGGTTGGAATAGATTTGTTACCAATTTTCACGTAGCTAAAATGAGAAAAATTATCCAATCTTGTTTTACCCATAACTTCTTCATTTTAAATCCGTTTTGAGTGAATCAAATTGCTATGGTTTCATATTGAACTCTATTTTATGAATCTAAACATAAAAAGTATAGGTTTATAGTCAGAAAAATAAGTTACAAGTCGTTTTTGTAAAGGTAGTCATTTCAGTCGAAAGAACGACGTCTAGAAGACCATTTTAGAAAACATACTTCCACTTTGAGTTTAACCATAATTTTTGGATATAGTTTCATTTTCATAATAAAAATCATTTTCTCAGAATAACAACTTTTAAATCAAAGTTTATCATAGTTTTTAATTAACTAACCCAAAACAGCCCGCGATGTTACTACGACGGCGTAAATCCAGTTTTACGGTGTTTTTCGTGTTTTCAAGTTTTAAATCATTAAGTTAGCATATCAAATAGATATAGAACATGTGTTTAGTTGATTTTAAAAGTCAAATTAGAAGGATTAACTTTTGTTTGCGAACAAGTTTAGAATTAACTAAACTATGTTCTAGTGATTACAAGTTTAAACCTTCGAATAAGATAGCTTTATATATATGAATCGAATGATGTTATGAACATCATTACTACCTTAAGTTCCTTGGATAAACCTACTGGAAAAGAGAAAAATGGATCTAGCTTCAACGGATCCTTGGATGGCTCGAAGTTCTTGAAGCAGAATCATGACACGAAAACAAGTTCAAGTAAGATCATCACTTGAAATAAGATTGTTATAGTTATAGAAATTGAACCAAAGTTTGAATATGATTATTACCTTGTATTAGAATGATAACCTACTGTAAGAAATAAAGATTTCTTGAGGTTGGATGATCACCTTACAAGATTGGAAGTGAGCTAGCAAACTTGAAAGTATTCTTGATTTTATGTAACTAGAACTTGTAGAATATATGAAGAACACTTAGAACTTGAAGATAGAACTTCAGAGAGATTAATTAGATGAAGAAAATTGAAGAATGAAAGTGTTTGTAGGTGTTTTTGGTCGTTGGTGTATGGATTAGATATAAAGGATATGTAATTTTTGTTTTCATGTAAATAAGTCATGAATGATTACTCATATTTTTGTAATTTTATGAGATATTTCATGCTAGTTGCCAAATGATGGTTCCCACATATGTTAGGTGACTCAAATGGGCTGCTAAGAGCTGATCATTGGAGTGTATATACCAATAGTACATACATCTAAAAGCTGTGTATTGTACGAGTACGAATACGGGTGCATACGAGTAGAATTGTTGATGAAACTGAACGAGGATGTAATTGTAAGCATTTTTGTTAAGTAGAAGTATTTTGATAAGTGTATTGAAGTCTTTCAAAAGTGTATAAATACATATTAAAACACTACATGTATATACATTTTAACTGAGTCGTTAAGTCATCGTTAGTCGTTACATGTAAGTGTTGTTTTGAAACCTTTAGGTTAACGATCTTGTTAAATGTTGTTAACCCAATGTTTATAATATCAAATGAGATTTTAAATTATTATATTATCATGATATTATGATATATTAATATATCTTAATATGATATATATTCATTTAAATGTCGTTACAACGATAATCGTTACATATATATCTCGTTTCGAAATCCTTAAGTTAGTAGTCTTGTTTATATGTATGTAACTCATTGTTAATATACTTATGGAGATACTTACTTATCATAATCTCATGTTAACCATATGTATATCCATATATATATCGTCATGTCGTTTTTACAAGTTTTAACGTTCGTTAATCGCCGGTCAACTTGGGTGGTCAATTTTCTATATGAAACATATTTCAATTAATCAAGTCTTAACAAGTTTAATTGCTTAACATGTTGGAAACATTTAATCATGTAAATATCAATCTCAATTAATATATATAAACATGGAAAAGTTCGGGTCACTACAGTACCTACCCGTTAAATAAATTTCGTCCCGAAATTTTAAGCTGTTGAAGGTGTTGATGAATCTTCTGGAAATAGATGCGGGTATTTCTTCTTCATCTGATCTTCACGCTCCCAGGTGAACTCGGGTCCTCTACGAGCATTCCATCGAACCTTAACAATTGGTATCTTGTTTTGCTTAAGTCTTTTAACCTCACGATCCATTATTTCGACGGGTTCTTCGATGAATTGGAGTTTTTCGTTGATTTGGATTTCATCTAATGGAATAGTGAGATCTTCTTTAGCAAAACATTTCTTCAAATTTGAGACGTGGAAAGTGTTATGTACAGCCGCGAGTTGTTGAGGTAACTCAAGTCGGTAAGCTACTGGTCCGACACGATCAATAATCTTGAATGGTCCAATATACCTTGGATTTAATTTCCCTCGTTTACCAAATCGAACAACGCCTTTCCAAGGTGCAACTTTAAGCATGACCATCTCTCCAATTTCAAATTCTATATCTTTTCTTTTAATGTCAGCGTAGCTCTTTTGTCGACTTTGGGCGGTTTTCAACCGTTGTTGAATTTGGATGATCTTCTCGGTAGTTTCTTGTATAATCTCCGGACCCGTAATCTGTCTATCCCCCACTTCACTCTAACAAATCGGAGACCTGCACTTTCTACCATAAAGTGCTTCAAACGGCGCCATCTCAATGCTTGAATGGTAGCTGTTGTTGTAGGAAAATTCTGCTAACGGTAGATGTCGATCCCAACTGTTTCCGAAATCAATAACACATGCTCGTAGCATGTCTTCAAGCGTTTGTATCGTCCTTTCGCTCTGCCCATCAGTTTGTGGATGATAGGCAGTACTCATGTCTAGACGAGTTCCTAATGCTTGCTGTAATGTCTGCCAGAATCTTGAAATAAATCTGCCATCCCTATCAGAGATAATAGAGATTGGTATTCCATGTCTGGAGACGACTTCCTTCAAATACAGTCGTGCTAACTTCTCCATCTTGTCATCTTCTCTTATTGGCAGGAAGTGTGCTGACTTGGTGAGACGATCAACTATTACCCAAATAGTATCAAAACCACTTGCAGTCCTTGGCAATTTAGTGATGAAATCCATGGTAATGTTTTCCCATTTCCATTCCGGGATTTCGGGTTGTTGAAGTAGACCTGATGGTTTCTGATGCTCAGCTTTGACCTTAGAACACGTCAAACATTCTCCTACGTATTTAGCAACATCGGCTTTCATACCCGGCCACCAAAAATTTTTCTTGAGATCCTTGTACATCTTCCCCGTTCCAGGATGTATTGAGTATCTGGTTTTATGAGCTTCTCTAAGTACCATTTCTCTCATATCTCCAAATTTTGGTACCCAAATCCTTTCAGCCCTATACCGGGTTCCGTCTTCCCGAATATTAAGATGCTTCTCCGATCCTTTGGGTATTTCATCCTTTAAATTTCCCTCTTTTAAAACTCCTTGTTGCGCCTCCTTTATTTGAGTAGTAAGGTTATTATGAATCATTATATTCATAGATTTTACTCGAATGGGTTCTCTGTCCTTCCTGCTCAAGGCATCGGTTACCACATTTGCCTTCCCCGGGTGGTAACGAATCTCAAAGTCGTAATCATTCAATAATTCAATCCACCTACGCTGCCTCATATTCAGTTGTTTCTGATTAAATATGTGTTGAAGACTTTTGTGGTCGGTATATATAATACTTTTGACCCCATATAAGTAGTGCCTCCAGGTCTTTAATGCAAACACAACCGCGCCTAATTCCAAATCATGCGTCGTATAATTTTGTTCGTGAATCTTCAATTGTCTAGACGCATAAGCAATCACCTTCGTTCGTTGCATTAATACACAACCGAGACCTTGCTTTGATGCGTCACAATAAATCACAAAATCATCATTCCCTTCAGGTAATGACAATATAGGTGCCGTAGTTAGCTTTTTCTTCAATAACTGAAACGCTTTCTCTTGTTCATCATTCCATTCAAATTTCTTCCCTTTATGCGTTAATGCAGTCAAGGGTTTTGCTATTCTGAAAAAGTCTTGGATGAACCTTCTGTAGTAACCAGCTAGTCCTAAAAACTGGCGTATGTGTTTCGGAGTTTTCGGGGTTTCCCACTTTTCAACAGTTTCTATCTTTGCCGGATCCACCTTAATACCTTCTTTGTTCACTATGTGACCGAGGAATTGAACTTCTTCTAACCAAAATGCACACTTTGAAAACTTAGCGTACAGTTTTTCCTTCCTCAATACTTCTAACACCTTTCTCAAATGTTCACCGTGTTCTTGGTCATTCTTTGAGTAAATAAGTATGTCATCAATGAAAACAATGACAAACTTGTCAAGGTATGGTCCACACACTCGGTTCATAAGGTCCATGAACACAGCTGATGCATTAGTTAAACCAAACGGCATGACCATAAACTCGTAATGACCGTAACGTGTTCTGAAAGCAGTCTTTGGAATATCATCTTCTTTCACCCGCATTTGATGATACCCGGAACGTAAGTCAATCTTTGAATAAACAGACGAGCCTTGTAGTTGATCAAATAAGTCGTCGATTCTCGGTAGTGGGTAGCTGTTCTTGATGGTAAGTTTGTTCAACTCTCGGTAGTCGATACACAACCTGAATGTACCATCTTTCTTCTTGACAAACAAAACAGGAGCTCCCCACGGTGATGTGCTTGGTCGAATGATACCACGCTCTAAAAGTTCTTGTAATTAGCTTTGTAGTTCTTTCATCTCACTGGGTGCGAGTCTGTAAGGAGCACGAGCTATTGGTGCAGCTCCTGGTACAAGATCTATTTGAAATTCAACGGATCGATGTGGGGGTAATCCCGGTAATTCTTTCGGAAATACATCAGGAAATTCTTTTGCAATGGGAACATCATTGATGCTCTTTTCTTCAGTTTGTACTTTCTCGACGTGTGCTAGAACAGCATAGCAACCTTTTCTTATTAGTTTTTGTGCCTTCAAATTACTAATAAGATGTAGCTTCGTGTTGCCCTTTTCTCCGTACACCATTAAGGGTTTTCCTTTTTCTCGTATAATGCGAATTGCATTTTTGTAACAAACGATCTCTACTTTCACTTCTTTCAACCAGTCCATACCGATTATCACATCAAAACTCCCTAACTCTACTGGTATCAAATCAATCTTAAATGTTTCGCTAACCAGTTTAATTTCTCGATTCCGACATATATTATCTGCTGAAATTAATTTACCATTTGCTAATTCGAGTAAAAATTTACTATCCAAAGGCGTCAATGGACAACTTAATTTAGCACAAAAATCTCTACTCATATAGCTTCTATCCGCACCCGAATCAAATAAAACGTAAGCAGATTTATTGTCAATAAGAAACGTACCCGTAACAAGCTCCGGGTCTTCTTGTGCCTCTGCCGTATTAATATTGAAAACTCTTCCGCGGCCTTGTCCATTCGTGTTCTCCTGGTTCGGGCAATTTCTAATAATGTGGCCCGGTTTTCCACATTTATAACAAACTACATTGGCATAACTTGCTCCGACACTACTTGCTCCGCCATTACTCGTTCCGACACCATTTGTTCCTTTCGTTCTATTAACCCCTGGTCCGTAGACCTCACACTTCGCCGCGCTATGACCATTTCTTTTACACTTGTTGCAAAATTTGGTGCAGAACCCCGAGTGATACTTTTCACACCTTTGGCATAGCTGCTTCTGATTGTTGTTGTTGTTGCAGTTATTATTGTTGTTGAGATGATTGTTGTAGTTGCTGTTGCTGTTGCTGTTGTTGTTGTTGTTGTTGTTGGGTCGTTTGTTGTAGTTGCGATTGATGTTGCGATTGTTGGGATAATTGTTGCGATTGCTGTTGTTGTTGTATTGGTGATTCTTATCACCGTTTTCCTCCCACTTTCTTTTGACTTGCTTCACATTGGCCTCTTCAGCAGTCTGTTCTTTAATTCTTTCTTCAATCTGGTTCACTAGTTTGTGAGCCATTCTACATGCCTGTTGTATGGAGGCGGGCTCGTGTGAACTTATATCTTCTTGGATTCTTTCCGGTAATCCTTTCACAAACGCGTCGATCTTCTCTTCCTCATCTTCGAATGCTCCCGGACACAATAGGCACAATTCTGTGAATCGTCTTTCGTACGTGGTAATATCAAATCCTTGGGTTCGTAACCCTCTAAGTTCTGTCTTGAGCTTATTGACCTCGGTTCTGGGACGGTACTTCTCGTTCATCAAGTGCTTGAATGCTGACCACGGTAGTGCGTACGCATCGTCTTGTCCCACTTGCTCTAGATAGGTATTCCACCATGTTAACGCAGAACCTGTGAAGGTATGCGTAGCGTACTTCACTTTGTCCTCTTCAGTACACTTACTTATGGCAAACACCGATTCGACCTTCTCGGTCCACCGTTTCAATCCGATCGGTCCTTCGATTCCATCAAATTCCAAAGGTTTGCAGGCAGTGAATTCTTTGTAGGTGCATCCTACACGATTTCCTGTACTGCTAGATCCAAGGTTATTGTTGGTATGTAGCGCAGCCTGTACTGCGGCTATGTTTGAAGCTAGAAAAGTACGGAATTCCTCTTCATTCATATTCACGGTGTGTCGAGTAGTCGGTGCCATTTCCTTCAAAATAGTCAAAT
This sequence comes from Rutidosis leptorrhynchoides, assembly GCF_046630445.1. Lineage (NCBI taxonomy): Eukaryota > Viridiplantae > Streptophyta > Magnoliopsida > Asterales > Asteraceae > Rutidosis > Rutidosis leptorrhynchoides. The sequence goes on along the minus strand of NC_092336.1, from coordinate 517,919,525 downwards.
GGAACAAGTTATTCATACAGAATATTAAGAGTAGTTAATAGTATTTCGTAGCATAATATGAACTCATTTATAAAAGCTTTTTCTTCATATTAGCGTTTTATAAGTTTAAATTCGGGTAGTACCTACCCGTTAAGTTCATACTTAGTAGCTAATATACAATTCAACTACTACAATTCTATATGAAAAACTAATTATAATAATATTTCGCGTTCAAACTTTTTCACAATATTTTACAAACTTACAATACCGCTTATTTTACATATAGCATGAAATATAGCACACAATAAATTTGATACAAGATGGTTGTGAAGATAATTCTAGCTAGTACACAAGTCGTTCAGCAAAGGCAATAAAGACACGTAATTCATACGTCCAGAAAAAAGTCATGCATTCTGGTTTTACTAGGATTACTTCCCATCCTTGGTCTTGTGGAACATAACCGTTATGGCCGTTGATAAGACAGCGTGTTGTAAAATCGTCAAAGGGACGAGGGTTACGTAATGTCCAACAGTCCCGTAACAATCTAAAAACCTCATTTCTTACCCCAATTACCGACTCCGTCACTTGTGGGAACGTTTTGTTTAATAGTTGTAGCCCGATGTTCTTGTTCTCACTTTGGTGAGAAGCGAACATTACTAATCCGTAAGCATAACATGCTTCTTTATGTTGCATGTTAGCCGCTTGTTCTAAATCACGAAGTCCAATATTCGGATATATTGAGTCAAAATAATTTCTTAACCCATTGCGTAAAATAGCATTTGGGTTCCCCACAATATATGCATCAAAGTAAACACATCGTAACTTATGGATTTCCCAATGTGATATCCCCCATCTTTCGAACGAAAGCCTTTTATAAACCAAGGCATTCTTGGAACGTTCTTCGAATGTCTTACAAACTGATCTCGCCTTAAATAGTTGTGCCGAAGAATTCTGACCGACTCTAGACAAGATTTCATCAATCATGTCTCCGGGTAGGTCTCTTAAAATATTGAGTTGTCTATCCATTTTGTGTTTTTATACTGTAAAATAGACAAGAGTTAGATTCATAAAAAAAATACTTATTAATACAAGCAATTTTTACACATCATAAAGCATAAGCACACTATATTACATATATTACACCACACGAATACAACTATCTTATTCCGACTCGCTTGTTTCTTCTTCTTCGGTTTTGGTTCGTTTTGCCAAGTTTCTAGGGATATATGATGTTCCCCTAATACGAGCCGTAATTTTCCACATTGGTTTAGAAAAACCTGGTGGTTTAGAGGTTCCCGGGTCATTGTTACAACTTAAGGACTTCGGGGGTTGACGATACATATAAAGTTCATCGGGGTTGGAATTAGATTTCTCTATTTTTATGCCCTTTCCCTTATTATTTTCTTTTGCCTTTTTAAATTCAGTTGGGGTAATTTCAATAACATCATCGGAATTCTCGTCGGAATCCGATTCATCGGAGAATTGGTAATCCTCCCAATATTTTGCTTCCTTGGCGGAAACACCATTGACCATAATTAACCTTGGTCGGTTGGTTGAGGATTTTCTTTTACTTAACCGTTTTATTATTTCCCCCACCGGTTCTATTTCTTCATCCGGTTCCGATTCTTCTTCCGGTTCTGATTCTTCTTCCGGTTCCGACTCTTCTTCCGGTTCCTCTTCGGGAACTTGTGAATCAGTCCACGAATCATTCCAATTTACATTTGACTCTTCATTATTATTAGGTGAGTCAATGGGACTTGTTCTAGAGGTAGACATCTATCACATAATATCAAACGCGTTAAGAGATTAATATATCACATAATATTCACATGTTAAAAATATATAGTTTCCAACAAAATTTGTTAAGCAATCATTTTTCAACTAAACACGGTCGAAGTCCAGACTCACTAATGCATCCTAACAAACTCGATAAGACACACTAATGCAAAATTCTGGTTCTCTAAGACCAACGCTTTGATACCAACTGAAATGTCCCGTTCTTATTGATTAAAAACGTTCCATATTAATTGATTTCGTTGCGAGGTTTTGACCTCTATATGAGACGTTTTTCAAAGACTGCATTCATTTTTAAAACAAACCATAACCTTTATTTCATAAATAAAGGTTTAAAAGGCTTTACGTAGATTATCAAATAATGATAATCTAAAATATCCTGTTTACATACGACCATTACATAATTGTTTACAATACAAATATGTTACATCGAAATCAGTTTCTTGAATGCAGTTTTTACACAATATCATACAAACATGGACTCCAAATCTTGTCCTTATTTTAGTATGCAACAGCGGAAGCTCTTAATATTCACCTGAGAATAAACATGCTTTAAACGTCAACAAAAATGTTGGTGAGTTATAGGTTTAACCTATATATATATCTAATCGTAACAATAGACCACAAGATTTCATATTTCAATACACATCCCATACATAGAGATAAAAATCATTCATATGGTGAACACCTGGTAACCGACATTAACAAGATGCATATATAAGAATATCCCCATCATTCCGGGACACCCTTCGGATATGATATAAATTTCGAAGTACTAAAGCATCCGGTACTTTGGATGGGGTTTGTTAGGCCCAATAGATCTATCTTTAGGATTCGCGTCAATTAGGGTGTCTGTTCCCTAATTCTTAGATTACCAGACTTAATAAAAAGGGGCATATTCGATTTCGATAATTCAACCATAGAATATAGTTTCACGTACTTGTGTCTATTTTGTAAATCATTTATAAAACCTGCATGTATTCTCATCCCAAAAATATTAGATTTTAAAAGTGGGACTATAACTCACTTTCACAGATTTTTACTTCGTCGGGAAGTAAGACTTGGCCACTGGTTGATTCACGAACCTATAACAATATATACATATATATATCAAAGTATGTTCAAAATATATTTACAACACTTTTAATATATTTTGATGTTTTAAGTTTATTAAGTCAGCTGTCCTCGTTAGTAACCTACAACTAGTTGTCCACAGTTAGATGTACAGAAATAAATTGATAAATATTATCTTGAATCAATCCACGACCCAGTGTATACGTATCTCAGTATTGATCACAACTCAAACTATATATATTTTGGAATCAACCTCAACCCTGTATAGCTAACTCCAACATTCACATATAGAGTGTCTATGGTTGTTCCGAAATATATATAGATGTGTCGACATGATAGGTCGAAACATTGTATACGTGTCTATGGTATCTCAAGATTACATAATATACAATACAAGTTGATTAAGTTATGGTTGGAATAGATTTGTTACCAATTTTCACGTAGCTAAAATGAGAAAAATTATCCAATCTTGTTTTACCCATAACTTCTTCATTTTAAATCCGTTTTGAGTGAATCAAATTGCTATGGTTTCATATTGAACTCTATTTTATGAATCTAAACAGAAAAAGTATAGGTTTATAGTCGGAAAAATAAGTTACAAGTCGTTTTTGTAAAGGTAGTCATTTTAGTCGAAAGAACGACGTCTAGATGACCATTTTAGAAAACATACTTCCACTTTGAGTTTAACCATAATTTTTGGATATAGTTTCATGTTCATAATAAAAATCATTTTCTCAGAATAACAACTTTTAAATCAAAGTTTATCATAGTTTTTAATTAACTAACCCAAAACAGCCCGCGGTGTTACTACGACGGCGTAAATCCGGTTTTACGGTGTTTTTCGTGTTTTCAGGTTTTAAATCATTAAGTTAGCATATCATATAGATATAGAACATGTGTTTAGTTGATTTTAAAAGTCAAGTTAGAAGGATTAACTTTTGTTTGCGAACAAGTTTAGAATTAACTAAACTATGTTCTAGTGATTACAAGTTTAAACCTTCGAATAAGATAGCTTTATATATATGAATCGAATGATGTTATGAACATCATTACTACCTTAAATTCCTTGGATAAACCTACTGGAAAATAGAAAAATGGATCTAGCTTCAACGGATCCTTGGATGGCTCGAAGTTCTTGAAGCAGAATCATGACACGAAAACAAGTTCAAGTAAGATCATCACTTAAAATAAGATTGTTATAGTTATAGAAATTGAACCAAAGTTTGAATATGATTATTACCTTGTATTAGAATGATAACCTACTGTAAGAAATAAAGATTTCTTGAGGTTGGATGATCACCTTACAAGATTGGAAGTGAGCTAGCAAACTTGAAAGTATTCTTGATTTTATGTAACTAGAACTTGTAGAATATATGAAGAACACTTAGAACTTGAAGATAGAACTTGATAGAGATTAATTAGATGAAGAAAATTGAAGAATGAAAGTGTTTTTAGGTGTTTTTGGTCGTTGGTGTATGGATTAGATATAAAGGATATGTAATTTTTGTTTTCATGTAAATAAGTCATGAATGATTACTCATATTTTTGTAATTTTATGAGATATTTCATGCTAGTTGCCAAATGATGGTTCCCACATGTGTTAGGTGACTCACATGGGCTGCTAAGAGCTGATCATTGGAGTGTATATACCAATAGTACATACATCTAAAAGCTGTGTATTGTACGAGTACGAATACGGGTGCATACGAGTAGAATTGTTGATGAAACTGAACGAGGATGTAATTGTAAGCATTTTTGTTAAGTAGAAGTATTTTGATAAGTGTATTGAAGTCTTTCAAAAGTGTATAAATACATATTAAAACACTACATGTATATACATTTTAACTGAGTCGTTAAGTCATCGTTAGTCGTTACATGTAAGTGTTGTTTTGAAACCTTTAGGTTAACGATCTTGTTAAATGTTGTTAACCCAATGTTTATAATATCAAATGAGATTTTAAATTATTATATTATCATGATATTATGATATATTAATATATCTTAATATGATATATATTCATTTAAATGTCGTTACAACGATAATCGTTACATATATATCTCGTTTCGAAATCCTTAAGTTAGTAGTCTTGTTTATATGTATGTAACTCATTGTTAATATACTTATGGAGATACTTACTTATCATAATCTCATGTTAACCATATGTATATCCATATATATATCGTCATGTCGTTATTACAAGTTTTAACGTTCGTGAATCGCCGGTCAACTTGGGTGGTCAATTTTCTATATGAAACATATTTCAATTAATCAAGTCTTAACAAGTTTAATTGCTTAACATGTTGGAAATATTTAATCATGTAAATATCAATCTCAATTAATATATATAAACATGGAAAAGTTCGGGTCACTACAATATATCCCTAGAAACTTGGCAAAACGAACCAAAACCGAAGAAGAAGAAACAAGCGAGTCGGAATAAGATAGTTGTATTCGTGAGGTGTAATATATGTAATATAGTGTGCTTATACTTTATGATATATGTAAAAATTGCTTGTATTAATAAGTATTTTTTTTTATGAATCTAACTCTTGTCTATTTTACAGTATAAAAACACAAAATGGATAGACAACCCAATATTTTAAGAGACCTACCCGGAGACATGATTGATGAAATCTTGTCTAGAGTCGGTCAGAATTCTTCGGCACAACTATTTAAGGCGAGATCAGTTTGTAAGACATTCGAAGAACGTTCCAAGAATGCCTTGGTTTATAAAAGGCTTTCGTTCGAAAGATGGGGGATATCACATTGGGAAATCCATAAGTTACGATGTGTTTACTTTGACGCATATATTGCGGGGAACCCAAATGCTATTTTACGCAATGGGTTAAGAAATTATTTTGACTCAATATATCCGAATATTGGACTTCGTGATTTAGAAAAAGCGGCTAACATGCAACATAAAGAAGCATGTTATGCTTACGGATTAGTAATGTTCGCTTCTCACCAAAGTGAGAACAAGAACATCGGGCTACAACTATTAAACAAAACGTTCCCACAAGTGACGGAGTCGGTAATTGGGGTAAGAAATGAGGTTTTTAGATTGTTACGGGACTGTTGGACATTACGTAACCCTCGTCCCTTTGACGACGTTACAACACGATGTCTTATCAACGGCCATAACGGTTATGTTCCACAAGACCAAGGATAGGAAGTAATCCTAGTAAAACCAGAATGCATGACTTGTTTCTGGACGTATGAATTACGTGTCTTTATTGCCTTTGCTGAACGACTTGTGTACTAGCTAGAATTATCTTCACAACAATCTTGTATCAAATTTATTGTGTGTTATATTTCATGCTATATGTAAAATAAGCGGTATTGTAAGTTTGTAAAATATTGTGTAAAAGTTTGAACGCGAAATATTATTATAATCAGTTTTTCATATAGAATTGTAGTAGTTGAATTGTATATTAGCTACTAAGTATGAACTTAACGGGTAGGTACTACCCGAATTTAAACCTATAAAACGCTAATATGAAGAAAAAGCTTTTATAAATGAGTTCATATTATGCTACGAAATACTATTAACTACTCTTAATATTCTGTATGATTAACTTGTTCCATTTGACTATTTTGAAGGAAATGGCGCCGACTACTCGACACACCGTGAATATGAATGAAGAGGAATTTCGTACTTTTCTAGCTTCAAACATAGCCGCAGTACAGGCTGCGCTACATACCAACAATAACCTTGGATCTAGCAGTACAGGAAATCGTGTAGGATGCACCTACAAAGAATTCACTGCCTGCAAACCTTTGGAATTTGATGGAACTGAAGGACCGATCGGATTGAAACGGTGGACCGAGAAGGTCGAATCGGTGTTTGCCATAAGTAAGTGTACTGAAGAGGACAAAGTGAAGTACGCTACGCATACCTTTACAGGTTCTGCGTTAACATGGTGGAATACCTATCTAGAGCAAGTGGGACAAGACGATGCGTACGCACTACCGTGGTCAGCATTCAAGCACTTGATGAACGAGAAGTACCGTCCCAGAACCGAGGTCAATAAGCTCAAGACAGAACTTAGAGGGTTACGAACCCAAGGATTTGATATTACCACGTACGAAAGACGATTCACAGAATTGTGCCTATTGTGTCCGGGAGCATTCGAAGATGAGGAAGAGAAGATCGACGCGTTTGTGAAAGGATTACCGGAAAGAATCCAAGAAGATATAAGTTCACACGAGCCCGCCTCCATACAACAGGCATGTAGAATGGCTCACAAAATAGTGAACCAGATTGAAGAAAGAATTAAAGAACAGACTGCTGAAGAGGCCAATGTGAAGCAAGTCAAAAGAAAGTGGGAGGAAAACAGTGATAAGAATCACCAATACAACAACAACAGCAATTACAACAATAATAGCAACAATTATCCCAACAATCGCAACTACAATAAACGGCCCAACAACAACAACAACAACAACAAAAACAACAGCAACTACAACAATCATCCCAACAACAATAATAACCGCAACAACAACAACAATCAGAAGCAGCTATGCCAAAGGTGTGAAAAGTATCACTCGGGGTTCTGCACCAAATTTTGCAACAAGTGTAAAAGAAATGGTCATAGCGCGGCGAAGTGTGAGGTCTACGGACCAGGGGTTAATAGAACGAAAGGAACAAATGGTGTCAGAACGAGTAATGGCGGAGCAAGTAGTGTCAGAGCAAGTTATGCCAATGTAGTTTGTTATAAATGTGGAAAACCGGGCCACATTATTAGAAATTGCCCGAACCAGGAGAACACGAATGGACAAGGCCGTGGAAGAGTTTTCAATATTAATGCGGCAGAGGCACAGGAAGACCCGGAGCTTGTTACGGGTACGTTTCTTATTGACAATAAATCTGCTTACGTTTTATTTGATTCGGGTGCGGATAGAAGCTATATGAGTAGAGATTTTTGTGCTAAATTAAGTTGTCCATTGACACCTTTGGATAGTAAATTTTTACTCGAATTAGCAAATGGTAAATTAATTTCAGCAGATAATATTTGTCGGAATCGAGAAATTAAACTGGTTAGCGAAACATTTAAGATTGATTTGATACCAGTAGAGTTAGGGAGTTTTGATGTGATAATCGGTATGGACTGGTTGAAAGAAGTGAAAGCAGAGATCGTTTGTTACAAAAATGCAATTCGCATTATACGAGAAAAAGGAAAACCCTTAATGGTGTACGGAGAAAAGGGCAACACGAAGCTACATCTTATTAGTAATTTGAAGGCACAAAAACTAATAAGAAAAGGTTACTATGCTGTTCTAGCACACGTCGAGAAAGTACAAACTGAAGAAAAGAGCATCAACGATGTTCCCATTGCAAAAGAATTTCCCGATGTATTTCCGAAAGAATTACCGGGATTACCCCCACATCGATCCGTTGAATTTCAAATAGATCTTGTACCAGGAGCTGCACCAATAGCTCGTGCTCCTTACAGACTCGCACCCAGTGAGATGAAAGAACTGCAAAGCCAATTACAAGAAATTTTAGAGCGTGGTTTCATTCGACCAAGCACATCGCCGTGTGGAGCTCCTGTTTTGTTTGTCAAGAAGAAAGATGGTACATTCAGGTTGTGTATCGACTACCGAGAGTTGAACAAACTTACCATCAAGAACCGCTACCCACTACCGAGAATCAACGACTTATTTGATCAACTACAAGGCTCGTCTGTTTAATCAAAGATTGACTTACGTTTCGGGTATCATCAAATGCGGGTGAAAGAAGATGATATTCCAAAGACTGCTTTCAGAACACGTTACGGTCATTACGAGTTTATGGTCATGCCGTTTGGTTTAACTAATGCACCAGCTGTGTTCATGGACCTTATGAACCGAGTATGTGGACCATACCTTGACAAGTTTGTCATTATTTTCATTGATGACATACTTATTTACTCAAAGAATGACCAAGAACACGGTGAACATTTGAGAAAGGTGTTAGAAGTATTGAGGAAGGAAGAATTGTACGCTAAGTTTTCAAAGTGTGCATTTTGGTTGGAAGAAGTTCAATTCCTCGGTCACATAGTGAACAAAGAAGGTATTAAGGTGAATCCGGCAAAGATAGAAACTGTTGAAAAGTGGGAAACCCGAAAACTCCGAAACACATACGCCAGTTTTTAGGATTAGCTGGTTACTACAGAAGGTTCATCCAAGACTTTTCCAGAATAGCAAAACCCTTGACTGCATTAACGCATAAAGGGAAGAAATTTGAATGGAATGATGAACAAGAGAAAGCGTTTCAGTTATTGAAGAAAAAGCTAACTACGGCACCTATATTGTCATTGCCTGAAGGGAATGATGATTTTGTGATTTATTGTGACGCATCAAAGCAAGGTATCGGTTGTGTATTAATGCAACGAACGAAGGTGATTGCTTATGCGTCTAGACAATTGAAGATTCACGAACAAAATTATACGACGCATGATTTGGAATTAGGCGCGGTTGTTTTTGCATTAAAGACTTGGAGGCACTACTTATATGGGGTCAAAAGTATTATATATACCGACCACAAAAGTCTTCAACACATATTTAATCAGATACAACTGAATATGAGGCAGCGTAGGTGGATTGAATTGTTGAATGATTACGACTTTGAGATTCGTTACCACCCGGGGAAGGCAAATGTGGTAGCCGATGCCTTGAGCAGGAAGGACAGAGAACCCATTCGAGTAAAATCTATGAATATAATGATTCATAATAACCTTACTACTCAAATAAAGGAGGCGCAACAAGGAGTTTTAAAAGAGGGAAATTTAAAGGATGAAATACCCAAAGGATCGGAGAAGCATCTTAATATTCGGGAAGACGGAACCCGGTATAGGGCTGAAAGGATTTGGGTACCAAAATTTGGAGATATGAGAGAAATGGTACTTAGAGAAGCTCATAAAACCAGATACTCAATACATCCTGGAACGGGGAAGATGTACAAGGATCTCAAGAAACATTTTTGGTGGCCGGGTATGAAAGCCGATGTTGCTAAATATGTAGGAGAATGTTTGACGTGTTCTAAGGTCAAAGCTGAGCATCAGAAACCATCAGGTCTACTTCAACAACCCGAAATCCCGGAATGGAAATGGGAAAACATTACCATGGATTTCATCACTAAATTGCCAACGACTACAAGTGGTTTTGATACTATTTGGGTAATAGTTGATCGTCTCACCAAATCAGCATACTTCCTGCCAATAAGAGAAGATGACAAGATGGAGAAGTTAGCACGACTGTATTTGAAGGAAGTCGTCTCCAGACATGGAATACCAATCTCTATTATCTCTGATAGGGATGGCAGATTTATTTCAAGATTCTGGCAGACATTACAGCAAGCATTAGGAACTCGTCTAGACATGAGTACTGCCTATCATCCACAAACTGATGGGCAGAGCGAAAGGACGATACAAACGCTTGAAGACATGCTACGAGCATGTGTTATTGATTTCGGAAACAGTTGGGATCGACATCTACCGTTAGCAGAATTTTCCTACAACAACAGCTACCATTCAAGCATTGAGATGGCGCCGTTTGAAGCACTTTATGGTAGAAAGTGCAGGTCTCCGATTTGTTGGAGTGAAGTGGGGGATAGACAGATTACGGGTCCGGAGATTATACAAGAAACTACCGAGAAGATCATCCAAATTCAACAACGGTTGAAAACCGCCCAAAGTCGACAAAAGAGCTACGCTGACATTAAAAGAAAAGATATAGAATTTGAAATTGGAGAGATGGTCATGCTTAAAGTTGCACCTTGGAAAGGCGTTATTCGATTTGGTAAACGAGGGAAATTAAATCCAAGGTATATTGGACCATTCAAGATTATTGATCGTGTCGGACCAGTAGCTTACCGACTTGAGTTACCTCAACAACTCGCGGCTGTACATAACACTTTCCACGTCTCGAATTTGAAGAAATGTTTTGCTAAAGAAGATCTCACTATTCCATTAGATGAAATCCAAATCAACGAAAAACTCCAATTCATCGAAGAACCCGTCGAAATAATGGATCGTGAGGTTAAAAGACTTAAGCAAAACAAGATACCAATTATTAAGGTTCGATGGAATGCTCGTAGAGGACCCGAGTTCACCTGGGAGCGTGAAGATCAGATGAAAAAGAAATACCCGCATCTATTTCCAGAAGATTCGTCAACACCTTCAACAGCTTAAAATTTCGGGACGAAATTTATTTAACGGGTAGGTACTGTAGTGACCCAAACTTTTCCATGTTTATATATATTAATTGAGATTGATATTTACATGATTAAATGTTTCCAACATGTTAAGCAATCAAACTTGTTAAGACTTGATTAATTGAAATATGTTTCATATAGACAATTGACCACCCAAGTTGACCGGTGATTCACGAACGTTAAAACTTGTAAAAACTATATGATGACATATATATGGATATATATATATAGTTAACATGATACTATGATAAGTAAACATATCATTAAGTATATTAACAATGAACTACATATGTAAAAACAAGACTACTAACTTAATGATTTTTAAACGAGACATATATGTAACGATTATCGTTGTAAAGACATTTAATGTATATATATCATATTAAGAGATTTTCATACATGATAATGTCATGATAATATAATAATTTAAAATCTCATTTGATATTATAAACATTGGGTTAACAACATTTAACAAGATCATTAACCTAAAGGTTTCAAAACAACACTTACATGTAACGACTAACGATGACTTAACGACTCAGTTAAAATGTATATACATGTAGTGTTTTAATATGTATTTATACACTTTTTAAAGACTTCAATACACTTATCAAAATACTTCTACTTAACAAAAATGCTTACAATTACATCCTCGTTCAGTTTCATCAACAATTCTACTCGTATGCACCCGTATTCGTACTCGTACAATACACAGCTTTTAGATGTATGTACTATTGGTATATACACTCCAATGATCAGCTCTTAGCAGCCCATGTGAGTCACCTAACACATGTGGGAACCATCATTTGGCAACTAGCATGAAATATCTCATAAAATTACAAAAATATGAGTAATCATTCATGACTTATTTACATGAAAACAAAATTACATATCCTTTATATCTAATCCATACACCAACGACCAAAAACACCTACAAACACTTTAATTCTTCAATTTTCTTCATCTAATTGATCTCTCTCAAGTTCTATCTTCAAGTTCTAAGTGTTCTTCATATATTCTACAAGTTCTAGTTACATAAAATCAAGAATACTTTCAAGTTTGCTAGCTCACTTCCAATCTTGTAAGGTGATCATCCAACCTCAAGAAATCTTTGTTTCTTACAGTAGGTTATCATTCTAATACAAGGTAATAATCATATTCAAACTTTGGTTCAATTTCTATAACTATAACAATCTTATTTCAAGTGATGATCTTACTTGAACTTGTTTTCGTGTCATGATTCTGCTTCAAGAACTTCGAGCCATCCAAGGATCCGTTGAAGCTAGATCCATTTTTCCCTTTTCCAGTAGGTTTATCCAAGGAACTTAAGGTAGTAATGATGTTCATAACATCATTCGATTCATATATATAAAGCTATCTTATTCGAAGGTTTAAACTTGTAATCACTAGAACATAGTTTAGTTAATTCTAAACTTGTTTGCAAACAAAAGTTAATCCTTCTAACTTGACTTTTAAAATCAACTAAAAACATGTTCTATATCTATATGATATGCTAACTTAATGATTTAAAACACGGAAACACGAAAAACACCGTAAAACCGAATTTACGCCGTCGTAGTAACACCGCGGGCTGTTTTGGGTTAGTTAATTAAAAACTATGATAAACTTTAATTTAAAAGTTGTTATTCTGAGAAAATGATTTTTATTATGAACATGAAACTATATCCAAAAATTATGGTTAAACTCAAAGTGGAAGTATGTTTTCTAAAATGGTCATCTAGACGTCGTTCTTTCGACTGAAATGACTACCTTTACAAAAATGACTTGTAACTTATTTTTCCGACAATAAACCTATACTTTTTCTGTTTATATTCATAAAATAGAGTTCAATATGAAACCATAGCAATTTGATTCACTTAAAACGGATTTAAAATGAAGAAGTTATGGGTAAAACAAGATTGGATAATTTTTCTCATTTTAGCTACGTGAAAATTGGTAACAAATCTATTCCAACCATAACTTAATCAACTTGTATTGTATATTATGTAATCTTGAGATACCATAGACACGTATACAATGTTTCGACCTATCATGTCGACACATCTATATATATTTCGGAACAACCATAGACACTCTATATGTGAATGTTGGAGTTAGCTATACAGGATTGAGGTTGATTCCAAAATATATATAGTTTGAGTTGTGATCAATACTGAGATACGTATACACTGGGTCGTGGATTGATTCAAGATAATATTTATCGATTTATTTCTGTACATCTAACTGTGGACAACTAGTTGTAGGTTACTAACGAGGACAGCTGACTTAATAAACTTAAAACATCAAAATATATTAAAAGTGTTGTAAATATATTTTGAACATACTTTGATATATATGTATATATTGTTATAGGTTCGTGAATCAACCAGTGGCCAAGTCTTACTTCCCGACGAAGTAAAAATCTGTGAAAGTGAGTTTCATTTGATCCCTTTTTACTCATTACATTTTTGGGCTGAGAATACATGCGCAATTTTTATAAATGTTTTTACGAAATAGACACAAGTAATCAAAACTACATTATATGGTTGAATGATCGAAATCGAATATGCCCCTTTTTATTAAGTCTGGTAATCTAAGAATTAGGGAACAGACACCCTAATTGATGCGAATCCTAAAGATAGATCTATTGGGCCTAACAAACCCCATCTAAAGTACCGGATGCTTTAGTACTTCGAAATTTATATCATATCCGAAGGGTGTCCCGGAATGATGGGGATATTCTTATATATGCATCTTGTTAATGTCGGTTACCAGGTGTTCACCATATGAATGATTTTTATCTCTATGTATGGGATGTGTATTGAAATATGAAATCTTGTGGTCTATTATTATAATTTGATATATATAGGTTAAACCTATAACTCACTAACATTTTTGTTGACGTTTTAAGCATGTTTATTCTCAGGTGATTATTAAGAGCTTCCGCTGTCGCATACTTAAATAAGGACGAGATTTGGAGTCCATGCTTGTATGATATTGTGTAAAAACTGCATTCAAGAAACTTATTTTGTTGTAACATATTTGTATTGTAAACCATTATGTAATGGTCGTGTGTAAACAGGATATTTTAGATTATCATTATTTGATAATCTACGTAAAGTTTTTTTTTAAAACCTTTATCTATGAAATAAAGGTTATGGTTTGTTTTAAAAATGAATGCAGTCTTTGAAAAAAGTCTCATATAGAGGTCAAAACCTCGCAACGAAATCAATTAATATGGAACGTTTTTAATCAATAAGAACGGGACATTTCATTAGGGATGTCATTAGGGAGGCTGTTACCGACGTTTATCAGCGTATAGATGAGGTAGAAATGACAAACGAGGCTAGACATAGTCAGTTCGAGCAGTGACACGCCGAGAATGTGTACTAGCATTTCAGGCAACGACAGCATGATAGATGGCACTATCATCAGCATTAGATCATGAGCCAGCTATCACCTCAGGTACCAAATAACTACGTACCGACCCGACCTGCTTACTATCCGCCACACCAGCCCGATATGCGACCACCATTTACTCTCTATGACCCCAACCAAGCCTATCAGTACACCTATAACCAACCGTGGAACCCGACCGACGACATGAACTGGAACCCCTATCCAGATTGATACAGTTCCCGTTGTTGATTTTTATCTTTTATTATTTTTATTTACTTATGTTTAAAACATATAATATTGTGATACTTTAATGTAATGTTTACTATTTTTATTATTTTGTACTAATATTTCATTTTTGTAATTTGAAAGTGGGATATTAAGTCCCATTTCAAATTACCATGCATGTTTATATTTGTATTGTATGTATTTTATCTCATGTACACAACATGGTAAAACAGCGCATTTTCAAAAGACTGGCATTAAGTTCAGCAAAAGAAAATAATTTTGACGACAAGATGCAAAATAAATGTAAAATAACAACTGCAGGAATGAACAAATGATGTGCACCATTTATCATTCAACAAACAAACGCCAATATGTTTAGAAACTTTGGTAAAATTTAATCATTTTTCTACGATAATCACCCTCAATAATTTAAATTGTTACTGATTTCTTGCAAATGAGGGCATTGCAAGATCTTAAGTGTGGGAAGGGATTAAATTCTTTCGGATTTTTAAAATTTTTAATTTTAAACACTTGATTACCATTAAAAATACTAGTAACGCAGTAGTTGTATTAGAATCTAGTGCTCTCTGATAATAAAGAACAGCCCTAGTCTTATATACTAACTACCCAATTCTAGTAAAATTTTTAAATTTTTTTTTCAAATAAATGAATTCAAAATCATGTTTATACATATTTATGAACGATAAAACTAGGTGTTAACACCGAAATTATTGTTACCTCGTAAAAGACATAAATTGAGAAACAACCTAAAATGTTAGAATTCATTTAAAATGGAATAGAGGAAAATAAAAAGGCAAAGAAAGGAAAATAAAAGCCAAGTGTGGGAAAATTTACCAAGTTATTTAGAACATATGTCACATATTTTTGTACAAATAATTGAAAATACTTTTGTTTTGGACGATATTAATCAGTTTTACCCAGTTTATTGTAATATAAATGGAATCTAAAAGGAAGTAAAGTCTTCCGAGAAAAAGACACGCGCTTCTTGATTTAGGTTAGGAAGTTGTCGTCCAGACCAGTTGTAGAGTCTACGAAAAACCTTGAAAAGTTTTCTCGAAAATCAGCTGGAAATCCACGGACCTCAGCATCAAACAGGGTCTCCAAGTGGTCAGACTTATCCTAACCATGAGAGGATCTGTCTCGTACAATGGGGGGCACCGTGCAAATTAGCTTATAAGACTAATGAATCAGATCCCCAGAAAGGATAATCTCCTTAAAGATCAAAAATCAGCTTTTAAGACTGATATTACTCAATTCTTGAGATTGACCTTAAAGATTGAGAATTCAAACTGATGGAATTCAATGATATCTAAACTCGAGCTTGAACGAGAAAATATTTTGATCAAATTACAAACCGGTTTGTTTTCTGAAAACCCATTTTCAATGCGTTCATTACCATTGAACGTAAAATCCTAGAAATTCATCCGGAATTCATTAGGTCACCTGAACCAAATCGGGTGTCAACCGTAAGAACGTTGGTTGCATAGCATGGTCGAAGACAGGACCTTATGCCAGACCGAAAAACTATAGGGTGATCTTTACTATTGCTCCTATAAAGGATAGTAATTGCATCCGACACGATATAGGCCATAATCAAAAGCATGTCACGGGACATTGCCTCAACGGTTGCTTGTTCAACGCTTTCCTTTACAACAGGACGGTAGTTTACCGAAAGGTAATATACGGAGCAAGTATACTGGATGTGTTGCTTTCCCAATACAAGGTTAGCAAGTGGGTGACACAAAACCATAAGTTTTGAGGTAAAATTTTTAAATCTGAAACCCACAAAAACATTTTGTAAACACCGGTGAAGGGTTATTCCAGAAAACTTGTCTAGGGTAAAAGCTAGATTGAATTTTCAAAAAGATCAAATATTTTCATAAAGATTCAATTTCCTTAAAGGATCTAAATTTCATAGTCATGTGGGACTGTAAACCACAACGTTACTACCATTGTTCATACCGCCATATAGAAATCACTGATGTACAAAGTGTGAAGAATAAAGAAGTGATTCTAGTATTTTTATTTCAAGACTATATTGCTTGAGGACAAACAACGCTCAAGTATGGGAATATTTGATATTGCTAAAAACGAACATATATTTCATAGCATTATCCCTCAAGAAAGACAAGCTTTTAGTTGCAATTGTTCTATTTACAAGTGATATTCGTTTAAATAATAAAAGGTGAAGACAAAAGACAGATTCGACGATTTGAAGACGCAAACGACCAAAAAGCTAAAAAGTACAAAGTACAATCTAAGTGGTTCAATTTATTGATAAGAAACGTCTAAAAGTTACAAGAGTACGAGCCGCAAAACGCAAAGTACAAGATATTAAATTGTACGCAAGGACGTTCGAAAATCCGGAACCGGGACCAGAGTCAACTCTCAACGCGCGATGCAACGGAGCTAAAATTACAAGTCAACAGAGTACAAGAATATAATATAATATATAATTAATTATATAAAATTATATATATTATATTATATATATATTATAAAACTCGAGCAGCCCACGTTTTTGGAAGCATATGTCACCAGAAAAAGGTGGCCATGCGACCGCATGGCCAGGAAGCACAACATCCATGCGGTCGTATGGATCACTGTAGCAGCTGAGATCCTATAAAGTTCGCGTGTTTTGGCCGAATTTTTTACACTTTTTTCTATCAATCTCTCTTACTCTCAAATATATATATATATATATATATATATATATATATATATATATATATATATATATATATATATTAATTTTAATTTTAATTTAAGTTTAATAATAATAAGGTTATAGTGGCGAATGTTGTAAGTGTGTAAGTCAAAATTCTGTCCGTGTAACACTACGCTATTATTAATCATTGTAAGTTATGTTCAACCTTTTTAAATTAATGTCTCGTAGCTAAGTTATTATTATGCTTATTTAAGCCGAAGTAATCGTGATGTTAGACTAAATATTAAAGACGGGGTTATTGGGCTTTGTACCATAATTGGGGTTTGGACAAAAGAACGACACTTGTGGAAATTGGACTATGGGCTATTAATGGACTTTTTATTTGTTTAACTGAATGATAGTTCGTTAATTTAATATAGAGATTTACAATTTGACGTACCTATAAATAACCATATACACTCGATCGGACACGATGGGCGAGATATTTATAAGTACTAATAATCGTTCATTTAACCGGACACGAGAATGGATTAATAGTCAATAGACTCATTAAAACAGGGGTAAATTATGTACAAGGACACTTGGCGTAATTGTTAACAAAGTATTAAAACCTTGGGTTACACGCAGTTGATATCCTGGTGTAATTATTAAACAAAGTATTAAGACCTTGTTACAGTTTAAGTCCTCAATTAGTTAGAATATTTGACTTTGGATATAAGGATAATTTGACGAGGACACTCGCACTTTATATTTATGACTGATGGACTGTTATGGACAAAAACCAGATGGACATATCGAATAATCCAGGACAAAGGACAATTACCACATGGTAATAAACTAAAATCAACACGTCAAACATCATGATTACGGAAGTTCAAATATGCATAATTCCTTTATTTTATACCTCATCGCACTTTTATATACTGTCATTTTATTTATCGCACTTTTTAATTAACGTACTTTTTAATTATCACAATTTTATTTATGGTTATTTTATTTATCACATTTTAATTTATCGCACTTTTATTTTCGTTATTTACTTTACGCTTTAAATTAAGTTATTTGTATATTTAATATTTTACATTAGGTTTTAATTGCGACTTAAGACATAAAATCGACAAACCGGTCATTAAACGGTAAAAACCCTCTTTTATAATAATAATACTACTTATATATATATATATATATATATATATATATATATATATATATATATATATATATATATATATATATTTATATTTATATTTATATTTTTACAATTATAAGTTAAAATAAATATAGCGTTAAACTTGGCTAGTTCCCTGTGGACGAACCAGACTTACTAAAAACTACACTACTGTACGATTAGGTACACTGCCTATAAGTGTTGTAGCAAGGTTTAGGTATATCCACTCTATAAATAAATAAATAACTTGTGTAAAACTGTATCGTATTTAATAGTATTTTGCAATAAAAATATAACTATTTCGTACCCCTCTACTTTAACATCAGAACTGAAGCATGAGTTAGTATAATATAATGACACTTGATCAACGTGATTATATTACAGTAAGTCATGCTGAGTTTCTAATGAAATGTGATGATTCACAGACCATAACGTCATCATGTGCCATGTTACACGAATCTTACATTCTATCTAATATATAAACATATCAAGAACATAATTTCTTGATAGTGCTATCTTTTCTCTTGAATTCTGGTGATTTAACCAATCAAGATTGTGTTATTACAATCTCTCTCTTAGAACGTTAGCTATGTTAATTTCGAATTTCATATCCACGAATTCTGGACCATTATTCGCTTGACTTAAAGTCGGGAAGAGAAAATAAAAGGGATGGAACTCCAAAATATAAAGGAAATGAATAGGATGAATTTATAGTGAAATATCAGACAGAGCAATCGTCACAGAGTATCGCATTTAATCAAAGAGGATCCTAATTCCCTTAATTATCGAAGAATCCAATCTTATTACAAAATTTTTCTTTGAATCCTTTGAATTCTGGAAATCAACCGTGACTACGTCACCAGTTAAAACAAACTGCATTTATTCATATCACTCTTTTGTGATAGCTTCACTCGTACTCTTCACAAAATTAAATTGTTTTATCTATATTACTCAATGATGTTAAAACTCTAATTATCAACTCGTATGAGTCATGAAAACATACTTAATATCAGCCATGATGATCTCAATCAAATTTCGGGACGAAATTTCTTTAATGGGTAGGTACTGTGACGACTCAAAAATTTCCAACCAAATTTAAACTTAATCTTTATATGTTTCCGACACGATAAGCAAAGTCTATAATGTTGAGTCTCGAAAACTTTGAAACTATGTTCAGGTATTCAATTGACCTTCGACTGCTCACGACGATTCACGAACAATTAATTGTAAATAGATATATGTGTATGTATATATAAATAATAATTCGAAATATAATTTGAAGTATTATATGTTGATGTTATTAAAAATTAATAAAATAAAAACAGGATATATTATAATAATTACTCCCTCCGTCCCAGAAATATTGTCCAGTATTCCTTTTTAGGCTGTCCCAGATTAATTGTCCACTTTCATAAATGGATAAAAATATCAAGTGCATTTCCCATAATACCCCTAATATTTTACTGTCAATACAGAGGGTATAACCAATTATGTACTCTAAAGTAGAGACACATGCATGTTTACTCTTCACTACATACAGTGGAGTTTTCTTTAAATCAACTTAACTTCCATTAACATCATAACAAAAAAATACAGTGAACTTGTTTTACATCAACTTAACTTCCATTAGCATCAAAACAAAAAAATATACGGAACCATAAATTACAGTGAGCATTGCATATAATCCTGGAGATAACTTCCACTGCCTTTTACACCATCTTCTCCAAAAAAAGGAAGTTGACACTTCAACTTTAATCATCTTGTTCATATATAATTTCTTCAAAAGCTTAATACGAAACAACCGCGTCTATGAGGTTTTCTATTTAGTGAGCTAAATACGAAACAATCTCATCTATGAGGTTTTGATCACACCCAATTTGCAAAGGCAAGTTACCTTGTCTTTCTAATCTACCCTTACCAATATGCGGTATTTGGTAATCGTTGCCACCGTGAACTTTCAATATTTCCTTCATACAAGTTTGAAGCGTTAGAAAAACATTATTTAGCTCACGTGCATTCTATCAAAAGAAGTTTACACCGCCGACACCAACTCGTCAATTGAACCCAAAGACTCTTGTTCTTGAAATGATTGAATCGCTTGAAAAAATCCAAGGTCTAACACATTTAAATCGGGACTATTTGATGGTTGAAAACAAAGTCGGATATCGAATCCCTCTTGGGATGATGCTTCAAGAAACTCGCTATCATTAACACCAATATGAGGCCTTGCATTATCTTGTTGAACATAAATTGGACCCGAATGACCTTGTGGCCATTTAGCTCTAATTGTCGGTAGAACTTTCTCTATTAACCATGCTCTTGTAACTTCTTTAGTCACCGATAATATAGGCTTTATTTCCATCGTCCCCGAAACTCGATTCTTGCTTGAACGCTTAACGGGTTCTAATGTGGTAAGTGGGAATATGCCAATCTTTCCCGAGAAAACTTCATTGCCCGATGTATCATATCTTGGTCATGCAACGGCGGCTAAAAACATCACTTTAGTGACAAATTTTTTGCTTTTACATGTTCTTGAAGGCTCCTTCTCGCCGGGAACAAGGTAATATCGTTTTGAAGATTTTGACAAGTAAAACCATTTTTTCATCAATGTGTACAACATTAAACATATAGTGGAATGCGGGACTTGAACTTATCAACGATGGTCTCACCATATTTAAACAAAACTCTAGTCTTGCTCTTTTGTTCACGTTCGTAAGAGTTGGTTTGATTGCGTTTGTATGGGGTCGTAGTTCACCATCCTTGATTCTTCGATGTATCGTTGATTTCGAAACACCTATAGAGTTAGCAAGAGACCGTATATTGGTTCGACGCCATAATGGAATTTTCAAAACTTTATTCATATCAAGTTGTACTCTCTTGCATCCGACAACACCAACCATCTTTGAAGATAAATCAACCATTAACCCATGCTCAAGTTGGAATTTAGCTTTATGCCAAATGCGACTTACCGTTTTTTTAGATACACCAAATTGCGTTGCTACATCACTTAATGAACCTCTTTTCAATTCGCCATATGAAGATTGTTGCAACAAAGATTGAAATATAGCTTCTCGTTGAGAATTGGTAGTGTTTTTGTTTGTATTTGTATTGAAATTTAAAATAAGATCCGTAGTTTAGTAAGAAATGGAAGGATTAAAAAAACTAAAGAGGTAGGGTGGAAAATGTTTAGTGCAGTAGGAAATGCTTTTGTTTTTAGTTGACTTTTTTGTTACTCTACTTTTTGTAATGAAGGTCTGGTTAAAAGAAATGAAAGTGACCTTTTATGTGGAAATTTTCATCTGATTAAAAAGTTGCATAAATGAGAGAGAGTTGGCTCCAAAAGTTTTGAAAAGTTTGACTCCAAAATCAAAGTTTGCCTCCAAAAGATTTTGATAGTACAATGTAATTTGGTGAGAAAATTACCCTCCAAAAATGACAGAAATATTTCATCTAAAAGTTACTCCGTATGATGAAAATTTGCCTCCAAAATATGAGTATTTGGTGAAAATATGTACATGGAGTATCAATTTATGGAAATGTTTGGGAAGAAGCTGCAGTATACTCCGTACTTGCTAGCTTGAAAAATTTGGTGTTAAAAGTAAAGAGGGTAGAAATGTCATTTGTTCAAGAAGTACATAGTAATGATTACATTTTATTAAACTGTGTGTTTTTTGTTTGGGGACAATTAATCTGGAACGGAGGGAGTATTATTTAAAATATATCTCTATATATATAAAGTATATTAAAAATAAATATTAAATGATTGTAATACTCGTTTGATGTTTCGATTGATATTAAGAAAGTTAAATTCAAACTTATGTAATTTTTAAATAAACGGTGATACGAAAATGAGTTCTATAAATTTTAGGCTTATCAAAAATGTATTTAGGAACTACTCCGTATTTGTTAAGTTTTAACACTTTTTATATTTTACCCAGAATTGGGAGGGACAGTTGATGTAATTTTTATTTAACAAATTAAGGATCGAATTTTATACCATAATGACCAAAATAAATAAATATAGTTAATTTAAAAATATGGAATTTTTCTGAACACTTTTATTCGCCACTGATTTCGCACGATACACAGTTCGTGAAAACTGTCAGCGGTATCATTCCAAATTCGTTGGCTGCTATACTGTTGATATATTCTGAATCTTGAAATTATGCAATTGGTCACTGTTTTCCTTTTTGTTGCATATGACCACTAACAATTTATTATATATAAATATAAATATATATACATATACACTACATATAGATATATAACCAATATCTTCCTCTATATATAACATATACATATCAGGAAGCATCATCTATCAACCCATGTATATACTTCTGATTCGTTTTTAAATTGCAAGCAAGAACCACCATCACGACATAATTTTGTTCATCAACATCACAACAAACCCCACTTTCTTCTTCGGTTTATAACCTTTGTAACCGTACCATCTTCCACATTCGAAACAACCACCACCTCCGGCGACAATCTCCACCATCACAACTACAATTATCATCTCTCTCATCCTTTCTTTCTATATCTATATATCTCTCTATTATCTTTATAACTGAAAACCGATCACCACTACCACCCTACAACCTTCACCCACTGCTATTTTTGTGCTTTTCTTCTTCTCCTAAGATCAACCATTCGCCACCAACCACCGATTAACGCAACACAACCACTACACCCATGAAACCCACTTAGTTCTTCTATTTTAATTTAGCCAAAACCAAGAACCTTGGTTAATACTTTCTGTGAATACCTTTCACTGCACACTTCTGTGTCTCTGTTTAAAGACCATCGAGACCCAACACCTATTAATTTGCTGTTGTTTAATTCGTTTCCTATCCAAGAAAACCACTCAACAAAAACCCCACACGCTCAATAACACCTCATGTCACAACCCTTAACTTCAGCGTCCATTTTTTTCTATTGGCTGGAACATGATCTCACCATCACCTTTGACAAAAACTTGCTCGGACTGCTGCATACTCTTTGCATTTTTCTTTTCTTCTTCGTTCACTGCTGTTGTTACTCTCTTCTAATTCTGTTACAGCAAACGAAGAGAGTGATGATGCAGGTTCGATAAATAAGTTGAAGAATGATGATGATGATAAATAACGTAATGATTAAACTGTGATGTTGAAGAAAATGGGTGTTAATCAATTAGATTATAATTAGTGGGATGTAAAGCTAGGGTAGGGTTTGTTATTACGAACGAATTTTAAAAAGGGGATTTAATTATCGAGCTGGACATTGTTCACCTTAATTAGCTGTAAACTTTGATTTAGATGTTGGGCCGTGTTTGTTTATAACATTTGGCTAATGGAAATTAGGCCGTGATCCTTGTTATGATAATTGGGCTTGGTGATTTGTTCCTTGGGCTTTAAGTGGACTACGATAGTAACGGGTTAAATAAATCAAAGTCTAGTATAAATTAGGAAAAATAGAACTGGAGCCATGGTTAAGGGGTGTTATGGGTGAGTGAAAGGTCTCGAATTCGAGCCCTGTCAAAGGAAGTTATTTTCTTTTTGGAGCTTTTTCATGTGAGGTAGTATTATTATTACTCTTATTATTATTATTATTATTATTATTATTATTATTATTATTATTATTATTATTATTATTATTATTATTATTATATTAATATCATTAATACTAATATAATTAAGATTACTAATGTTAAGATAAAAATGATTAAGGTTGTGATTATGAATATAGTTAAGGTAATTACTACCAAAAAGTATAATTATAAGTACGTTTATGAGTAAAGATGAATATAAATACAGTTAAGTCGTGATTAAATAAAATTATCATTTTTATTAAGATTATCATTATTATTAAGAATAACATGTTTATTAAAATCATCATTTAAATTATTATTAGTATTATCATTAAAATTACCATTTTTATTAAAAACTATCATTTTTATTAAATTTATCATTTTTAGTAAAATTATCATTATATATAAAATTATCATTTTAATTAAACTTATCATTATTATTATTATTAAAGGTATCATTATTATTATTTTTATCATTATTATTATTATTATTATTAAACATGATTTTATTATTATATTTAAAATTATTATTATTATTATTATTATTATTATTATTATTATTATTATTATTATTATTTTTATCATTATTATAAGTATCATTATTTTAATATATTATTATTATCATTATTGTTATTACAATAAAAATTAATCATATAAAAACATACATAATAAAACTATATTATAATTATTTATTTAAAGTATACAAAATAAATGTAATTATTTAGGTTATTAATGAAACACATAACTAAAATAAAAATCATAGCACTAACAATATATAAATTTGTTCGATTACAATTATATGTATTAATATATATATATATATATATATATATATATATATATATATATATATATATATATATATATATATATATATATATATATATCATATAGGTTCGTGAATCCGAGGCCAACCCTACATTATTCAGTTCCGTCGTATGCATATTTTTACTATAAAATATCGTATTGTGAGTTTCATTTGCTCCCTTTTACTCTTTACATTTTTGGGACTGAGAATACATGCGCTTTTTTTATAACTGCTTTATTAAATGCCTTTGAAAATATATTTTGAACTGAGAATACATGAAACGCTTTTATAAATGTTTGACGAGATAGACACAAGCAAAACATTCCTCGAATGAATTATTATGCAGACAGAAGTTCTGTGAATTATTATTGAATTAGTTGGACGTTATAATTGCCACTAATTGTTGTGAATATTTCCCCTGATTATTATTGCTTGGTAACCTAAGAATTAGAAATGGGTATGACCCTAATTTACGTGAATCCTAAAGGTAGCTACCGGGTTTAACACCCCCACCCAGAATGTTCACTAGACGGAAGAGCTAGTGGGCGTGGTGTTTAGTACTTCGAAGTTTATATATTTATATAGACGAGATGTTCTGTTTTGGGGATATTATTGATGCGCATTATATGTTAAGGTCGGTTACCATGTTGAGCAATGAAATCAAATTGAATGTTATGTATCGAGAGAATGATTTATATACACAGGTTATGTGTATTATTTTTGTGCACGCGATATGTGTACGATTAATTAAAAATTGTGAGGAAACCTACGGGGGAGAAAAGGATACGAACCTATTCTGCTAAGCATTATGAAAAATGGTTTTGTACACGAGATAGGTGTACTGTATTTAAATCTTGTGGTCTATCAAAATGATGAATTTTATTGCTTATGATAAACCTATGAACTCACCAACCTTTTGGTTGACACTTGAAAGCATGTTTATTCTCAGGTATGAAAGAAATCTTCCGCTGTGCATTTGCTTATTTTAGAGAGATATTACTTGGAGTCATTCATGGCATATTTCAAAAGACGTTGCATTCGAGTCATTGAGTTCATCAAGATTATTATTAAGTCATTGATAGTTTGATATATTATGAAATGGTATGCATGCCTGTCAACTTTCGATGTAATGAAAGTTTGTCTTTTAAAAACGAATGCAATGTTTGTAAAATGTATCATATAGAGGTCAAATACCTCGCAATGAAATCAATTATTATGTAACGTTTATAATCGATATGAACGGGGCATTTCAGTTGGTATCAGAGCGGTGGTCTTAGCGAACCAGGTCTTGCATTAGTGTGTCTAATTGATAGTTGATTAGATGCATTAATGGGTCTGGACTTCGACCGTGTCTGCATGTCAAAAAGTTTTGCTTTTCATTTCTTGTCAAAAATTATCTGCTTATTATCCTTAGGAAATTACCTGCTTATCATTCTTAGTCTAGACACGTCTTACTATATTTAGTGCATCGATAGCGTATAGCCAAAATTCATATCTTAGCGTATCTGTTACTGTAAACTCTGTCTGACAGCTTCCGAAGATTCCTTCGTAACTTATACGATCTTGGTATTTTATATACATATGAAAATTATGTATATCTAAGTCCTATAATCTATCTCATATCAAAAATCAATTCTCTGATCGTACGAGATGGATCCTCCAACTAGTTCGAGTCCCTCGGATTCCGATAGCTATTCCAGTAGCTATTCCGACAGCTATTCCGATATGGATACTCACCTGAGCTCTGAAAGCAGCATAACCTGAATGAATCAATCAATCAGCCATCATCAAATCTGGATGAATTGGGGATGGGTTCATAGTCGACTTAATCAATGGAGACGAGAAGAAGGCGATCCTTTCCACCAACCGAATTCACCTCTTGGTGAAGAATCTGAAGCACTTATCGGCGAACCTGTCCGAAACACCATATTCACCCTCATTTCCAGAATAGCTCACAACGATTACATAACATCCACCATTCTAAACCTTATTCATCCGCTCGTCCCTACCGACAATCATCCTGGAGTAATAGAAGAAGTCAACGAGCTTCGCGCTCGGGTAGTGGCTTTGGAGAATATGGTGCAAAACTTATCAGCATCATCAATATCACCGGCACCAACAGCACCACCAACAACATCCGTATTCCAAGCCCCAACATTACACACTTCAATATCACGATCTATACCTCAAGTATAATCATCGTTCTACATATCGTTCTACATCAATTATCTTCGTTCTATATGGCGATTATGTAATCTCTAATGTTTCAGAGATTATATATTCTTGTTCTAATGGTAAATCAAATGATATTAATATCATATTAACTCATTAAATTCATGATTACATCTGAAGAAAATATATATGTATATATATTTTCATAAAGATTGTAATTAAAAGTTCTTTTGTACAAACTGTTAATGGTGAAAATATTTTAACGGGTAGGTAATACCCGAGGAATATTTAGATTTCACATTAATAAGTTACATTATACATTCTTCGAATCTGATTCAACAGTCATTTACTATCCTACTTACATCCACCGATATACGTATCCGTTCATCGCAGAATAACCATTTTCATTCAATTTCATATTTGGATTTTGACCTATCAGAATTCAACAAGTGGCATAATGAAGAAAACATTGGACAAAATAAAATTTGTTAGAAACAAACAAATTAACTATGAGAAATTTTGTTAAGAATCCACGCTAACGAAATCCTAGCTAACTGTTAATTCCTTATTACATTTTATTTATCGCAAGTTATTTATCGCAATTTTAATTCTCGCAATTTTATTTATCGTCATTTAATTTCTGTTATTTATTTTACGCACTTTAAATATCATCAGGACACATATATACAATGTTTTGACATATCATATCGGCGTCATCTATATATATTATTTGGGATAACCATAGACACTCTATATGCGGTAATGCTCGAGTTAGCTATACAGGGTTACGGTTGATTCTAAATAATATATATACTTTGAGTTGTGATCGAGTCTGAGACATGTATACAATGGGTCACGATACGTATTAATTAATTCGAATATTATATATTAAACTATATATGAATTATTGAACTACTAACTGTGGACTACTAACATTGGACAATTAAAATTAATTAAAATATTGATTATAACATATGAAACTAAACATTTCTTCAAGTTTGCCGCTTGATTTCATCTTAAACCTCATTTGTATCTTGACAATTACAATCTGCGTTCAAACCTTTCATGATTCTTGAAAACACCTCAATCGAGAGGATGAACCAACCGCACTTCATCTACGGAAGAAAAGATTGATGCATATAGTTATGCACCTTAAAACACTCGGAACCTGAGTAAACGTTTAACACGTATCTGTGCTAGCTCCTTTGGCATTGCTATTACCGAAAATAACATTGCAATTCTTTTTTAAAATTAGCCAATTTTGTCACAGCTCCAGCAAATCAGCTTCAATTTTTCATTCGAATAAACCTTATTATAAAGATTACCCCTTCATCATCGTTACCGGAGAACCGTTTATATTCCACCACATTAGCAGTAAACTTACCAGCAACTTTATTGATCTTGGACTTTCCGAAAAATCATTGCATTCATGGAAACCTTATCATATACTCATCCGCATCTTGTAACAAGAATTGCCATACCAATTATCGAGAATTAGCAATCAGTATTTTGAATATCGCAGCGTTTCTACATCACAGTTATATGTATACATATAACATTTATCTCTTAGAATTATGATCTTCCATTCTGAAATTTTGAAAAGCAACCAGTCTACGAATCAATACTCTGAATGTTGAAAAACCTGAAAGAAGCAACAAAAACTGTAAACGACTTAAACAGTCAAAAGTTTAATGATAAAGAATAGTATGTTGGCAAAGCTCAGAAAAGTTGGAACTGGAAAACGAATTGAGCAAACCATGAAGGAGGCTGTAGACAAATCACAAGACTAACCCTGCCTTCAAAGAATCTAAATGATTCAGTATCTGCTGAAGTCATTAACGAATATCTTACTCCTGACTCTAAACCTTTACGGACAAAATTCTTCATCATCCTCTGATCTTAGATATTCTAAGATATCATCATGTCTTTCATTATAAATATCCTCGATATTTCTGAAGATATATCCATAACTATTCTCATCTGAGATTATTTATCTCTTCGTGCTATTTGTGTTACATTTTAAAGAAAACTATATTAGTTTCTAAACATCTGAAACCTCTAAATTTAAAATATTAATGTTTTTGAATTAGTGTTGAGAACTGAAGCATGAGTTAGTATAATATAATGACACTTGATCAACGTGATTATATTACAGTAAGTCATGCTAAGTTTATAATGGAACGTGATTATTCACAGACCATAACGTCATCATGTGCCATGTTACATGACTCTTACATTCTATCTAATATATAAAAATTTCAAGAACATAATTTCTTGATAGTGCTATCTTTTCTCTTGAATTCTGGTGAATTAACCAATCAAGATCGTGTTATTACAATCTCTCTCTTAGAACGTTAGCTATGTTCATTTCGAATTTTATATCCACTAATTCTGGACCATTATTCGCTTGACTTAAAGTCGGGAAGAGAAAACAAAAGGGATGGAACTCCAAAATATAAAGGAAACGAAGAGGATGGATTTATAGTGAAATATCAGACAGAGCAATCGTCACAGAGTATCGCATTTAATCATAGAGGATCCTAATTTCCTTAATTATCGAAGAATCCAATCTTATTACGAAATGTTTCTCTAAATCCTTTGAATTCCGAAAATCAACCGTGACTACGTCACCAGTTAAGACAAACTGCATTTATTCATATCACTCTTTTGTGATAGCTTCACTCGTACTCTTCACAAAATCAAACTGTTTTATCTATATTACTCAATGATGATAAAACTCTAATTTTCAACTCATATGAGTCATGAAAACATACTTAATGTCATCCATGTTGATCCCAATCAAATTTCAGGACGAAATTTCTTTAACGGGTAGGTACTGTGACGACCCGGAAATTTCCGACCAAATTTAAACTTAATCTTTATATATTCCGACACGATAAGCAAAGTCTATAATGTTGAGTCTCGAAAACTTTGAAACTATGTTCAGGTATTCGATTGACCTTCGACTGCTCACGACGATTCACGAACAATTAATTGTAAATAGATATATGTGTATGTATATATAAATAATAATTCGAAATATAATTTGAAGTATTATATGTTGATGTTATTAAAAATTAATAAAATAAAAATATGATATATTATAATAATTATTATTTAAAATATATCTCTATATATAAATAAAGTATATTAAAAATAAATATTAAATGATTGTAATACTCGTTTGATATTTCGATTGATATTAAGCAAGTTATATTCAAACTTACGTAATTTTTAAATAAAAGGTGATACGAAAATGAGTTCTATAAATTTTAGGCTTATTAAAAATGTATTTAGGAACTATTTGTTAAGTTTTAACACTTTTTATATTTTACCCAGAATTGGGAGGGACAGTTGATGTAATTTTTATTTAACAAATTAAGGATCGAATTTTATACCATAATGACCAAAACAAATAAATATAGTTAATTTAAAAATATGGGATTTTTCTGAACACTTTTATTCGTCACTGATTTCGCACGATACACAGTCCGTGAAAACTGTCTGTAGTATCATTCCAAATTCGTTGGCTGCTATACTGTTGATATATTCTAAATCTTGAAATTATGCAATTGGTCACTGTTTTCCTTTTTGTTGCATATGACCACTAACAATTTATTATATATATAAATATATATACATATACACTACAGATAGATATATAACCAATATCTTCCTCTATATATAACATATACATATCAGGAAGCATCATCTATCAACCCATGTATATACTTCTGATTCGTTTTCAAATTGCAACCAAGAACCACCATCACGACATAATTTTGTTCATCAACATCACAACAAACCCCACTTTCTTCTTCGGTTTATAACCATTGTAACCCTACCATCTTCCACCTTCGAAACAGCCACCACCTCCAGCGACAATCTCCACCATCACAACTGCAATTATCATCTCTCTCATCCTTTCTTTCTATATATATATATATATATATCTCTCTCTATTATCTTTATAACCGAGAACCGATCACCACTACCACCCTACAACCTTCACCCACTGCTATTTTTGTGCTCTTCTATTTCTCCTAAGATCAACCATTCACCACCAACCACCGATTAACGCAACACAACCACTACACCCATGAAACCCACTTAGTTCTTCTATTTTAATTAAGCCAAAACCAAGAACCTTGGTTAATACTTTCTGTGAATACCATTCACTGCACACTTTTGTGTCTCTATCTAAAGACCATCGAGACCCAACACCTATTAATTTGCTGTTGTTTACTTTGTTCCTATCCAAGAAAACCACTCAATAAAAACCTCACACGCTCGATAACACCTCATGTCACAACCCTCAACTTCAGCGTCCATTTTTTTCTGTTGGCTGGAACATGATCTCACCATCACCTTTGACAAAAACTTGCTCGGACTGCTGCATACTCTTTGCGTTTTACTTTTCTTCTTCATTCACTGCTGCTGTTACTCTCTTCTGATTCCGTTACAGCAAACGAAGAGAGTGATGATGCAGGTTTGATAAATAAGTTGAAGAATGATAATGATGATGATAAATAACGTAATGATTAAACTGTGATGTTGAAGAAGATGGGTGTTAATCAATTAGATTATAATTAGTGGGATGTAAAGCTAGGGTGGGGTTTGTTATTACGGACAAATTTTAAAAAGGGGATTTAATTATCGAGCTGGACATTGTTCACCTTAATTAGCCGTAAACTTTGATTTAGATGTTGGGCCGTGTTTGTTTATAACATTAGGCCAATGGAAATTGAGCCGTGATCCTTGTTATGATAATTAGGCTTGGTGATTTGTTCCTTGAGCTTTAAGTGGACTACGATAGTAACGGGTTAAATAAATCAAATTCTAGTATAAATTAAGAAAAACAGAACTGGAGCCATGGTTAAGGGGTGTTATGTGTGAGCGAGAGGTCTCGGGTTCGAGCCCTGTCAAAGGCGGTTATTTTCTTTTTGGAGCTTTTTCATGTGAGGTAGTATTATTATTACTCTTATTATTATTATTATTATTATTATTATTATTATTATTATTATTATTATTATTATTATTATTATTATTATTGTTATTATTATTATTATTATTATTATTATTATTATTATTATTATTATATTAATCTCATTAATACTAATATAATTAAGATTACTAATGTTAAGATAAAAACGATTAAGGTTGTGATTATGAATATAGTTAAGGTAATTACTACCAAAAGTATAATTATAAGTACGTTTATGAGTAAAGATGAATATAAATACAGTTAAGTCGTGATTAAATAAAATTATCATTTTTATTAAGATTATCATTATTATTAAGAATAATATGTTTATTAAAATCATCATTTAAATTATTATTAGTATTATCATTAAAATTACCATTTTTATTAAACACTATCATTTTTATTAAAGTTATCATTTTTAGTAAAATTATCATTATATATAAAATTAGCATTTTAATTAAACTTATCATTATTATTATTATTATTAAAGGTATCATTATTATTATTATTTTTATCATTATTATTATTATTATTATTATTATTATTATTATTATTATTATTATTATTATTATTATTATTATTCTTAAACATGATTTTATTATTATATTTAAAATTATTATTTTTATTATTATTATTATTATCATTATTTTTATTATCATTATTATAAGTATCATTATTTTAATGTATTATTATTATCATTATTGTTATTACAATAAAAATTAATCATATAAAAACATTCATAATAAAACTATATTATAATTATTTATTTAAAGTATACAAAATAAATGTAATTAATTAGGTTATTAATGAAACACATAATTAAAATAAAAATCATAGCACTAACAATATATAAATTTATTTGATTACAATTATATGTATTAATATATATACCTCATATAGGTTCGTAAATCCGAGGCTAACCCTACATTGTTCAGTTCCGTCGTATGCATATTTTTACTACAAAATATCGTATTCTGAGTTTCATTTGCTCCCTTTTACTCTTTACATTTTTGGAACTGAGAATACATGCGCTGTTTTTATAACTGCTTTATTAAATGCCTTTGAAAATATATTTTGAACTGAGAATACATGAAATGCTTTTATAAATGTTTGACGAGATAGACACAAGCAAAACATTCCTCGAATGAATTATTATGCAGACAGAAGTTATGTGAATTATTATTGAATTAGTTGGACGTTATAATTGCCACTAATTGTTGTGAATATTTCCCCTGATTATTATTGCTTGGTAACCTAAGAATTAGAAATGGGTATGACCCTAATTTACGTGAATCCTAAAGGTAGCTACCGGGTTTAACACCCCCACCCAGAATGTTCACTAGACGG
The DNA here is from genome assembly GCF_046630445.1 of Rutidosis leptorrhynchoides. Taxonomy (NCBI): domain Eukaryota; kingdom Viridiplantae; phylum Streptophyta; class Magnoliopsida; order Asterales; family Asteraceae; genus Rutidosis; species Rutidosis leptorrhynchoides. Next base: position 517,886,125 of record NC_092336.1, on the reverse strand, counting down.
AAGAGCTAGTGGGCGTGGTGTTTAGTACTTCGAAGTTTATATATTTATATAGACGAGATGTTCTGTTTTGGGGATATTATTGATGCGCATTATATGTTAAGGTCGGTTACCATGTTGAGCAATGAAATCAAATTGAATGTTATGTATCGAGAGAATGATTTATATACACAGGTTATGTGTATTATTTTTGTGCACGCGATATGTGTACGATTAATTAAAAATTGTGAGGAAACCTACGGGGGAGAAAAGGATACGAACCTATTCTGCTAAGCATTATGAAAAATGGTTTTGTACACGAGATAGGTGTACTGTATTTAAATCTTGTGGTCTATCAAAATGATGAATTTTATTGCTTATGATAAACCTATGAACTCACCAACCTTTTGGTTGACACTTGAAAGCATGTTTATTCTCAGGTATGAAAGAAATCTTCCGCTGTGCATTTGCTTATTTTAGAGAGATATTACTTGGAGTCATTCATGGTATATTTCAAAAGACGTTGCATTCGAGTCATTGAGTTCATCAAGATTATTATTAAGTCATTGATAGTTTGATATATTATGAAATGGTATGCATGCCTGTCAACTTTCGATGTAATGAAAGTTTGTCTTTTAAAAACGAATGCAATGTTTGTAAAATGTATCATATAGAGGTCAAATACCTCGCAATGAAATCAATTATTATGTAACGTTTATAATCGATATGAACGGGGCATTTCAATATGAACAACATCAAACATCAATTCATTCACTAAATCAACATATATAATCATGTAATCACTATGTGATAAGTCTACATCATAACTTTAATCAATAACGACATTTAAATGCGTGCAAAACAAGACATAAATGCTAAAACCCCTTTTTTTGACCAAAATAAAGTGATCCAGCTTCTTAAAAAGTTTACCAATGAAAAGTACTATTCAATACGATTCCAACGATATTTGATTCATCAAAAACGGAGTTACGGTTTAAAAGTTATGCCCTTTACAATTTTACCAAAAGCTGGCCAGTGCTCAACCATGTGGTTGGGCCCTCAACTGTACGGTTGCACCCTCAACCACATGGTTGACCCTCAAACGTGTGCTCAACCGCGTGGTTGAGCTGTCAAAAGTGTGGGAGCTGTAGAACAACTCCAGCTCGCTGTTATCGCATTTTTTGACTCCAAATCATGATTTTTGCAAGTTCTAACACCAAAACCACTTCAAAAACATCATATAAACTATATATAAGCTATTTCTAACAACAATTAACACTTACAAATACAATTCACTAATATTCAAGCATCAAAGTGCATAAAACCCATTTAACCTCAAAACCCAATTTCAAGCAAGAATCATTACACAAATCTGAGTAATACTTACCTTATGATGATCACTAGTATACAAGGAACAGATTTCTAACTTGAATTCCAACAAATTAGCAAACTTTAATCTTAGGGTTTAGAGATGAGGAACAATTAGGTACGGAGTACTTGTTTTCTTATTTAGGTAAAAATGAGAAGAAATCTCCAGAAACATACATATAAATGGGTTATAAACCCATACCCATATCACACGGGTATTTATCAGTTATCTTATAACTTAATTACTTCATTAGGCAGTTCTAACGGAGTCCAAATCTAGCAAACAAACCATTTATGTGACCCTTGTCACAACTGGTCTTAACTAAATCATCAAATAATCTAAAACATACAATTATAAAAATCACTTTTAATAACACTTAAGGGCAAAATAGTCTATTTCAACTAGGCCCGGTCACAGGATGTTACACATCATCCAAATGTGGTTCATGTGAACCAGTAGCAGCAGTGGATATATGTGCAGTAGGTGAAGTAGCAGTGTCCTTATCACCTTCACAGGTTATTCGCCTCATGTCCAGTCACATCACAATCCAATATAGCACAGGCCACCTAATTTTCCTTCAGTCCCAGAAATTTCGTATGATTTATCACAATATACTCCTATTAGCCAGACACAAGCATATTATCCTAAATCATACCTTCATTCTGAGTTGCTCGAAACGAAAAAATTCTACTTGTCTCATTCACTAACTTATGTCCAATCAATCTCCTCAATAAACATCAGTAATTAATTTAACTACTTTATGACTAATCAATCACATCATACGTCCAGTCATGGTTATTAAAACACTGTCCATTAAATGTTCAACTATAATCTACCAACATTACCACACATTCAACAAGCATAGGAAATATCTGGTCAATAAGGTCCACTACCGACATATCACTCATACTCATGTCACTATCTAACAACTTTCTGTCGTCCAAAAGTCCACTCCATAAAGATACCAAACACATCTCTATCCAAGTCACGGTCTTCAATTCCAAAAAGTCAACCTAAGGGTCACCCTTACCCCACAAAGCACACAAGGGTCGCAACCAAACATATCACAACAAAACCCAACAAAATAAATCTTACACTACAATCAAGATCTACCAATCTACACACACATATATACACAATCATATACATTGATATCGGCCAAAAAGTCACGTTTTTACCCCTGATATTATTCCCTAAAACCTATAAAGTTCCAAACTTTATCGCAAAATAATCGCTTTGTCGGTTGATTTTGTAGATTAAGTAATTACAAAGGTGATGCAAAAAGAATCAAGTAAAACGAAGCTAAAATGAAGAATCTAGAGCGAAAACGATGAAAGACAAGAAATCAAGTTACAATCCAGTGAAAATCAGCTGACCAGGCAGACCAAACGGCTTGCCAAACGGCCTTCCTGGCTCAAAAACGGCCTACCAAACAGCTCGAGTAAATGGCTTGCCCTGGAAAATGGCCCCTGCAAACGGCCTGCCAAACGGCCTGCCAGTCGTTTGCAGGCAAAATCCAAGTCTATTTAAAGGGCTCTCTCCATCCATTTCAACACACAGTCAATTTACAATTCATTTTATATTTTCAAGTTTTAGTTAGTTTTTAGTAGTACCTAGCTTAGCTTTTATTTTTCGGAGGATATCCCGGCGAGTCCCTGGGATCTCGGGCAGATTTCTTCAGCCTTTTCAGGTTTTTATCCGAAACGCTTGTCTTTTGTATTAAACATGTATTCTAACCTTTTAAGTTTAATAATGCGTTCCGATATTTCCATGATAGCTTAATTAATCTGTATGTTGCCATGATAGAAGTTTGGGTTAGCGTGATTATGTTAAATTAGTACGGTTATTGTTATTATGCTGAACTAGGAAGTTTGATAGATTTGTATGCTAGCATCTTAAGGATTGACCAACTTAGGTTGTGATTAGGACTTGTCCACCTATATTAACTTAGCTACTTCATAGGATTAAGACCCCTGGTTATACTGTATCTGAAGATTCTATGAACTCGGTATGGCCGAAGTTCCCGAGAGGCATTTAATGCGCTTTTAGGACACTGAACTTAGGAATTGAGGCATGAATGACCTAGTATGCCTATTGATTTTTCCAAAGAGACCTCTTAAGAGCTGTTATGATCTAGCCAGTACCCTGACTATATGACCCAAACCTATTGCATGTTCTTGTTTGATTGTTGCCCTGGGATTAAGTCATATCAATTGTTTAGGTACCCTTTAGGTTTCTATCTGCTTTACTTTCAGTGTATCAACCTTAATGCTGTATAATGTTTGTCTTGGTTTGATCTCATTAGTATGATAAAATGGTTGTTAGTTTTCATTTAAGATTTTGTCAACTTAACCCGACGGACTCCTTCCGTTTGTGATCAGTGTTCAATCAACACGGCACATTGTTATTCAGTTAACCAAACTGATAACGAGGGTTAGGATTAGAACTCAACTCACTAATAAACCTAGTGCTTTACTAAGGATAACCTCCGAGGTTTAGTCACATTTCAATTATACAACTATGTGACATACTTTTAGCTACTCAACGAGAACTCTGAGAGTCTAGAGATAAGTAGGTCTGTGTATTTGGCTCATCCAACCAGATCTACACCACTTCAATCATAAGCTTTAATATCAACATAATTACCTTTCCCTAGCCCAAACTAATATCTTGGTCAACATTTCCTTGATCTGCACACTCCGGACATCCTCCCACTTTATTTACCTTTCCGCAATTAGGACTTTAGCTTAAACCAACTACTATCCTCTATCCAGGTAATTTAAATAAAAGACAATTATCCACTTGATCTTCAATTCGTTAAACCATTCAAAAACACGACCCTAGGTTAACTTACACCTTCTACATTAGAAAGTTAAAAGTAAATTTAGGCCTCGTACAGTATAAATTAAACGAAAACATCTGTGTGCTACACCAAACCGAAAGTCCTGCGACCTAACGACACCGCACAAATAAAACCGTCCGTTGTAGTCATATCATACATATATACAACTAAACAGTACGAGGATTTTGAAGCATACCTGTATTCACATCATATTCAACATATGCATCTGCAACCATCTGATAAGCTCTTGCTATTTTCGTAGGTGGATTCTTTCTTTTCTGCCCAACTGGAGAACCAGAAGATCCACCTACTGATCCCGACTGCGCTCTAGGCCCCGCCCCAGAACCTGATCCTCTTATATACGGACACTGAGCTGACCTATGCCCCACTTGATGATATTTCCAACATACATCCTCTTGGAACGAACACATCCGAATCTCGTGCCCTACAATACCACATCTCAAACATCTTTTGGTTGAATCTGAACAAATACCACTATGAGATGATCTACAACTATAACATCAAGAATTATTACTTGATGTTGTCCCACTCTGTTCTGACCCACTTTTCTGTTTCAACTTAACAGACTTCTTTGACCTAGAGTCCGTATGACTCATTACCTGATCTTGTTGTGGTACCACATAACCTACCATTCTATTTCTTGCTGCTTTAACGTCATCTTCTACCATCTTGGCCATAACAAATGCTTGAGATAGCGTCGTCGCCATCCTAACCATCGTTCTGTACTCTGGTAAAACTATATTAACAAAATGTTGAATTCTGGCCTGTTCATCTGGAACCCACTGTTGCACGAACCTTAATTTATCCATATACTGCTCAATCACCTCATTTATCGTCATCTGAGGTGTCATTTTCATTACCAAAAATTCTGTCTTAATTCGATTGAGGTCATAGGACGAACAATACTGCTCACAAACTTTACTATAAAATTGTTCCCAAGTAATCATGTTCACTTGCTCTTTCGGTATACTAGAAATAACTGTATCCCACTAAACCATTGCCCTATTTTTTCAACATACGACTAGCATAAATAACCTGTAATTCTGGTTCGCACTGACAGGCCTCAAAAACCTTTTCTATCTCTCTTAACCACTTAAGGGTTACCGTTGGGTTAAAACTTCCTGAGTACTCTGGTGGATTACAATTCAGAAACTGTTTGAAGGTACATTTCTTCTGTTGTTGAAACGTCAGCATCTGATAAGGACCCCATATCTGATTTGGGAACTGTTGATTAAACTGAGGTGGCATCTGATACTGTTGAGGAGACTGATATTGAGGTGGTAACCATTGCTGTTGTTGGAAAGCACTTCCAGTTTGCTGATACATATTTAACTGCATTGGATACCCACTAAACATGTGATTCGGTACACTACCACTTGGATTCACTATTACCTGACTTTGTTCTAATTCTCTTATTCGATCATTTGCTTCCTTTAACCGACTTTCCAAATCTAGAATTCCTGCGGATTATCTTCTGACACATACCCGTCTTCATCTGGGGCTCTGAATGTTCCGGGGGGCTGACGGACCAGTTGCGTTCTCTGTATTATTTGCATATCTGCACTACCACAACAACTCACACAAACTCTTAGTGAAAAACATGTTAGTGTCTATCGACTAACGCATGTAATCCCTACATTCACTTAACATGTCCCCTCAGATATGTTTGACACAACACAAGGTTTGGGAACATGACATTCAACACAATGTACATGCGGCCAAACGTATGCTCTAATACCAAGTTGTAACATCCTGTTTTTATTTTATTTTATTTTTTTTAAATCACAGCGGAAGACTTAATTTACATAATTAACCTTAGTTAATTACAAACATAATTTTCACAAATCATTAGTTAATTACTTAATTACAAACCAACGGTGTTACGTTAAATGACTAGTTACATATTTACAAAAGTTAAGACATCAGAGTTAGTCTTGTCAAACATATCGTCAGCCCAACTCCCGTCCCTACCAGCACTAAGATTCAAAACCTGCAAGGGAAGAGGTGAGGGTTTAGCACGAGGCGAAGTGAATGGAACTATTAAAAAGTCTAGCATATCGTACCAACTTGTACTCCTACAGAAACAACAAACAACGTACAACAACTGGCAACTATGCTCGAAGTAGAGGACCGGCGGCTTGTACGGGCACACGACCACTAGCTGATCAAGCTAGAGTCTACCGATAGTCCTTACTACTGATTCCCCAGTATAGTTATCCACACGCAGGTGATGCGTCGTTCAGCACTATACTCAACAAACAGTAGCCAACTTGACCCAACCACAACTAGGTTGACCTCTCTGAGCTGAACCTAACAGATTAAGGTTCCAACTACAACAACAACAACAACAACAACAACAACAACAACAACAACAACAACGACAACAACAACAACAACAACAACAACAACAACAACAACTTGTGTACATACAATCTGTCAACTACTACTACAACAGGCAACTAACACTACTCAAAACATGGCAACCCTAATTGCGATCAACTGTACAACATAACTACGAAACATGGCAACTAACAACAATATAAATATAGTAGCGCAACTTGCTACTCTATACTACACCAAGTGATAATCCCACTCATCGATTACCAGCAATAGAAGGCACTCATAATTCTAATCTTACTGAGCCTTCTCTTCGTCCTTATCACCTGAGAATAAACATAACACGATAAGTAATTATGTCTTGATAACAATCCGACAACCAGATAACAACACAAAAACACCAAAACTAGCACTTAATCACTTTACAACTGGTCTGCCAACTATACGAGTAACACCATCACACGCACATTTGAGAACACTTAACCGTGTGGTTGACAACTTACTCGTATGTTTGGTCTATGATCAAACATCATACAGTGAATCACCTGATCCGTACGGTTCATCATACGAGTGACCAGTGACTCGTACGAGTAATGTCTCAACCGTACGTATCATTACAATCAAAATATAAGTTCTCCATCACCACTTACTCGTACGGTTCACCACACGGTTGACTACCTCAACCGTACGAGTGAATACTCACTCGTGCGAGTGATGAAGAACAATAGCAACAACTATTTAGACAGGTTTTAACCCAATATGAATAACATCAATTCATTCACTAAATCAACACATACAATCATGTAATCACTATATGAGAAGTCTACATCATAACTTTAATCAATAACGACATTTAAATGCGTGCAAAACAAGACATAAACGCTAAAACCCCTTTTTCTGACCAAAATAAAGTTGGATCCAGCTTCTTAAAAGTTTACCATTGAAAAGTAATCTTCAATACGATTCCAACGATATTTGATTCATCAAAAACGGAATTACGGTTTAAAAGTTATGCCCTTTACAATTTTACCAAAAGCTGACGAGTGCTCAACCGCGTGGTTGAGTCCTCAACCGTACGGTTGAGCCCTCAACCACGTGGTTGAGCCCTTAAACGCGTGCTCAACCGCTTGGTTGAGCTGTCAAAAGTGTGGGAGCTATTGAACAGCTCCAGCTCGCTGTTTTCGCTTTTTTTTTTACTCCAAATCACGATTTTTGCAAGTTCTAACACCAAAACCACTTCAAAAACATCATATAAACTATATATAAGCTATTTCTAACAACAATTAACACTTAAAAATACAATTCACTAAGATTCAAGAATCAAAGTGCATAAAACCCATTTCACCTCAAAACCCAATTTCAAGCAAGAATTGTTACACAAATATGAGTAATACTTAACTTATGATGATCACTAGTATACAAGGAACTGATTTCTAACTTAAATTCTAACAAATTAGCAAACTTTAATCTTAGGGTTTAGAGATAAGGAACAATTAGGTACGGAGTAATTGTTTTCTTATTTAGGTAAAAATGAGAAGAAATCTCCAGAAACATACATATAAATGGGTTATAAACCCATACCCCATATCACACGGGTATTTATCAGTTATCTTATAACTTAATTACTTCGTTAGGCAGCCTTAACCTTCATTAGGCAGTCTTAACAGAGTCCAAATCTAGCAAACAAACCATTTCGGTGACCCTTGTCACAAACTGGTCTTAACCAAATCATCAAATAATCAAAAACATACAATTATAAAAATCACTTTTAATAACACTTAAGGGCAAAATAGTCTATTTTAACTTTGCCCGGTCACAGGACGTTACACATCATCCAAATGTGGTTCATGTGAACCAGTAGCAGTAGTGGATATCTATGCAGTATGTGAAGTAGCAGTGTCCTTATCACCTTTAAAGAAGGTATCTGGTGTTGTATCAGAGATATTAAGATTACCAGCAACATCCACAGTAATGAATTCTCTGGATTCAATAGTAGTAATAGCCGGAATACCAATAGAACCAGTAAAGTAAGAAACTAGAACCTCCTCAAGGACCTCATCAATACCTCATCAAAAACAGGAGGAGGTTCAACAACCATTTCATCAACTACTCTAGAATCAGTAGTTGGGGCTGTATTACTCGGGATAACAGGAGGAGTAACAGAAGCATCAGCAGCAGCTATCTCCTCATTAACAATAGAATCAGTGGAACCAGCAACCACTTCTTCCCCAGTATCACCAGCAGCAGTAGGTTCAATAATGGTTGTATCAAGACCAGTACTAGCAGCAACAGAAGGCTCGCCAGTACCAACCACAACACCAGTAGGTACAATATCTACTACCCTGCTAATATCTGAAACAAAGGAACAAGTTTTATTAACAATAGTAGAATCAAATAAATCTGACTCAATAATTGCATCTGATGTTGGTCTCTGGGGACAAACTGTTGTTTTAGTTAGCCCTTCGATTGAGATAGAGTATGGTGTCTGTAAGTGCAACTGTGACTCTGCTGACTCATTAGCAACACATGATGACTTAGATGGTGTAAGAGTTTTGGCTGGTTTAGATATGTTAGTGTGACTCTTATCATGATCCAAGTTATAAGTGGGCTGAGCAGTAGCCGGAGCTGGTTCAACACGATGAGGACCCAGCTCAAGTCTGCTTTGGGGGTCAGTTATGTTCTCTGCTGGTTGTACTGTCAACAGATGATATTTCTTAAAGTATAGTTTTGAAAAATGTCGAAGTGCCTGGTTAGAGGAGTATGGGTTGCTACTCCTCTTAACACTAGTTTTAAAACCAGTCAGCTTAACAACATTTAAGTCAACAGATAAAACATTTTAAATTATGTTAGTTATTTCTGCTGTTTGGTCTAGATACGCACTAGGTTCCATAGCATCAACCTTTTTAGGAGCAGCAATTGAGACTGGTGCAACCTCCTCTGTGGCATGCTTGGAGCCAGCTTTAGCATGTTTAGATTTATGTATTACCAAGAAATAGATGAGCAACAGATTTCAATACTAGAAGTGGGTAGTCAGTATATAAGACTAGGGCTGTTCTTTATTATCAGAGAGCACTAGATTCTAATACAACTACTGCTTTACCAGTATCTACGACGGTGGCTGTTCTAGTTATGGTAGCTGGCTGATAATGCTAAAAACGAACATATATTTCATAGCATTATCCTTCAAGAAAGACAAGCTTTTAGTTGCAATTGTTCTATTTACAAGTGATATTCGTTAAAAAAATAAAAGGTGAAGACAAAAGACAGATTTGACGATTTGAAGATGCAAACGACCAAAATGCTAAAAAGTACAAAGTACAATCCAAGTGGTTCAATTTATTGATAAGAAAAGTCTAAAAGTTACAAGAGTACGAGCCGCAAAACGCAAAGTACAAGATATTAAATAGTACGAAAAGACGTTCGAAAATCCGGAACCGGGACCAGAGTCAACTCTCAACGCGCGACGCAACGGAGCTAAAATGACAAGTCAACTATGCATATAAATATAATATATATATAATTATATATTATATATATATATATATATATATATATATATATATATATATATATATATATATATATATATATATATATATATAATAAGTGTCGGCAAGCTTGTAAACAAAAGATCCTGAGCTGTAAAATGGTGTCATGCGATCGCATGGCCTGGAGGCATAAACTCCATGCAATCGCATGGAGTCCTGTAACTGCCCAAGTGCTATAAAAAGCAACGAATTCGGACGAATGAATGACACCTTTTTCTTCTTCTTCCTCTGTAATCATAATTATATTTTTAATTTTAATTTTAATTTTAAATTAAGTTTAATAATAATTGGGTTATTGTAAGGAATGTTTTACGAGTTTTAAAGTCGAAATTCTGTCCGTGTAACACTACGCGATTAATACTCATTGTAAGTTATGTTCAACCTTTTTAAATTAATGTCTCGTAGCTAAGTTATTATTATGCTTATTTAAGCCGAAGTAATCATGATGTTGGACTAAATATTAAAAACGGGATTATTGGGCTTTGTACCATAATTGGGGTTTGGACAAAAGACCGACACTTGTAGAAATTGGACTATGGACTATTAATGGGCTTTATATTTGTTTAACTGAATGATAGTTCGTTAATTTAATATAGAGATTTACAATTTGACGTATTTATAAATAACCATATACACTCGATCGGACACGATGGGCGGGATATTTATAAATACTAATAATCGTTCATTTAACCAGACACGGGGATGGATTAATAGTCAATGGACTCATTAAAACAGGGGTGGATTACATACAAGGACACTTGGTGTAATTGATAATAACGTATTAAAACCTTGGATTGCACACAGTCGATAACCTGGTGTAATCATTAACAATGTATTAAACCTTATTACAGTTTAAGTCCCCAATTAGTTGGAATATTTGACTTCGGGTATAAGAATAATTTTACGAGGACACTCGCACTTTATATTTATAACTGATGGACTGTTATGGACAAAAACCAGATGGACATATCGAATAATCCAGGACAAAGGACAATTAACCCATGGTAATAAATTAAAATCAACACGTCAAACATCATGATTACGGAAGTTTAATTAAGCATAATTCCTTTATTTTGTATCTTATCGCAATTTTATTTACCGTCATTTTATTTATCGCACTTTAATTTATCGCACTTTAATTATCGTTATTTACTTTACGCTTTAAATTAAATTATATTTATATTTAATATTTTACATTAGGTTTTAATTGCGACTTAAGACATAAAATCGACAAACCGGTCATTAAACGATAAAAACCCCCTTTTATAATAATAATAATATTACTTATTTATACAAATATAGTTTAAAAAAATATAGCGTTAAACTTGGCTAGCTCCCTGCGGAACGAACCGGACTTACTAAAAACTACACTACTGTACGATTAGGTACACTGCCTATAAGTGTTGTAGCAAGGTTTAGGTATATCCACTTTATAAATAAATAAATAACTTTTGTAAAATTGTATCGTATTTAATAGTATTTCGCAATAAAAATATAACTATTTCATATACACATCGCATAACATCACTAGCCTTTTCTTTCGTGTGGCTGGCTTGCGCTGAGCTCCCTCCCCCTCAGCCGGTGCACTACCAGAGGCAGTCGTTTGGGAAGCTCCACCTCGAGCAGCAAGATACTCAAGCATTGTTGGCGTCAAAACAGCATGTGGAGCAGCTGGTTTCTCCTTTGTCATTCCCCTTGCTTTAAAGGCAGGTCGATTGAAAAATCAGTAATTTACCTGCAGGCATCACCCAGCTCGTTTTCAAAAACAAGGCTTAAAAACCTTGGGAAGGGAATCAAATGTGTTCATTTTGGTGCAAGCACCATTTCCCTTAGTCTCAAATAGATCTCAGCAGCGTAGTCAATATTCCGGTTGAACAACAACCCATGACCTATCTTAAGCTCAAAGTCTGAGCACTGGTCAAAACTTCCCGATTTCTGGCTGATGCGCTGTGTCGGCAAACCAAAGAAATAATACCACTTGGAGGTGAATCAACAAATGGTCCACCGGGTAGTTGTAAAGCTCGTCGGATAGCATCAACGGTGATGAAGCAGTTTAGGGTTTCAGTAACCATGTCGTGAACACATGGAGTTCCCTGTGGAGTGTTGGCCATTGTAGCCGTATTCCAAAATCTGCCTAAGCAGGCCGGATATAATCTGGAAGGAACGGCGGTGATGGATCTAGCGAGTGGAGATTGCCTCACGTAATCAATCAAAGTCTCGTAGCCCATGTTGGCTTTAGACTTGGGAATGGAGAGGGCATGAGCAGCATTGCCTCTAGATAGGCAAATTTGATCGTGTTCTGGTGCATTAGCAGCAATGACAAAGCTCGGGTGCAGAGCAAACAACAGTGCCGGTTCATTGTGCTCCTCCGGTGCCGGTGGTGGTGGTTGTTGCTGCTATTGTGGCTATTCCGGTTGTTGTTGTTGTTGTTCCTCAGGTTGTTGCTCAATGGGTTGTGTTT